>NC_087197.1:8077788-8424787 GCF_035594125.1 Scylla paramamosain
TAGTTTCACAAGATCCACAATGCAAAAAACGCAAAAACTCGTGTATATAGAGAAGTTTCTTACATACCAAAACGCTAAAACTCATGAATAACACTTTTAATTGAAAAACAGAAGTACCTTACCAAATGTGTGTATTTTGAGTGTTTTCACATTCTTAGTTACGAAAATCCCAAATTACATGCAAAACTACCTTTATGGGGGAAAAAAATGAAATTACCAGAAAAGTGTCTTTTGAGTGTTTTTTAGCGTTATATGGAACAAAACACTAAAAAGCAGAACAATCACATTACATTGGAATAAAACCAAATTTTACGAAGAACTTGCCTTTAAGTGTTTTTTAACTCCTTACATACCAAAACGCTAAACACATGCAAAACAACCTTTATGAAGAAACAGAATAACATTACCAAAAACATATATTTTGATTGTTTTTGATAATGTTACCTATAAAATCGCTTAAATACATGCAAAGAACCCTATGTTTGTGAAACGAAAGGACATTACGAAAATCGTGTATTATGAGTATTTTTTAAGTTTCTTAAGTACCAAAAATCTAAAACCCACAAATAACACTCTTTATAGAGAAAAAAAAAAATAAAAAAAATAGATTTTTTTTTTGTTATTCATCTTCATAGGTAACGAGATGCCAAAATTTTGAGAAAATTCAGGGAAATTATGTGAAAAAAAAACATAAAAAAAATGATTTTAGCTTTTTCCGGAGTTATGTACGAAACCCAGAAGTGCATGCAAAGCCACCTATATGGGGATATTACACGACTTTACAAGAAACGTGTCTTTGGGTGTTTTCAGCAATTTCAACAATATTACTGAAAACGTGTCTTTTCAGTTTTAGCGTAGAAAACTAAAACGGATGCAAACCAACCAATATGAAGAAATAGAATAACATTACAAAAAAGTTGAGTGTTTTTGAGCTTGTTACCTACAAAAAACGCAAAAATGAATGCAAAGCAGTCTATATTGGGAAACAAAAGGATTTTACAAGAAAATTGTATAATGAATGTATTAATAGTTTTCAACAACCATAAGGCAAAAAACGCAAAACTCGTATATATGGAGAAGTTTCTTAGATACCAAAATGCTGAAACTCATGAACAACACTCTTAATTGAGAAACAGAACAATTTCAGGAAATGAGTGTATTTTGAGTGTTTTTTTTTCACATTCTTAGTGGTCCAACCCCAAATTACATGCAAAACTGTGGAAAAAAAATGAAATTACTAGAAAAGTGTGTTTTTAGTGTTTTTCAGCGTGTTAGGCAATAAAGCATTAAAAAGCAGGGCAATCACATTACATGGGAATATAACCAACTTTTACCAAGAACTTGCCTTTAATTTTTTTTGAGCTCCTTACATACTAAAACGCTAAAACCCATGGAAAACACCGTGTGAAAAAACAGAATAACATTATCAAAAACATGTATTTTGAGTGTTTTTGAGCTTGTTACCAATAAAAACGCTTAAATACATGCAAAGAACCCTATATTTGGGAATAAAAGGACTTTACGAGGAATGTGTATTATGAGTATAAGTTCCTTAAGTACCAAAAAGCTAAAACCCACAAATAACACTATACAGAAAAAATAAATTAAAATAAATTAAAATGTAACATTTTTTTAATGATCTTCATAGGCAACGAGATGCCAAAATTCTGGCAAAATTCAGGAAAATTACGTGAAAAAAGAATATTGTGAAAGAGGTTAATTTTAGCTTTTTTTTTCGGACTGTTATATACCAAACCCTAAAGTGTATGCAAAGCCACCAATATAGGGAAATTAAACGACTTTACAAGAAACCTGTCTTTTGAGTGTTTTTCAGCATGTTAGGCATCAAAACGATAAATAACATGAAAGTCACTCTATATGGGAATCCAAAAATTACTGAAAACGTGTCTTTTCTGTGTTTACCTAGAAAAACGCTAAACACGGATGGAAACCAACCAATATGAAGAAATAGAATAACATTACCAAAAAGGTATATTTTGAGTGTTTTTGATCATGTTACCTATAAAAACGCTTCAATACATGTAAAGAACCTTATCTTTAGGAAACAAAAGGACATTACGAGAATTGAGTATTATGAGTGTTTTTACGTTCCTTAAGTACCAAAAAGCTTAAACCCACGAATAACACTCTTTATAGAGAAAAAATACATAAATGAAAAAATATCTTTTTTTTTTATTGATCTTCAAAGGTATCGAGATGCCAAAATTCTGGCAAAATTCAGGGAAATAATGTGAAAAAAAGAATATCATAAAAGTTAATTTTAGCTTTTTTTCAGACCGTTATGTACCAAACCCTAAAGTGCATGTAGAGCCACCTATATGGGGAAAATAAACGACTTTGCCTGAAACCTGACTTTTGCCTGTTTTTCAGTATGTTAGGCACCAAAACAATAAATAATATGGAAATCACTCTGTATGGGAATCCAAAACAAAATTACTGAAAACGTGTCTTTTCAGTGTTTTACGTAGGAAAACGCTAAAAAGAAAGCAAATCAACCAATATCATAAAATAAAATAATTTTACCAAAAAGGTATTTTTTGTGTTTTGAGCGAAAATGGATGCAAATCTCTCTATATTGGGAAACAAAAGCACATTTAGAGAAAAGTGTATAATGATTGTTTTATAAGTTTCACAAGAACCAGAAGACAAAAAACGCAAAAACTCGTGTATATTGAGAAGTTTCTTACATACCAAAATGCTAAAACTTATGAATAATACTTTTAATTGAGAAACAGAACTACCTTACCAAATGTACGTATTTTGGGTGTCTTTCACATTCTTAGTTACGAAAATCCCAAATTACATGCGAAACTAACTTTTTGTTGGAAAAAATGACATTATCAGAAAAGTGTCTTTTGAGTGTTTTTGAGCGTGATATGCACTAAAAAAGCACTAAAAAGCAGAATAATCACATTATATAGGAATAAAACTAACTATTACGAAGAACTTGCCTTTAAATGATTTTAACTCCTTACATACCAAAACGCTAAAACGCATGGAAAACACACTTTATGGAGAAACAGAATAACATTACCAAAAACATGTATTTTGAGTGTTTTTGATCATATTTCCTATAAAAACGCTTAAATACATGCAAAGAACCCTATGTCTGTGAAATGAAAGGATATATAAGAAAAAAATTAGCTTTTTTCTGGAATTATGTACCAAACCCAGAAGTGCATGCAAAGCCACCTATATGGGGAAATTACACGACTTTACCAGAAATCTGTCTTTTGAGTGTTTTACAGATATTTCAACAATATTACTAAAAACGTGTCTTTTCAGTGATTTACGAAGAAAAACCCTAAAACGGATGCAAACCAACCAATATGAAGAAATAGAATATTTTTACCAAAAAGATATATTTTGAGTGTTTTTCAACTTATCTAGAAAAAATGCGAAAATGGATGGAAAGTACTCAATATTGGGAAACAAAAGAACATTACGAGAAACGTGTACAATGAGTGTTTTATAGTTTCATACGAACCACAAGGCAAAAACCGCAAAAAAAACTAGATATTACCAAAAAAGTGTCTTTTGAGTGTTTTTGAGCGTGATATGCAACAAAGCACTAAAAAGCAAAAGAATCATATTACATGGGAATAAAACCAACTTTTACGAAGAACTTGCCTTTAAGGTTTTTTTTTTAACTCCTTACATAACAAAACGCTAAAACGCATGCAAAAACACCCTTTTATACAGAGTAACATTACCGAAAACATGTATTTTGAGTGTTTTTGATCATGTTATTTATAAAAACGCTTAAATACATGCAAAGAACCTTATGTTTAGGAATTGAAAGGACATTACGAGAAACGTGTATTATGAGTGTTTTTAATTTCCTTAAGTACTAAAAAAGCTAAAACCCACAAATAAAGCTCTTTATAGAGAAAAAAAAATAATAAATTATTTTTTTTTTGTTATTCATCTTCATAGGTACTAAGATGCAAAAATTCTGGCAATATTCTTTGGGAATCGAAAACAAAATTACTGAAAACGTGTTTTTTCGGTGTTTAACGTAGAAAAACCTTAAAACGGATGCAAACCAACCAATATGAAGAAATAGAATAACATTACCAAAAAGGTATATTTTGAGTGTTTTTCAGGTTGTTACCTAGAAAAAACGCGAAAATGCAAAGCACTCCCTATTGGGAAAGAAAAGGACATTACAAGAAACGTCTATAATGAGTGTCTTTTCATATTCGGGCAAAAGAACTTGTGGTTCACAAGAACCACAAGGCAAAAAGCGCATAAAGTCGTGTATATAAAGAAGTTTCTTAGACACAAAAATGCTGAAACTTATGGATAACAATCTTAATTCAGAACCAGAACATTACCAAATGCGTGTATTTTGAGTGTTTTTTCACATTCTTTGCAAAACATCAAATAGCATGCGAAACTAGCTTTATGGGGAAAAAAAATGACATTACCAAAAGTGCCTTTTGAGTGTTTTTGAGCATGTTAGGCAATAAAGCACTAAAAAGCAGGGCAATCATATTACATTGGAATAAAACCAACTTTTACAAAGAACTTGCCTTGAAGTATTTTTCAGCTCCTTACATACCAAATCGCTAAAACGCATGCAAAACACTCCTTTATGGAGAAGCAGAATAACATTACGAAAAACAAGTGTTTTTGAGTGTTTTTTTATATCATGTTACCTATAAAAACGCTTAAATACATGCAAAGATCCCTATATTTGGGAAACGAAAGGACATTACGAGAAATGTGTATTATGAAGGTTTTTAAGTTGCTTAAGTACCAAAACGTTAAAACCTACAAATATCACTTTTTATAGAGAAAAAAATTAAATAAATAAAAAAATAGCATTTTTAGTTTTTTGTTATTCATGTTAATAGGTACCAAGATGCAAAAATTCTGCCAAAATTCAGGGAAATTATGTCGAAAAAAGAACATTATTGGAAAAGTTAATTATACCTTTTTTATTTTTGGAGTTATGTACAAAACCATAAAGTGTATGCAAATCCACCTATTTGGGAAAATTTAACGTCTTTACAAGAAACCTGTCTTTTGAGTGTTTTTACGCATGTTAGGCACCAAAACGATAGATAATATTAAAGTCACTCTATATGGAAATCCGAAACAAAATTATTGAAAACGTGTCTTTTAAAAGATTTACGTAGAAAAACGCTAAAACGGATGCAAACCAACCAATATGAAAAAAATAGAATAATATTACCAGAAAAATATATTTTGTATGTGTTTGAGCTTGTTATATAAAAAAAAAAACGCAAAAATGGATGCAAAGCACTGTATATTAGGAAAAAGATATAACGAGAAACGTGTATAATGAGTGTTTTATAGTTTCACCAGAATCACAAGGCAAACAACGCAAAAATTCGTCTGTGTAGAGAAGTTTCTAAGATACCAAAATGCTGAAACACTCTTAATCAAGAAACAGAACAACCTTACTAAATGCGTGTATTTTGAGTGTTTTTTTTTTTTTACATTCCTAGTTAACAAAACCGCAAATTCCATGCCAAACTAACTTTATGTGGGAAAAAAATGACATTACCAGAAAAGTGTCTTTGAGTGTTTTTGTGCGTGTTAGGCAATAAAGCACTAAAAAGCAGGGCAATCACATTACATGGGAATAAAACCAACTTTTACGAAGAACTTGCCTTTTAGTGTTTTTGACACGCATTTAGTAAGGTTGTTCTGTTTCTTAATTAAGAGTGTTATTCATGAGTTTCAGCATTTTAGTATTTAGGATGTTTCTCCATTTACACGAGTTTTTGCGTTTTTTGCCTTGTGGTTTTTTTGAACTATAAAACACTTATTATACACTTTTCTTGCAATGTCCTTTTCTTTCCCAATATAGAGTGTTTTGCAACAATTTTCGCGTTCTTTGTAGGTAAAAAGCTCAAAAACACTCAAAATATACCTTTTTGGTAACGTTTTTCTATTTCTTGATATTGGTTGGTTTCCATCCGTTTTAACGTGTTTTTACGTAAAACACTGAGAAGACACGTTTTCAGTAACTTTGTTTTGGATTCCCATATAGAGTGAGTTCCTTATTATTTATCGTTTTTGTGCCTAACATGCTAAAAAACACTAAAAACACAGATTTCTGGTAAGGTCGTTTAATTTTGCATGCACTTTAGGGTTTGGTATATAACAGTCCGAAAAAACAAAAGCTAAAATTAACTTTTTTTGATAATATTCTTTTATCACATAATTGCCCTGAATTTTTCCAGAATTTTGGCATCTCTGGCATTCCATTTCTGGAATTTTGGCATTTGGCACCTTTGAAGATGAATAACAAAAAAAAAAAAATTTATTTTATTTTTTTATTTATTTTTTTATTTTTTTTTTTAAATAAACAGTGTTATTTGTGTGTTTTAGCTTTTTGGTACTTAAGGAACTAAAAAAAACACTCATAATAGACGCTTCTCGTAATGTCCTTTTGTTTCCCAAACATAATGTTCTTTGCATGTACTTCAGCGTTTTTAAAGATAACATGATCAAAAACACTAAAAATATATGTTTTTGGTATATGTTATTCTGTTTCTCCATAAAGTTTGTTTTCCATGCGTTTTAGCGGTTTGGTATATAAGGGGTTAAAAAATTCTTCGTAAAAGTTGGTTTTATTCCCATGTAATATGATCGTTCTTATTTTTAGTGCTTTGTTCCATATCACGCTGAAAAATACTCAAAAGACACTTTTCTGGTAATATCATTTTTTTTCTCACATGAAGCTAGTTTCGCATGTAATTTGGCATTTTCGTAACTAACGATGGGAAAAACACTGAAAATACACAATTTGGTAAGGTAGTTCTGTTTATCTATTAAAAGTGTTATTCATTTATTCATTTTGGTATGTAAGAAATTTCCCTATATACACGAGTTTTTGCGTTTATTGCCTTGTGGTTCCTTTAAAGTCATTTTCTTTTGGATTCATATATTGACTGACTTCCAAATGATTTATCGTTTTGGTGCCTAACATGCTGAAAAACAATGAAAAGACAGGTTTCTGGTATAGTATAGCATGCTTTGCATGCTTTTTAGGGTTTGGTACATAACAATCCAAAAAAAAAGCTATAATTAACTTATATGATAATGTTCTTTTTTCCACATAAATTCCCTGAATTTTGGCAGAATTTTCGCATCTCGGTACCTATGAAGATGAATAACAAAAAAAAAAAAAAATCCCATTGTATTATTTTTTTATTCATTATATATATATATATATTTTTTTTCTAAAGAGTGTTATTTGTGGGTTTTAGCTTTTTGGTACTGAAGGAACTTAAAAATCACCCATAATACACGTTTCTCGTAATGTTCTTTCGTTTCCCAAACATAAGGTTCTTTGCATGTATTTAAGCGTTTTTATAGATAACATGATCAAAAACAATGAAAATACATGTATTTGGTAATGTAATTCTGTTTCTCCATAAAATGTATTTTGCATGTGTTTTAGCGTTTTGGTATGTAAGGAGCTCAAA
Source organism: Scylla paramamosain (assembly GCF_035594125.1). Lineage (NCBI taxonomy): Eukaryota > Metazoa > Arthropoda > Malacostraca > Decapoda > Portunidae > Scylla > Scylla paramamosain. Next base: position 8,085,276 of record NC_087197.1, read on the forward strand.
AACACTTAAAGGCAAGTTCTTGGTAAAATTTGGTTTTATTCCCATGTAATGAGATTGCCCTGACTTTTAGTGCTTTATTGCGTTACACGCTCAAAATCACTGAAAAGACATGCAAAGTGTCCCATATGAGGAAATAAGAGACCTTACCAGAAATCTGTCTTTTGAGTGTTTTTCTGCATATTAGGCACCAAAACGATAAATAATAAGGGACTCACTCTATGTGGGAATCTAAAAGAAAACTACTGAAAATGTGTCTTCTCAGTGTTTTACGTAGAAAAACGCTAAAACTGATGCAAACCAACCAATATCAAGAAGCAGAAAAACATTACCAAAAATGTATATTTTGAGTGTTTTTGAGCTTGTTACCTACAAAAAAAAAAGCTCAAAAAATTGATACAAAGCACCCTATATTTGGAAACAAAGGGACATTGCGAGAAAATTGTATAATGAATGTTTTTATAGTTCAAAAAAAAAAACACAAGGCAAAAAACGCAAAAACTCGTGTATATGCTGAAACTCATGAATAGCACTCTTAATTGAGAAACAGAGCAACCTTACTAAATGCGTGTCAAAAACACTAAAAGGCAAATTTTTCGTAAAAGTTGGTTTTATTCCCATGTATTGTGATTGCCCTGCTTTTTAGTGCTTTATTGCCTAACACGCTCAAAAACATTCAAAGACACTTTTCTGGTAATGTCATTTTTTTCCCACATAAAGCTAGTTTCGCATGGAATTTGTGGTTTTGATAACTAACAATGTAAAAAAAACACTCAAAATTCACGCATTTAGAAACGTTGTTATGTTTCTAGATTAAGAGTGTTATTCATGAGTTTCATTATTTTGGTATAAAAGAAACCTCTCCATACAGTCGAGTTTTTGCGTTTTTTGTCTTATGATTCTAGTGAGACTATAAAACACTCATTATACACGTTTCTCGTTATGTCCTTTCTTTTCCTTATATAGAGTGCTTTGCACCCATTTTCGCGTATTTCTTTTTATATAACAAGCTCAAGAACAGACAAAATATAGTTTTTTGGTAATGTTACTCTATTTCTTCATATTGGTTAGTTTGCATGCGTTTTAGCGTTTTTTACGTAAATTTTTTAAAAGACATGTTTCCAGTAATTTTGTTTTGGATTTCCATATAGAGTGACTTTCATACTATTTATCGTTTTGGTACATAACATGCTTTTGTGTGCCTTTTGCTTCCCTATATAGAGTGCTTTCCATCTATTTTCGCGTTTTTTGTAGGTAACAATTTCAAAAACACTCAAAATATGCCTTTTTGGTAATATTATTCTATTTCTTCATTTTGGTTGGTTTGCATTCTTTTTATCGTTTTCTACGTAAAACACCGAAAAGACACGTTTTCAGTAATTTTGTTTCGGATTCCCATATAGATTGACCCCCATGTTATTTATCGTGTTGGTTCCTAAGATGCTGAAAAACACTCATAAGACCGTTTTCTGGCAAAGACGTTTAATTTCCTTATACAGTTGGCTTTGCATGCACTTTAGGGGTTTGGTACATAACAGTCCGAAAAAAAAGCTAAATTTAACTTTTTTATAATGTTCTTATTTCACATAATTTCCTGAATTTTGCCCGAATTTTTGCATCTTGGTACCTGTGAAGATGAATAAGAAAGAAAAAAAAATAATTTTTATTGATTTATTGTTTCTCAATAAAGAGTGTTATTTGTGGATTTTAGCTTTTTAGTAATTAATAAACTTAAAAACACTCATAATACACATTTCTCGTAATCTCCTTTCGTTTCCCAAAAAAAGTGTTCTTTGCATGTATTTAAGCGTTTTCATTTGTAACATGATCAAAAACACTCAAAAAACATGTTTTTGGTAATATTATTCTTTTTCACCATAAAAAGTGTTTTGCATGCCTTTTAGGAGCTCAAAAACACTTAAAGGCAAGTTCTTGGTAAAAATTTGTTTTCCTCCAATGTAATGGGATTGCCTTCCTTTTTAGTGCTTTATTGCCTATCACGGTCAAAATACTCAATAGACGCTTTTCTGGTACAGTCATTTTTTTTTCCCACAAATCTATTTTCGCATTAAATTTGGGGTTTTGGTAATTAAGAATGTGAAAAGCATTCAAAATACACGCATTTATTAAGGTTGTTCTTTTTCTCAATTAGGAGTGTTATACATGAGTTTAGCTTTTTTGTATCTAGGAAACCTCTCCATATACACGAGATTTTGCGTTTTTTGCCTTGTGGTTCTTTTGAACTATAAAACACTCATTATACACTTTTCTTGCAATGTCCTTTTGTTTCCCAATATAGAGTGCTTTGCATCAATTTTCGAGTTTTTTATAGGTAACAAAACACACTTTATAGGTCAAAAACACTCAAAATATAACTTTTTAGTAACGTTTTTCTATTTCTTGATATTGGTTGCTTTGCATCTGTTTTATCGTTTTTCTAAGTAAAACACTGAGAAGACACGTTTTCAGTCACTTTCTTTTGGATTCTTATATACAGTGAGTTCCTAATTATTTATCGTTTTGGTGCCTAAAATACTAAAAAAAAAAAACACTTAAAACACAGATTTCTGATAAGCTCGTTTAATTTCCTCATATAGGAGGCTTTGCATGCAGTTTAGGGTTTGGTACATAACAGTCCGAAAAAAAAAAACTGTAATTAACTTTTTTGTTAATATTCTATTATCATATGATTGCCCTGAATTTTCCCAAAAAAATTGTCCTCTCGGTACTATGAAGATGAATAAGGAAAAAAAAAAATTCCTATTTTTATTTTTATTTTCTAAATAAAGAGTGTTATTTGTGAATTTTAGCTTTTTGGTACTTAAGGAACTTAAAATAACACTCATAATACACGTTTCTCGTAATGTCCTTTTGTTTCCCAAACATAATGTTCTTTGCATGTATTTAAGCATTTTTATAGCTAACATGATCAAAAACACTCAAAATACATGTTTTTGGTAATGTTATTCTGTTTCTCCATAAAGTTTGTTTTGCATGCGTTTTAGCGGTTTGTTTTATAAGGAGCTCAAAAACACTTAAAGGCAAGTTTTTGGTATAAATTGGTGTTATTCCAATGTAATATAATTGCCCTGCTTTTTAGTGTTTTATTGCCTCTCACGCTCAAAAACACTTAAAAGACACTTTTCTAGTAGTCATTTTTTTCTCACATAAAAATGGTTTTGCATGGAATTTGGAATTTTTGGTAACTAAGAATGTGAAAAGCACTCAAAATACACGCATTTAGTAAGGTTGTTCTGTTTCTCAATAAAGAGTGTTATTTATGAGTTTCAGCATTTTGGTATCTAGGAACCTACTCCAGATCCACGAGTTTTTGTGTTTTTTGCCTTTTGGTTTGTTTGAACAATAAAAAACTCATTATACACTTTTCTTGCAAAGTCCTTTTGTTTTCTAATTTAGAGTGCTTTCCATCAATTTTCCCGTTTTTTGTAGGTAACAAGCTCAAAAACACTCAAAATAGACCTTTTTTGTAATGTTATTCTATTTCTTCATATTGGTTGGTTTGCATCCGTTTTAGCGTTTTTCTACGTAAATCTTTTAAAAGACACTTTTCCAGTAATTTTGTTTTGGATTTCCATATAGAGTGACTTTCATATTATTTATCGTTTTGGTGCCTAACACACTTTTTGGTGCCTTTTACCTCCCAATATAGAGTGCTTTCCATCCATTTTCGCGTTTCTTGTAGGTAACAATTTCAAAAACACTCAAAAAATACATTTTGGTTGGTTTCCATCCGTTTTAGCGTTTTCTACGTAAAACACCAAAAAGACACGTTTTCAGTAATTTTGTTTTGGATTCCCATATAGATTGACTTCCTTGGGTTTTATCGTGTTGGTTCCTAACATGCTGAAAAACCCTCATAAGACAGTTTTCTGGCAAAGACGTTTAATTTCCCCATATAGGTGGCTTTGCATGCAATTTAGGGGTTTGATACATAACAGTCCAAAAAAAAAGCTAAATGTAACTTTTTTGATAATGCTCTTATTTTATACAATTTCCTGAACTTTGCCAGAATTTTGGCACCTCCTTACCTGTGGAGATGAATAAGAATGAAAAAAAATATCGTATTTTTTATTTATTTATGAATTTTTTCTCAATAAAGAGTGTAATTTGTGGCTTTTAGCTTTTTCGTACTTAATGAACTTAAAAACACTCATAATACACGTTTCTCGTAATGCTCTTTTGTTTCCCAAAAATAGGGTTCTTTGCATGTATTTAAGCGTCTTTATTGGTAACATAATCAAAAACACTCAAAATACATGTTTTTGGTAATGTTATTCTGTTTCACCATGAAGTGTATTTTGCATGCATTTTAGTGTTTTGGTATATAAGGAGCTTAAATACACTTAAAGGCAAGTTATTGTGAAAAATTGGTTTTATTTCAATGTAATGTGATTGCCCTGCTTTTTAGTGCTTTATTGCCTAAAACGCTCAAAAACACTCAAAAGACATTTTTCTGGTAATGTCATTTTTTCCCAAATAAAGCTGGTTTCGCAAGCAATTTGGGGTTTTGCTAACTAATGATGTGAAAAGCACTTAAAATACACGCATTTAGTAAGATTGTTCTGTTTCTCAATTGAAAGTGTTGTTCCAGAGATTCAGCATTTTGGAATGTAAGAAACTTCTCTATATACACGAGTTTTTGCGTTTTTTGCCTTGTAGTGAAATTATAAAACACAAATTATACACGTTTCTGGTAATGTCCTTTTGCTTCCCAATATAGAGAGCTTTCCATCTATTTTCGCGTTTTTTATGGGTAACAATTTCAAAAACACTCAAAATATACCCTTTTGGAAACGTTATTTTATTCCTTCATATTGGTTGGTTTGCATCCATTTTAGCGTTTTTCTATGTAAAACACCGAAAAGACACGTTTTTAGTAATAGTGTTTTGGATTCCCATAAAGATTGACTTCCATGTTATTTATCGTGTTGGTTCCTAAGATGCTGTAAAACACTCATAAGACCGTTTTCTGGCAAAAACGTTTAATTTCTCCATATAGGTGGCTTTGCATGCACTTTATGGGTTTGGTACATAATAGTCCGAAAAAAAAGCTAATTTTAACTTTTTTGATAATGTTCTTATTTCACATAATTTCTTGAATTTTGCCCGAATTTTGGTATCTCGGTACCAGTGAAGATGAATGAGAAAAAAAAATCGTATTTTTTTTTTATTTATTTATTGTTTCTCAATAAAGAGTGTTATTTGTGGCTTTTAGCTTTTTAATAATTAATCAAGTTAAAAACACTCATAATACACGTTTCTCGTAATCTCCTTTAGTTTCCCAAAAATAGTGTTCTTTGCATGTATTTAAACGTTTTCATTGGTAACATAATCAAATACACTCAAAATATATGTTTTTGGTAATATTATTCTGTTTCTCCATAAAGAGTGTTTTGCAGGCGTTTTAATGTTTTGGTATATAAGGAGCTCAAAAACACTTAAATGTAGTTTCTTGGTAAAAATTCGTTTTACTCCAATATAATGTGATTGCCCTCTTTTTTAGTGCTTTATTGCCTATCACGCTCAAAAACACTTAAAAGACATTTTTCAGGTAAAGTCATTTTTTTTTCCCACAAATCTATTTTCCCATGCAATCTGGGGTTTTGGTAACTTAGAATGTGAAAAGCACTCAAAATACACGCATTTATTAAGGTTGTTCTGTTTCTCAATTAGGAGTGTTATACATGAGTTTTAGCATTTTTGTATCTAGGAAACCTCTCCATATACACGAGATTTTGCGTTTTTTGCCTTGTGGTTCTTTTGAACTATAAAACAATCATTATTCACTTTTTTTGCAATGTCCTTTTGCTTACCAATATAGAGTGCTTTGCATCAATTTTCGCGTTTTTTGTAGGTAATAAGCTCAAAAAAACTCAAAATATACCTTTTAGTAACGTTTTTCTATTCCTTGATATTGCTTGCTTTCCATCCGTTTTAGTGTTTTTCTACGTAAAACACTGAGAAGACACGTTTTCAGTAACTTTGGATTCCCATATATATATATATATATATATATATATATATATATATATATATATATATATATATATATATATATATATATATATATATATATATATATATATATATATATATATATATATATATATATATATATATATATATATATATATATGGATTCCCATATAGAGGTGAGTTCCTTATTATTTATCGTTTTGGTGCTTAACATGCTAAAAAACACTCAAAACACAGATTTCTGGTAAGGTCGTTAAATTTCTTCATATAGAAGGCTTTGCATGCACTTTAGGGTTTGGTACATAACAGTTTGAAAAAAAAAGCTGAAATTAACTTTTTTGATAATATTCTTTTATCATACGATTGCCCTGAAATTTCCCAGAATTTAGGCATATCGGTACTATGAAGATGAATAACAAAAAAAAAAAAATCCTATTTTTTATATATATTTTTTTTTTATTTTCTAAATAAAGAAAGTTATTTGTGGGTATTAGCTTTTTGGTACTAAAGGAACTTAAAAAACACTCATAATACACGTTTCTCGTAAAGTCCTTTTGTTTCCCAAACATAATGTTCTTTGCATGTATTTAAACGTTTTTATAGGTAACATGATCAAAAAACGCTCAAAATATATGTTTTTGGTAATGTTTTTCTGTTTCTCCATAAAGTTTGTTTTGCATGCCTTTTAGCAGTTTGTCATATAAAGAGCTCAAAAATACTTAAAAGCAAGTTTTTTGGTATAAATTGGTTTCATTCCAATGTAATATGATTGCCGTGCTTTTTTAGTGCTTTATTGCCTATCACGCTCAAAAACACTTAAATGACACTTTTCTGGTAATGTCATTTTTTTCCTTACATAAAGGTGGTTCCGCATGCAATTTGTGGTTTTGCTAACTAAGAATGTGAAAAGCTCGCAAAATACACGCATTTAGTAAGGTTGTTATGTTTCTCAATTAAGAGTTTTATTTATGAGTTTCAGCATTTTGGTATCTAGGAACATTCTCCATATACACGAGTTTTTGTGTTTTTAGCCTTTTGGTTCGTTTGAACTATAAAAAACTCATTATACACTTTTCTTGCAAAGTCCTTTTCTTTTCTTATATAGAGTGCTTTGCATCAATTTTCCCGTATTTTGTAGGTAACATGCTCAAAAAACACTCAAAATATACCTTTTTGGTAATGTTTTTCTATTTCTTGATATTGGTTTGTTTGCATCCGTTTCAGCGTTTTTGTACGTAAAACACTGAAAAGACACGTTTTCAGCAATTTTGTTTTGGATTCTCATATAGAGTGAGTTCCTTATTATTTATCGTTGTGGTGCCTAACATGCTGAAAAACACTCAAAAAACAGATTTCTTGTAAGGTCGTTTATTTTCCTCACATAGGAGTCCTTGGATGCACTTTAGGGTTTGGTATATAACAGTCCGAAAAAAAAGCTAAAATTAACTTTTTTGATAATTTTCTTTTATCATATAATATCCCTGAATTTTCCCAGAATTTTGGAATCTGAGTACCTATGAAGATGAATAAAAAAAAAAAAATCCTATTTTTTTTTATTTTCTTACTTTTTTTTTTTTAATAAAGAGTGTTATTTGTGGGTTTTAATTTTTTGATACTTAAGGAAATTAAAAACACTTATAATACACATTTCTCGTAATGTCATTTCGTTTCGCAAACATAAGGTTCTTTGTATGTATTTAAACATTTTTATAGATAACATAATCTAAACACTCAGAATATATGTTTTTGGTAATTTTATTCTCTTTCTCCATAAAAGGTGTTTTGCATGCGTTTTAGCGTTTTGGTATGTAATGAGCTCAAAAACACTTAAAGGCAAGTTCTTGGTAAAAGTTGTTTTTATTTCCATGTAATGTGATTACCCTGCTTTTTAGTGCTTTATTGCCTAACACGCTCAAAAACACTCAAAAAACACTTTTCTTGTAATATCATTTTTTTTCTTACATAAGGCTAGTTTTGCATGAAATTTGGGGTTTTGGTAACTAAGAATGTGAAAAAAAAACTCAAAACACAGACATAGTGCAATGTTGTTCTATTTCTTAATTAAAAATATTATTCATAAGTTCCAGCATTTTGGTATGTAAGAAACTTTTCTAATACACACATTTGGTAAGGTATTTCTGTTTCAAAATTAAAAGTGTTATTCATGAGTTTCAGTTTTTTGGTATGTAGGAAACTTCGTTATTTTACACGAGTTTTTGAGTTTTTTTCCTTCTGGTTCTTGTCAAACTATAAAACACTCATACACGTTTCTCGTAATGTCCTTTTCTTTGCCAATATAAAGTGCTTTCCATCCATTTTTTCATTTTTTGTAGGTAACAAGCTCAAAAACACATAAAAATATATCTTTTTGGTAATGTTATTCTATTTCTTCATATTGGTTGGTTTACATCCGTTTTAGCGTTTTTCTACGTAAATCACTGAAAAAACACGTTTTCAGTAATATTGTTGATATTGCTGAAAAACACTCAAAAGACAGGTTTCTGGTAAAGTCTTGTAATTTCCCATATAGGTGGATTTGCATACACTTCAGGGTTTGTACATAACTCCGAAAAAAGCTAAATTTTTTTTTTTTTTTTTTTACAAAATATCCATGAATTTTGCCAGAATTTTGGCATCTCGGTAACTATGAAGATGAATAACAAAAAAAAAATCTCTCTATAAAGAGTGTTATTTGTGGGTTTTAGCTTTTTGGTACTTAAGTAACTTAAAAACACTCATAATACACGATTTTCGTAACGTCCTTTTGTTATACAAACATAGGGTCCTTTACATGTATTTAAGCGTTTTTATAGGTTGCAATATCAAAAACTTTCAAAATACATGTTTTTGGTAATGTTATTCTGTTTCTCGATAAAGTCTGTTTTCCATACGTTTTAGAGATTTAGTATGTAAGGAGTTAAAAAACACTTAAAGGCAAGTTCTTCGTAAAAGTTGGTTTTATTCCCATGTAATGTGATTGTTCTGCTTTTTAGGGCATTGTTGCATATCACGCTCAAAAACACTAAAAATACACTTTTTTGGAAATGTCATTTTTTTTTCCCACATGAAGGTAGTTTCGCATGTAATTTGGCATTTTCGTAACTAAGAATGTGAAAAACACTCAAAATACACAATATGGTAAGGTAGTTCTGTTTATTGATAAAAAGTGTTATTCATGCATTTCATCATTTCGGTTTGTAAGAAATTTCTCTATATACACGAGTTTTTGTGTTTATTGCCTTGTGGTTGTTTTAAAACTATAAAACACTCATTATACACGTTTCTCGTAAAGTCCTTTTGTTTCCTAATATAGAGTGCTTTACATCCATTTTTGCATTTTTTGTAGGTAACAAGCTCAAAAACACTCAAAATATATATTTTTAGTAATGTTATTCTATTTCTTCATATAGGTTGGTTTGCATCCGCTTTAGTGTTTTTCTACGTAAAACACTGAAAAGACACGTTTTCAGTAATTTTGTTTTGGATTCACATATTGACTGACTTCCATATTATTTATGGTGTTGGTGCCAAACATGCTGAAAAACACTGAAAAGACATGTTTCTGATCAAGTCGTTTAACTTCCCTATATAGGTGTCTTTGCATGCACTTTAGGGTTTGGTAATTAATCCGAAAAAAAAGCTGTAATTAACTTTTTTGGTAATTTTCTTCTTTCTACATAAATACCCTGAATTTTGGCAGAATTTTCGCATCTCGGTACCTATAAGGATTAGTAACAAAAAAAAAAAATCCCATTTTTTTATTTCTTTTGTTTATTATTTTTTTTCTAAATAAAGAGTGTTATTTGTGGGTTTTAGCTGTTAGGTATTGAAGGAACTTAAAAAACACTCATAACACACGTTTCTGGTAATGTCCTTTCGTTTCCCAAACATAAGGTTCTTTGCATGTATTTAAGTGTTTTTATAGATAATATGATCAAAAACACTCAAAATACATGTATTTGGTAATATTATTCTGTTTCTCCATAAAATGTATTTTGCAGGCGTTTTAGCGTTTTGGTATGTAAGGAGCTCAAAAACACTTAAAGGCAAGTTCTTGATAAAATTTGGTTTTATTTCCATGTAATGTGATTTTAATGCTTTATTGCGTAACACGCTCAAAAACACTCAAAAGACATGCAAGGCCTCGCATATGAGGAAATAAGAGACCTTACCAGAAATCTGTCTTTTGAGTGTTTTTCAGCATGTTAGGCACCAAAACGATAAATAATAAGGAACTCTCTCTATGTGGGAATCCAAAAGAAAATTACTGAAAACTTAGTCTTTTACGTAGAAAAACGCTAAAACTGATGCAAACCAACCAATATCAAGAAGTAGAAAAAACATTACCAAAAATATATATTTTGAGTGTTTTTGAGCTTGTTACATACAAAAAAAACACAAAATTGATACAAAACACTCTATATTGGGAAAGAAAGGGACATTGCGAGAAAAGTGTATAATGAATGTTTTATAGTTCAAAAAAAACCACAAGCCAAAAAACGCAAAATCTCGTATATATGGAAAAGCTTCCAAGATACTAAAATGCTGAAACTCATGAATAACACTCTTAATTGAGAAACAGAACAACCTTATTAAATGCGCGTCAAAAACACTAAAAGGCAAGTTCTTCGTAAAAGTTGGTTTTATTCCCATGTAATGTGATTGCCCTGCTTTTTAGTGCTTTATTGCCTAACACGCTCAAAAACACTCAAAGACACTTTTCTGGTAATGTTATTTTATTCCCACATAAAGTTAGTTTCGCATGGAATTTGGAGTTGTGGTAACTAAGAATGTAAAAAAACACTCAAAATACACACATTTAGTAAGGTTGTTCTGTTTGTTGATTAAGAGTGTTATTCATGAGTTTCAGCATTTTGGTATCTTAGAAACTTCTCCACACAGACGAGTTTTTGCGTTGTTTGCCTTGTGATTCTGGTGAAACTATAAAACACTCATTATACACGTTTTTCGTTATGTCCATTTTTTTTCCTAATATACAGTGCTTTGCATCCATTTTTGCGTTTTTTTTTATGTAACAAGCTCAAAAACACACAAAATATACTTTTCTGGTAATATTATTCTATTTTTTTCATATTCGTTGGTTTTCATCCGTTTTAGCGTTTTTCTACGAGGAAATTAAGCGACTTTACAAGAAAACTGTCTTTTGAGTGTTTTTTAGCATGTTAAGCACCAAAATGAAAAATAATATGGAAATCACTCTATATGGGAATTCAAAACAAAATTACTGAAAACGTGTCTTTTTAGTGTTTTACGTAAAAAACGTTAAAACTGATGCAAACAGACCAATATGAAGAAATAGAATAACATTACCAAAAACATATATTTTAAGTATTTTTGAGCTTGTAACCAACAAAAAAAAAAAAAAACGCGAAAATAGATGCAAAGCACTGTATATTGGGAAACAAAAGGACATTACTAGAAACGTGTATAATGAGTATTTTGTAGTTTCACAAGAACCACAAAGCAAAAAACGCAAAAACTAGTGTATATGAAGTTTCTTAGATAACAATATGCTGAAACTCCTGAATAACACTCTTAATTAAGAAACAGAATAACATTTCTAAATGCGTGTATTTTGAGTGTTTTTCACATTCTTAGTTACTAGAACACCAAATTGCATGCGAAACAAGCTTTATGTGGGAAAAAAAATGATATAACCAGAAAAGTATCTTTTGAGGGTTTTTGATAGAGTTAGGCAATAAAGCACTAAAAAGGAGGGCAATCACATTACAACGGAATAAAACCAACTTTTACCAAGAACTTGCCTTTAAGTGTTTTTTAACTCCTTATATACCAAAACGCTAAAACACATGCAAAACACCCTTTACGGAGAAACAGATTAACATTACCAAAAACATATATTTTGAGTGTTTTTGATCATGTTACCTCTAAAAACAATTAAATACAAGGAACCCTATGTCTGGGAAACGAAAGGACATTACGAAAAACGTGTATTATGCTTGTTTTTTAGTTCCATAATTACCAAATAGCTAAAACTTCTTTATAAAGAAAAAAAAGAAATAATAAAAAAATAGTTTTTTTTTTTTGTTATTCTTTTTCATAGGTACTGAGATGCCAAAATTCTGGCAAAATTCAAGGAAATTATGTGTAAAAAGAACATAATCAAAAATGTTAAATTTAGGTTTTTTTTCGGACTGTTATGTACCAAACCATGAAGTACATGCAAACCCAATTATATGGAGAAATCAGACGACTTTACGAGAAACCTGTGTTTCTAGTGTTTTTGAGCATGTTAGTCACCAAAACAATAAATAATATTGAAGTCATTCTATGTGGTAATCCAAAACAAAATTACTTTAAACGTGTCTTTTTCGTGTTTTACGTAGAAAAACGCTAAAACGGATGCAAGCAAACCAATATAAAGAAATAGAATAAGATTACCAAAATGGTATAATTTAAGTGTTTTATTAGCTTTTTACTTACAAAAAAAACGCGAAAATGGATGGAAAGCTCTCTCTATTGGTTAACAAAAGGACATTACGAGAAACGTGTATAATGAGTGTTTTATAGATTCTCAAGACTCACAAGACAAAAAACGCAAAAAGATACTTAGATACCAAAATGGTGAAACTCCTGAATAACACTATCAATTGAGAAACAGAACAACCTTACCAAATGCGTGTATTTTGAGTGTTTTTCACATTCTTAGTTACCAAAACCCCAAATTTTATGTGAAAGTAGCTTTATGTGGGAAAAAAAATGACATTACCAGAAAAGTGTCTTTTAAGTGTTTTTTTTTTTTTATATTTTAGCATGATAGGCAATAAAGCACTAAAAAGCAGGGCAATCACATTACATGGAAATAAAATCAACTTTTACCAAGTGTTTTTTCTAAGTGTTTTTGAGCTCCTTATATACCAAAACGCTAAAACGCATGTAAAACACCCTTTATTTAGAAACGGAATAACATTACCCAAAACATGTATTTTGAGTGTTTTTGATCATGTTACCTATAAAAACGCTTAAATACATGCAAAGAATCTTATGTTTGGGAAACGAAAGGACATTTCGAGAAACGTGTATTATGAGTGTTTTTAAGTTCTTTAAGTACCAAAAAGCTAAAACCCACAAATAACACTATTTATAGAGAAAAAAAAATAAATAAATAGAAAAATAGGATTTTTTTTTATTCATCTTCATAGGTACCGAGATGCTAAAATTCTGCCCAAAATTCAGGGTAATTGTGTGAAAAAAGAACATTATGAAAAAGAGTTAATTTTAGCTTTTTTTCGGACTGTTATGTACCAAACCCTAAAGTGCATGCAAAGCCACCTATATGGGGAAATGTCTTTTGTGTTTTTTTCCAGCATGTTAGGCACCAAAACGATAAATAATATGGAAGTCACTAAATGTGGGAATCCATCACAAAATTACTGAAAAAGTATCTTTTCAGTGTTTTACGTAGATAAACGCTAAATCGGATGCAAACCAACGAATAAGGAGAAATAGAATAACATTACCAAAAAGGTATATTTTGAGTGTTTTTGAGCTTTTTTCTTCAAAAAACGCGAAAATGGATGGAAAGCACTCTATATTGGGATACAAAAGGACATTACGAGAAACGTGTATAATGAGTGTTTTATAGTTTCACAACAGCCACAAGGCAAAAATCGCAAAACTCGATGTATATGGAGAAGTTTCTTAGATACCAAAATGCTGAAACTCAGAAATAACACTCCTAATTAAGAATACAGAACAACCTTACCAAATGCATGTGTTTTTAGTGCTTTTCACATTCTTAGTTACGAAAACCAAAAATTGCATGCAAAACTAACTTTATGTGGGAAAAAATGACATTACCAAAAAAGTGCCTTTTGAGTGTTTTTGAGCGTGATAGGCACTAAAGCTCTAAAAAGGAGGGCAATCATATTACATTGGAATAACACCAATTTATACCAAAAAACTTGCCTTTAAGTGTTTTTGAGCTCTTTATATAACAAACCGCTAAAACGCATGCAAAACAAACTTTATGGAGAAACAGAAAAACATTACCAAAAACATATATTTTGAGCGTTTTTTGATCATGTTATCTATAAAAACGTTTAAATACATGCAAAGAACATTATGTTTTGGAAACAAAAGGACTTTCCGAGAAACGTGTATTATGAGTGTTTTTTTAAGTTCCTTCAGTACCAAAAAGCTAATACCCACAAATAACTTTCTTTATTTAGAAAATAAAAGAATATATAAAAAATAGGAATTTTTTTTTTTTGTTATTCATCTTCATAGTACCGAGATGCCCAAATTCTTGGAAAATTCCGGGCAATCGTATATTAAAAGAATATTATGAAATTAGTTAATTTCAGCTTTTTTTTTTCAAACAGTTATGTACCAAACCCTAAAGTGCATGCAAAGCCTCCTATATAAAGAAATTTAACGACCTTACCAGAAATCTGTGTTTTGAGTGTTTTTAGCATGTTAAACACCAAAACGATAAATAATAAGGAACTCACCTCTATATGGGAATCCATATATATATATGGGAATCCAAAGTTACTGAAAACGTGTCTTCTCAGTGTTTTACGTAGAAAAACACTAAAACGGATGGAAAGCAACCAACATCAAGGAATAGAAAAACGTTACTAAAAAGGTATATTTTGAGTGTTTTTGAGCTTATTACCTACAAAAAACGCAAAAAATTATGCAAAGCACTCTATACTGGTAAACAAAAGTACATTGCAAGAAAAGTGCATAATGATTGTTTTATAGTTCAAAAGAACCACAAGGCAAAAAACGCAAAAACTCGTGTATATGGAGAGGTTTCCTAGATACAAAAATGCTAAAACTTATGTATAACACTCCTAATTGAGAAACAGATCAACCTTAATAAATGCGTGTATTTTGAGTGCTTTTCACATTCTAAGTTACCAAAACCCCAAATTGCATGGGAAAATAGAATTGTGAGAAAAAAAATGACTTTACCAGAAAAATGTCTTTTAAGTGTTTTTGAGCGTGATAGGCAATAAAGCACTAAAAAGGAGGGCAATCACATTACATTGGAGGAAAACGAATTTTTACCAAGAACTTACATTTAAGTGTTTTTGAGCTCCTTATATACCAAAACATTAAAACGCCTGCAAAACAGTCTTTATGGTGAAACAGAATAATATTACCAAAAACATATATTTTGAGTGCATTTGATTATGTTTCCAATGAAAACGTTTAAATACATGCAAAGAACACTATTTTTGGGAAACGAAAGAAGATTACGAGAAACGTGTATTATGAGTGTTTTTAACTTCATTAATTACCAAAAAGCTTTAAGCCACAAATAACACTCTTTATTGAGAAACAATAAATAAATAAAAAAAAAATACAATATTTTTTTTCTTTCTTATTCATCTTCACTGGTACCGAGATACTAAAATTCGGGCAAAATTCAGGAAATTATGTGAAATAAGAACATTATCAAAAAAGTTAAATTTAGCTTTTTTTTCGGACTATTATGTACCAAACCCCTAAAATGCATGCAAAGCCACCTATATGGGGAAATTAAACGTTTTTGCCAGAAAACGGTCTTATGAGTGTTTTACAGCATCTTAGGAACCAACACGATAAATAATATGGAAGTCAATCTATATGGGAATCCAAAACAATATTACTAAAAACGTGTCTTTTCGGTGTTTTACGTAGAGAAACGCTAAAACGGATGCAAACCAACCAATATGAAGAAATATAATAACATTACCAAAAAGGTATATTTTGAGTGTTTTTGAAATTGTTACCTACAAAAAACGCGAAAATAGATGGAAAACTCTCTATATTGGGAAGCAAAAGGATATTACGAGAAACGTGTATAATGTGTATTTTATAATTTCACAAGAACTACAAGGCAAAAAACGCAAAAACTCGTGTATATAGTGAAGTTTCTTACATTCCAAAATGCTGAAACTCTGGAACAACACTTTCAATTCAGAAACAGAACAATCTTACTAAGTGCGTGTATTTTAAGTGCTTTTCATATCCATAGTTGCCAAAACCCCAAATTGCATGCGAAACCAGCTTTATGTGGGAAAAAATGACATTACCAGAAAAATGTCTTTCGAGTGTTTTTGAGCGTTTTAGGCAATAAAGCACTAAAAAGCAGGGCAATCACATTACATTGAAATAAAACTAATTTTTAACAAGAACTTGCCTTTAAGTGTATTTAAGCTCCTTAATATACCAAAACACTAAAATGCATGCAAAATACACTTAATGGTGAAACAGAATAACATTACCAAAAACATGTATTTTGAGTGTTTTTGATTATGTTACCAATAAAAACGCTTAAATACATGCAAAGAACCCTATTTTTGGGAAACAAAAGGGCATTACGAGAAACGTGTATTATGAGTGTTTTTAAGTTCATTAAATACGAAAAAGCTAAAAGCCACAAATTACACTCTTTATTGAGAAAAAAATAAAAAAATAAATAAAAAAATACGATATTTTTTTTTCATTCTTATTCATCTTCACAGGTAAGGAGGTGCCAAAATTCGGGCAAAGTTCAGGAAATTATATAAAAAAAGAACATTATCAAAAAAGTTACATTTAGCTTTTTTTTTTGGACATATGTATCAAACCCCTAAATTGCATGCAAAGCCACCTATATGGGGAAATTAAACGTCTTTGCCAGAAATCTGTCTTATGAGGGTTTTTCAGCATGTTAGGAACCAACACGATAAAACCCAAGGAAGTCAGTCTATATGGGAATCCAAAACAAAATTACTGAAAACGTGTCTTTTTGGTGTTTTACGTAGAAAACGCTAAGACGGATGGAAACCAACCAAAATAAAAAAATAGAATAACATTACCAAAAATGTTTATTTTGAGTGTTTTTGAAATTGTTACCTACAAAAAACGCGAAAATGGATGGAAAGCACTCTATATTGGGAGGCAAAAGGCACCAAAAAGCGTGTTAGGCACCAAAACGATAAATAATATGAAAGTCACTCTATATGGAAATCCAAAACAAAATTACTGGAAACGTGTCTTTTAAAAGATAAACGTAGAAAAACTCTAAAACGGATGCAAACCAACCAATATGAAGAAATGCAATAACATTACCAAAAAATATATTTTGTGTTTTCTTGAGCTTGTTACATAAAAAAAAAACGCGAAAATATATGCAAAGCACTCTATATAAGGAAAAAAAAAGGACAACGAGAAACGTGTATAATGAGTGTTTTGTAGTTTCACCAGATTCACAAGGCAAACAACGCAAAAACTCGACTATATGGAGAAGTTTCTAAAATACCAAAATACAGAAACTCATGAATAACACTCGTAATCAAGAAACAGAACAACCTTACTAAATGCGTGTATTTTAAGTGTTTTTTTACATTCTTAGTTACCAAAACCCCAAATTCCATGCGAAACTAGCTTTATGTGGGACAAAAATGACATTAGCAGGAAAGTGTCTTTGAGTGTTTTTAAGCGTGTTAGGCAATAAAACACTAAAAAGCAGGGTAATCACATTACGTGGGAATAAAACCAACTTTTACGAAGAACTTGCCTTTTAGAGTTTTTGACACGCATTTAGTAAAGTTGCTCTGTTTCTCAATTAAGAGTGTTATTCATGAGTTTCAGCATATACACGAGTTTTTGCGTTTTTTGCCTTGTGGTTTTTTTGAACTATAAAACATTTATTATACACTTTTCTCGCAATGTCCCTTTGTATCCCAATATAGAGTGCTTTGTATCCATTTTTCCGTTTTTTTTGTAGGTAACAAGCTCAAAAACAGTCAAAATATACATTTTTGGTAATGTTTTTGTGCTTCTTGATATTGGTTGGTTTGTATCAGTTTTAGCGTGTTTCTACGTAAAACACTGAAAAAGACACGTTTTCACTAATTTTCTTTTAGATTCCCACATAGAGTGAGTTCCTTATTATTTATCGTTTTGGTGCCTAACATGCTGAAAAACACTCAAAAGACAGATTTCTGGTAAGGTCTTTAATTTCCTCATATGGGACGCTTTGTATGTCTTTTCAGGTTTTGGACGGAATAAACCATTAAAAGCCAGGGCAATCACATTACATGGGAATACAACCAAATTTTACCAAAAAACTTTCCTTTAAGTGTTTTTGAGCTCCTTACGTACCAAAACGCTAAAACTCATGCAAAATACATTTAATGGAGAAACAGAATTACATTACATTTGAGTGTTTTTGATCATGTTTTCTATAAAAACGCTTAAATACATGCAAAGAACCTTATGTTTGGGATAAGAAAGAACATCACGAGAAACGTGTATTATAGGTGATTTTTAAGTTCCTTCAGTACCAAAAAGCTAAAACCCACAAATAACACTCTTTTTAAAAAAATATATATATAATGAATAAAAAAATAATAAAATGGGATTTTTTTTTTTGTTATTCATCTTCATAGGTACCGAGATGCCAAAATTCTGCCAAATTTAAGGGAATTTATGTGGAAAAAAGAACATTATCATATAAGTTAATTATAGCTTTTTTTTCGGATTGTTATGTACCAAACCCTAAACAGCATGCAAAGCCACCTATATAGGAAAGTTAAACGACTTTACCAGAAACCTCTCTTTTCATTGTTTTTCAGCATGTTAGGCACCAAAACGATAAATCATTTGGAAGTCAGTCAATATATGAATCCAAAAGAAAATTACTGAAAACGTGTCTTTTCAGTGTTTTACGTAGAAAAACGCTAAAGCGGATACAAACCATCCTATATGAAAAAATAGAATAACATTACCAAAAAGATATATTTTGAGTGTTTTTGAGCTTGTTACCTACAAAAAATGCAAAAATGGATGTAAAGCACTCTATATTAGGAAACAAAAGGACATTACGAGAAACGTGTATAATGAGTGTTTTATGGTTTTAAAAGAACCACAAGGCAATAAACGCAAAAACTCGTGTATATAGGGAAATTTCTTACATACCAAAATGAATCAATACATGAATAACACTTTTAATAGATAAACAGAACTACCTTACCAAATTGTGTATTTTCAGTGTTTTTCCCATCGTTAGTTACGAAAATGCCAAATTACATGCGAAACTAGCTTCATGTGGGAAAAAAAATGATATTACCAGAAAAGTGTGTTTTGAGTGTTTTTCAGCGTGATTTGGAACAAAACACTAAAAATAAGAACGATCATATTACATGGGAACAAAACCAACTTTTACGAAGAATTTTTTAACCCCTTATATACCAAACCGCTAAAACGCATGGAAAACAAACTTTATAGAGAAACAGAATAACATATACCAAAAACATGTATTTCTAGTGGTTTTGATCATGTTATCTTTAAAAACGCTTAAGTACATGCAAAGAACATTATGTTTGGGAACCAAAAGGACATTACGAGAAGCGTGTATTATGAGTGCTTTTTTTTAGTTCCTTAAGTACCAAAAAAGCTAAAACACACAAATAACAGTGTTTATTAAAAAAATAAATAAATAAATAAAATAAATAAATAAAAAAATAAAATAAATATTTTTTTTTTGTTATTCATCTTCAAAGGTGCCAAATGCCAAAATTCCAGAAATGGAATGCCAGAGATGCCAAAATTCTGGGAAAATTCAGGGCAATTATGTGATAAAAGAATATTATCAAAAAAGTTAATTTCAGCTTTTTTTTCGGACTGTTATATACCAAACCTTAAAGTGCATGCAAAATTAAACGACCTTACCAGAAATCTGTGTTTTTAGTGTTTTTTAGCATGTTGGGCACAAAAACGATAAATAATAAGGAACTCACTCTATATGGGAATCCAAAACAAAGTTACTGAAAACGTGTCTTATCAGTGTTTTATGTAGAAACACGTTCAAACGGATGGAAACCAACCAATATCAAGAAATAGAAAAACGTTACCAAAAAGGTATATTTTGAGTGTTTTTGAGCTACTTTTTTACCTACAAAAAACGCGAAAATTTATGCAAAACACTCTATATTGGGAAAGAAAAGGACATTGCAAGAAAAGTGTATAATAAGTGTTTTATAGTTCAAAAAAACCACAAGGCAAAAAACGCAAAAACTCGTGTATATGGAGAAGCTTCCTAAATACTAAAATGCTGAAACTCATGAATAACACTCTTAATTAAGAAACAGAACAACCTTACTAAATGCGTGTCAAAAACACTAAAAGGCAAGTTCTTCGTAAAAGTTGGTTTTATTCCCATGTAATGTGATTGCCCTGCTTATTAGTGCTTTATTGCCTAACACGCTCAAAAACACTCAAAGACACTTTTCTGGTAATGTCATTTTTTTCCCACATAAAGTTAGTTTCGCATGGAATTTGGGGTTTTGCTAACTAAGAATGTAAAAAAAACTCAAAATACACGTATTTAGTAAGGTTGTTCTGTTTCTTGATTAAGAGTGTTTCAGCATTTTGGTATCTTAGAAACTTCTCTACACAGACGAATTTTTGCATTGTTTGGCTTGTGATTCTGGTGAAACTATAAAACACTCATTATACACGTTTCTCGTTATGTCCTTTTTTTTCCTAATATACAGTGCTTTGCATCCATTTTTGCGTTTTTTTTTTTATGTAAGAAGCTCAAACACACACAAAATATACTTTTCTGGTAATATTATTCTCTTTTTTTCATATTGGTTGGTTTGCATCCGTTTTAGCGTTTTTCTACGTAAATCTTTTAAAAGACACGTTTTCATTAATTTTGTTTTGGATTTCCATATAGAGTGACTTTAATATTATCTATCGTTTTGGTGCCTAACATGCGTAAAAACACTCAAAAGACAGGTTTCTTGTAAAGACGTTAAATTTTCCCAAATAGTTGGCTTTGCCTACATTTTATGGTTTGGTACATAACTCCAAAAAAAAGGTAAAATTAACTTTTTCGATAATGTTCTTTTTTCGACATAATTTCCCTAAATTTTGGCAGAATATTGGCATCTTGGTACCTATTAAAATGAATAACAAAAAAATAAAAATGCTATTTTTTTATTTATTTAATTTTTTTCTCTATAAAAAGTGTTATTTGTAGGTTTTAACGTTTTGGTACTTAAGCAACTTTAAAACATTCATAATACACATTTCTCGTAATGTCCTTTCGTTTCCCAAATATAGGGATCTTTGCATGTATTTAAGCGTTTTTATTTTTAACATGATAAAAAACACTCAAAAACACTTGTTTTTCGTAAAGTTTTTCTGCTTCTTCATAAAGGAGTGTTTTGCATGCGTTTTAGCGATTTGGTATGTAAGGAGCTGAAAAACACAAGGCAAGTTCTTTGTAAAAGTTGGTTTTATTCAAATGTAATATGATTACCCTGCTTTTTAGTGCTTTATTGCCTAACACGCTCAAAAACACTCAAAAGACACTTCTGGTAATGTCATTTTTTTCCCTCATAAAGCTAGTTTCGCATGCTATTTGAGGTTTTGCTAAGAATGTGAAAAAAACACTCAAAATACACGCATTTGGTAATGTTGTTCTGGTTCTGAATTAAGATTGTTATTCATAAGTTTCAGCATTTTGGTGTCTAAGAAACTTCTTTATATACACGACTTTATGCGCTTTTTGGTAATGTTATTCTATTTCTTCATATTGGTATGTTTGCATCCGTTTTAACGTTTTTCTACGTTAAACACCGAAAAAAACACGTTTTCAGTAATTTTGTTTTTGATTCCCAAAGAATATTGCCAGAATTTTTGCATGTTAGTACCTATGAAGATGAATAACAAAAAAAAAAAATAAATATTTTATTTTTTTTCTCTATAAAGAGTTTTATTTGTGGGTTTTAGCTTTCTTAGTACTTAAGGGACTTAAAAACACTCATAATACACATTTCTCGTACTGTCCTTTCGATTCCCAAACATAATGTTCTTTGCATGTATTTAAGCGTTTTTATAAATAACATGATCAAAAACACTCAAAATACATGTTTTTCGTAATGTTACTCTGTTTCTCCATAAGAGTGTGTTTTTGCATGCGTTTTAGCGTTTTGGTATGTAAGGAGTTAAAAAAAAAACCCTTAAAGGCAAGTTCTTCGTAAAAGTTGGTTTTATTCCCATGTAATATGACTGTTCTGCTTTTTAGTGCTTTGTTGCATATCACGCTCAAAAACACTCAAAAGACACTTTTTTGGTAATATCTAGTTTTTTGCGTTTTTTGCCTTGTGGTTCGTATGAAACCATAAAACACTCATTGTACACGTTTCTCGTAATGTTCTTTTGTTTCCCAATATTGAGTACTTTCCATCCATTTTCGCATTTTTTCTAGGTAACAAGTTGAAAAACACTCAAAATATATCCTTTTGGTAAAGTTATTCTATTTCTTCATATTGGTTGGTTTGTATCCGTTTTAGCGTTTTTCTTCGTAAATCACTGAAAAGACACGTTTTTAGTAATATTGTTGAAATTGCTGAAAAACACTCAAAAGACAGATTTCTGGTAAAGTCGTGTAATTTCCCCATATAGGTGGCTTTGCATACACTTCTGGGTTTGGTACATAATTCCAGAAAAAAGCAAATTTTTTTTTTATGTCCTTTCATTTCACAGACATAGGGTTCTTTGCATGTATTAAGCGTTTTTATAGGTAACATGATCAAAAACACTCAAAATACACGTTTTTGGTAATGTTATTCTGTTTCTCCATAAAGGGTGTTTTGCATGCGTTTTAGCGTTTTGGTATGTAAGGAGTTAAAAACATTTAAAGGCAAGTTCTTCGTAAAAGTTAGTTTTATTCCTATATAATGTGATTATTCTGCTTTTTAGTGCTTTTTCGCATATCACGCTCAAAAACACTCAAAAGACACTTTTCTGATAATGTTATTTTTTTCCCACATAAAGTTAGTTTCGCATGTAATTTGGGATTTTCGTAACTGAGAATGTGAAAGACACTCAAAATACATACATTTGGTAAGGTAGTTCTGTTTCTCAATTAAAAGTGTTATTCATGAGTTTTAGCATTTTGGTATTTAAGAAACTTCTCAATATACACGAGTTCTTGCGTTTTTTGTCTTCTGGTTCTTGTGAAACTATAAAACAATCATTATACACTTTTCTCTAAATGTCCTTTTGCTTCCCAATATAGAGTGCTTTTATATCCATTTTCGCGTTTTTTGTAGGTAAAAAGCATTATAAACGTTTCTCGTAATGTCCTTTTGTTTTCCAATATAGAGAGATTTGCATCCATTTTCGCTCAAAACACAAAAAATACCTTTTTGGTAATATTATTTTATTTCATGATATTGGTTGATTTGCTTTCTTTTTAGCGTTTTTCTACGTAAAACACTGAAAAGACACGTTTTCAGTAATTTTGTTTTGGATTCCCATACAGAGTGATTTCCATATTATTTACTGTTTTGGTGCCTAACATACTGAAAAACAGGCAAAAGACAGGTTTCAGGTAAAGACGTTTAATTTCCCCATATAGGTGGCTCTACATGCACTTTAGGGTTTGGTACATAACGGTCTGAAAAAAAGCTAAAATTAAATTTTATGATATTCTTTTTTTTTTTTACATAATTTCCCTGAATTTTGCCAGAATTTTGGCATCTCGATACCTATGAAGATCAATAAAAAAAAATGCTATTTTTTCATTTATTTATTTTTTATCTATAAAGAGTGTTATTTGTGGGTTTAAGCTTTTTGGTACTTAAAGAACGTAAAAACACTCATAATACTCGTTTCTCGTAATGTCCTTTTGTTTCCTAAAGATAAGGTTCTTTACATGTATTGAAGCGTTTTTATAGGTAAAATGATCAAAAACACTCAAAATATACCTTTTTTGTAATGTTATTCTATTTCTTCATATTGGTTGGTTTCCATCCGCGTTTAGCGTTTTTCTACGTAAATACAGAAAAGACACGTTTTCAGTAATTTTTGGATTCCCATATAGAGTGACTTCAATGTTATTTATCGTTTTGATGCCTAACATGCTGAAAAACACTCAAAAGACAGGTTTCTTGTAAAGTCGTTTAATTTCCCTATATAGGTGGCTTTGCATACACTTTAGGGTTTGGTACATAACAGTCCAAAAAAAAAAAAGCTAAAATTAACCTCTTTCATAATATTCTTTTTTCACGTAATTTTCCTGAATTTTGCCAGAATTTTGGCATCTCGTTGCCTATGAAGATCAATAAAAAAATGTTATATTTTAATTTATTTTTATTTATTTTTTTTCTGTATAGTGTTATTTGTGGGTTTTAGCCTTTTGGTACTTAAGGAACTTATAAACACTCATAATACACATTCCTCGTAATGTCCTTTTATTCCCAAACATAGGGTTCTTTGCATGTATTTAAGCGTTTTTATTGGTAATAAGCTCAAAAACACTCAAAATACATGTTTTTGATATCATTCTGTTTTTCCATACAGGGTGTTTTGCATGTGTTTTAGCGTTTTAGTATATAAGGAGCTCAAAAAAACTTAAAGGCAAGTTCTTGGTAAAAGTTGGTTATATTCCCATGTAATGTGATTGCCCTGCTTTTTAATGCTTTATTGCCTAACACGCTGAAAAACACTAAAAAGACACTTTTCTAGTCATTTCATTTTTTTTCCACAGTTTCGCATGTAATTTGGGGTTGGACCACTAAGAAATTGAAAAAAAAACACTCAAAATACACTCATTTCCTAAAATTGTTCTGTTTCTCAATTAAGAGTGTTATTCATTAGTTTCAGCATTTTGGTATCTAGGAAACTTCTCCATATATACGAGTTTTGCGCTTTTTGCCTTATGGTTTTTGAAAACTATTAATACATTCATTATACAATTTTCTTGTAATATCCTTTGTTTCCCAATATAGACTGCTTTGCATTCATTTTTGCGTTTTTTGTAGGTAACAAGCTCAAAAACACTCAACTTTTTTGTAATGTTATTCTATTTCTTCATATTGGTTGGTTTGCATCCGTTTTAGTTTTCTACGCTAAAACTGAAAAGACACGTTTTCAGTAATATTGTTGAAATTGCTGAAAACACCCAAAGACATGTTTCTTGTAAAGTCGTTTAATTTCCCCATATAGATGGCTTTGCATGCACTTCCGGGTTTCGTACATAACTCCGGAAAAAAGCTAAAATTATTTCTTTAATGTTTTTTTTTCACATAATTTCCCTGAATTTTCTCAAAATTTTGGCATCTATGAAGATGAATAACAAAAAAAAAAAATTTTAAAATTATTTTTTTCTCTATAAAGAGTGTTATTTGTGGGTTTTAGATTTTTGGTACTTAAAGAACTTAAAAATACTCATAATACACGATTTTCGTAATGTCCTTTCGTTTCACAAACATAGGGTTCTTTGCATGTATTTAAGCGATTTTATAGGTGACATTATCAAAAACAATCAAAATATATGTTTTTGGTAATGTTATTCTGTTTCTTCATAAAGGTTGTTTTGCATGCGTTTAGCGTTTTGGTATGTAAGTAGTTAAAAAACACTTAAAGGCAAGTTCTTCGTAAAATTTGGTTTTATTCCAATGTAATGTGATTGTTCTGCTTTTTAGTGTTTTGTTGCATATAACGCTCAAAAACACTCAAAAGACTCTTTTCTGGAAATGTCATTTTTTTCCCCCATAAAGCTGGTTTCGCATGTAATTTGGGATTTTGGTAACTAAGAATGTGAAAAGCACTCAAAATACACGCATTTAGTAAAGTTGCTCTGTTGCTCAATTAAGAATGTGAAAAGCACTCAAAATACACGCATTTAGTAAAGTTGCTCTGTTGCTCAGGGAGGAGCACTTCAGGAGTTTCAGCATTTTCGTATCTAGGAAACTTCTCCATATACACGAGTTTTTGCGTTTTTTGCCTTGTGGTTCTTTTAAACTATAAAACATTCATTATACACTTTTCTTGCAATGTCCCTTTGTTTTCCAATATAGAGTGCTTTGTATCAATTTTCGCGTTTTTTTTTTTTTAAGGTAACAACATCGAAAACACTCAAAATATACCTTTTTGGTAATGTTTTTCTACTTCTTGATATTTGTTGGTTTTCATCCGTTTTAGCGTTTTTCTACGTAAAACACTGAGAAGACACGTTTCCAGTAATTTTGTTTTGGTTTGCCATAGAGAGTGAGTTCCATACATTCTTAGTTACCAAAACCCCAAATTGCATGCGAAAATAGATTTGTGGGAAAAAAAATGACTTTACCAGGAAAGTGTCTTTTGAGTGTTTTTGAGCGTGATAGGCAATAAAGCACTAAAAAGGAAGGCAATCACATTACACTGGAGGAAAACGAATTTTTACCAAGAACTTGCCTTTAAGTGTTTTTTGAGCTCCTTATATACCAAAACACTAAAATGCATGCAAAACACTCTTTATGGTGAAACAGAATAATATTACCAAAAACATATATTTTGAGTGTTTTTGATCATGTTACCAATGAAAACGCTAAAATACATGCAAAGAACTCTATTCTTAAGAAAGGAAAGGAGATTACGAGAAACGTGTATTATGAGTGTTTTTAAGTTCATTAATTACCAAAAAGCTAAAAGCCACAAATAACACTCTTTATTGAGAAATAATAAATAAATAAATAAAAAATACGATATTTTTTTTCTTTCTTATTCATCTTCACAGGTACCGAGATGCCAAAATTCGGGCAAAATTCAGGAAATTATGTGAAATAAGAACATTATAAAAAAAGTTAAGTTTAGTTTTTTTTTTTCGGACTATTTTGTACCAAACCCCTAAAGTGCATGGGGAAATTAAACGTGTTTGCCAGAAAACGGTCTTATGAGAGTTTTTCAGCAATCACATTACATTGAAATAAAACCAATTTTTAACATGAACTTGCCTTTAAGTGTATTTGAGCTCCTTATATACCAAAACACTAAAATGCATGCAAAAACACTTTAGGGTGAAACAGAATAACATTACCAAAAACATGTATTTTGAGTGTTTTTGATCATGTTACCAATAAAAACGCTTAAATACATGCAAAAAACCCTATTTTTGGGAAACGAAAGGACATTACGAGAAACGTGTATTATGGGTGTTTTTAAGTTTATTAAGTACGAAAAAGCTAAAAGCCACAAATTACACTCTTTATTGAGAAAAAATAAATAAATAAATAAAGAAATACGATATTTCTTTTTCATTCTTATTTATCTTCACAGGTAAGGAGGTGCCAAAATTCGGGCAAAGTTCAGGAAATTATATAAAAAAAGAACATTATCAAAAAAGTACTCTTATGTACCAAACACCTAAATTGCATGCAAAGCCACCTATATGGGGAAATTGAACGTCTTTGCCAGAAAACTGACTTATGAGGGTTTTTCAGCATGTTAGGAACCAACACGATAAAACACAAGGAAGTCAATCTATATGGGAATCCAAAAATAAATTACTGAAAACGTGTCTTTTCGGTGTTTTACGTAGAAAACGCTAAAACGGATGCAAACCAACCAAAATGAAGAAATAGAATAACATTACCAAAAACGTATATTTTGAGTGTTTTTGATATTGTTACCTACAAAAAAACGCGAAAATGGATGGAAAGCACTCTATATTGGGAGGCAAAAGGCAATAAAAAGCATTTTAGGCACCAAAGCGATAAATAATATGAAAGTCACTCTATATGGAAATCCAAAGCAATATTACTGGAAACGTGTCTTTTTAAAGATTTACGTAGAAAAACGCTAAAACAGATGCAAACCAACCAATATGAAGAAATAGAATAACATTACCAAAATATATATTTTGTGTGTTCTTGAGCTTGTTACATAAAAAAAAATGCAAAAATATATGCAAAGCACTCTATATAAGTAAAAAAAAAAAAAAAGGACATAACAAGAAACGTGTATAATGAGTGTTTTATAGTTTCACCAGAATCACAAGGCAAAAAACGCAAAAACTCGACTATATGGAGAAGTTTCTAAGATACCAAAATACTGAAACTCATGAATAACACTCTTAATCAAGAAACAGAACAACCTTACTAAATGCGTGTATTTTGAGTGTTATTTTACATTCTTAGTTATCAAAACCCCAAATTCCATGCGAAACTAGCTTTATGTAGGAAAAAAATGACATTATCAGAAAAGTGTCTTTGAGTGTTTTTGAGCGTGTTAGGCAATAAAGCACTAAAAAGCAGGGTAATCACATTACATGGGAATAAAACCAACTTTTACGAAGAACTTGCCTTTTAGTGTTTTTGACACGCATTTAGTTTGGTTGTTCTGTTTCTCAATTAAGAGTGTTATTGAAGAGTTTCAGCATATACACGAGTTTTTGCGTTTTTTGCCTTGTGGTTTTTTTGAACTATAAAACATTCATTATACACTTTTCTCGCAATGTCCCTTTGTTTCCCAATATAGAGTGCTTTGTATCAATTTTCGCGTTTTTTTTTTTTTTTTTTTGTAGGAAACAAGCACAAAAACACTCAAAATATACATTTTTGGTAATGTTATCCTGCTTCTTGATATTGGTTGGTTTGTATCAGTTTTAGCGTTTTTCTACGTAAAACACTGAGAAGACACGTTTTCAGTAAGTTTCTTTTGGATTCCCACATAGAGTGAGTTCCTTATTATTTATCGTTTTGGTGCCTAATATGCTGAAAAACACTGAAAAGACATATTTCTTGTTAGATCTTTAATTTCCTCATATGGGAGGCTTTGCATGTCTTTTAAGTGTTTGTGAGCGTGTTACGCAATAAAGCCCTGAATGCCAGGGCAATCACATTACATGGGAATAAAACCAAATTTTACCAAGAACTTACCTTTAAGTGTTTTTGAGCTCCTTATGTACCAAAACGCTAAAACGCATGCAAAATACATTTGATGGAGAAACAGAATAACATTTCAAAATACACGTATTTTGAGTGTTTTTGATCATGTTATGTATAAAAACGCTTAAATACATGTAAAGAACCTTATTTTTGGGAAACGAAAG
The DNA here is from genome assembly GCF_035594125.1 of Scylla paramamosain. Lineage (NCBI taxonomy): Eukaryota > Metazoa > Arthropoda > Malacostraca > Decapoda > Portunidae > Scylla > Scylla paramamosain. Next base: position 8,114,122 of record NC_087197.1, read on the forward strand.
AACATTACGAGAAACGTGTATTATGAGTGTTTTTTAATTTCCTTCAGTACCAAAAAGCTAAAACCCTCAAATAACACTCTTTTGAAAAATAAATAAATTAAAAAAATGGGAATTTTTTTTTTATTATTCATCTTCATAGGTACCGAGATGCCAAAATTCTGCCAAAATTCACGGAATTTATGTGGAAAAAAGAATATTATCATAGAAGTTAATTATAGCTTTTTTTTCGGATTGTTATGTACCAAACCTTAAAATGCATGCAAAGCCACCTATATAAGGAAGTTAAAGGACTTTAACAGAAACCTGTCTTTTCAGTGTTTTCAGCATGTTAGGCACCAAAACGATAAATAATATGGAAGTCAGTCAATATGTGAATCCAAAAGAAAATTACTGAAAACGTGTCCTTTCAGTGTTTTACGTAGAAAAACGCTAAAGCGGATACAAACCATCCTATATGAAGAAATAGAATAACATTACCAAAAAGATATATTTTGATTTTTTTTTAGCTTGTTACCTACAAAAAATGCAAAAAAATCGATGTAAAGCACTCTTTATTAGGAAACAAAAGGATATTACGAGAAACGTGTATAATGAGTGTTTTATAGTTTTTAAAATAATCACAAGGCAATAAATGCAAAAACTCGTCTATATAGAGATATTTTTTACATATCAATATGAATAAATGCATGAATAACATTTTTAATCGATTAACAGAACTACCTTACCAAATTGAGTATTTTGAGTGTTTTTCACATTCTTAGTTACGAAAATGCCAAATTACATGCGAAACTACCATCATTTGGGAAAAAAAATGACATTACCAGAAAAGTGTCTTTTGAGTGTTTTTCATCGTGATATGCAACAAATCACTAAAAAGCAGAACGATCACATTACATGGGAATAATCCCAACTTTTACAAAGAATTTGCCTTTAAGTGTTTTTGAGCTCCTTATATACTAAACCGCTAAAACGCATGCAAAACAAACTTTATGGAGAACCAGAATAACATTACCAAAAAGATGTATTTTGAGTGTTTTTGATAATGTTATCTATAAAAACGCTTAAATACATGCAAAGAACCTTATGTTTGGGAAACGTAAGGACATTACGAGAAACGTGTATTATGAGTGTTTTTAAGTTCCTTAACTTCCAAAAAGCTAAAACCCACAAATAACATTCGTTATTTAGAAAAAAAATAAAAAATAAAAAAAATAAACGAAAGGTTTTCCTTTTCTTTTTTTGTTATTAACCTTCATAGGTACCAAGAGGCCAAAGTTCCAGGAAAAATTAGGGCAATTATATGATAAGAGAATATTGTAAAAAAAAATTTGATATTAGCTTTTTTTCGGACTTTTATGTACCAAACACTAAAGTGCACTCAAAGCCTCCCATATGAGGAAATTAAACGACCTTACCAGAAATCTGTGTTTTGAGTGTTTTTCAGCATGTTAGGCACCAAAACGATAAATAATATGGAACTCACTCTCTATGGCAAACCAAAACAAAATTACTGGAAACGTGTCTTCTCAGTGTTTTACGTAGAAAAACGCTAAAACGGATGGAAACCAACAAATATCAAGAAGTAGAAAAACATTACCAAAAAGGTATATTTTGAGTGTTTTCGATGTTGTTACCTAAAAAAAAAAAAACGCGAAAATTGATACAAAGCACTCTATATTGGAAAACAAAGGGACATTGCGAGAAAAGTGTATAATGAATGTTTTATAGTTTAAAAGAACCACAAGGCAAAAAACGCAAAAACTCGTGTATATGGAGAAGTTTCCTAGATACGAAAATGCTGAAACTCCTGAAGTGCTCCTCCCTGAGCAACAGAGCAACTTTACTAAATGCGTGTATTTTGAGTGCTTTTCACATTCTTAATTGAGCAACAGAGCAACTTTACTAAATGCGTGTATTTTGAGTGCTTTTCACATTCTTAGTTACCAAAATCCCAAATTGCATGCGAAACCAGCTTTATGTGGGAAAAAAACGACATTACCAGAAAAGTGTCTTTTGAGTGTTTTTGAGCTTGATAGGCAATAAAGCACTAAAAAGCATGGGAATCACTTTACATGGCAATAAAATCAATTTTTACCAAGAACTTGCCTTTAAGTGTTTTGAGCTCCTTATATACCAAAACGCTAAAACGCATGCAAAGCACACTTCATGGAGAAAGAGAATAGCATTACCAAAAACATATATTTTGAGTGTTTTTGATCATGTTACCAATAAAAACGCTTAAATACATGCAAAGAACCCTTTTTTTAGGAAATTAAAGGACTTTGCGAGAGCCGTGTATTACGAGTGTTTTTAAGATCATTATTTATCAAAAAGCTAAAAGCCACAAATAACACTCTTTATTGACAAAAATAAATAAATAAATAAAAAAATACGATATTTTTTCTTTCTTTTTCATCTTCACAGGTACCGAGATGCCAAAATTTGGGCAAAATTCAGGAAATTATGTGAAATAAGAACATTATCAAAAAATTTAAATTTAGGTTTTTTTTTGTACTGTTATGTACCAAACCCTAAAGTGCATGCAAACCCACCTATATGGGGAAATTAAACGTCTTTGCCAGAAAACTGTGTTATGAATGTTTTTCAACTTGTTAGGCACCATAACGGTAAATAACATGCAAGTCACTCTATATGGGAATCTAACACAAAATTACTGAAAACGTGTCTTTTCGGTGTTTTACGTAGAAAAACGCTAAAATGGATGCAAACCAACCAATAGGAAGAAATAAAATAACATTACCAAAAAGGTACATTTTGAGTGTTTTTGACCTTGTTACCTACAAAAAACGCGAAAATGGATGCAAAGCACTCCCTATTGGGAAACAAAAGGACATTACGAGAAACGTGTTTTTTATCATGTTACCTATAAAAACACTTAAATACATCCAAAGATCCCTATATTTGGGAAACGAAAGGACATTACGAGAAATGTGTATTATGAATGTTTTTAAGTTCCTTAAGTACCAAAACGTTAAAACCTACAAATAACACTCTTTATAGAGAAAAAAAATAGCATTTTTATTCTTTTGTTATTGATATTCATAGGTACCAAGATGCCAAAATTCTGTAAAAATTCAGGGAAATTATGTGGAAAAAAGAACCTTATCGAAAAAGATAATTTTACCTTTTTTCGGAGTTATATACCAAACCATAAAGTGTATGCAAAGCCACCTATTTGGGAAAATTTAGCGACTTTACAAGAAACCTGTCTTTTGAGTATTTTTTCGCATGTTAGGTACCAAAACGATGGATAATATGAAATTCACTCTATATGGAAATCCAAAACAAAATTACTGAAAACGTCTCTTTTAAAAGATTTACGTTAAAACACGCTAAAACGGATGCAAACCAACAGAAAAATATATTTTGTGTGTTTTTTAGCTTGTTACATAAAAAAACACAAAAATGGATGGAAAGCACTGTATTTTAGGAAAAAAAAGGACATAACAAAAAACATGTATAATGAGTGTTTTATCGTTTCACCAGAATCACAAGGCAAAAAACGCAAAAACTCGTATGTGTGGAGAAGTTTTCAAGATACCAAAATGCTGAAACTCATGAATAACTTTCTTAATCAAGAAACAGAGCAGCCTTACTGAATGCGTGTATTTTGAGTGTTTTTTTACATTCTTAGTTACCAGAATCCCAAATTCCATGCGAAACTAGTTTTATATGGGAAAATGACATTACCAGAAAAGTGTATTTGAGTGTTTTTGAGACTGTTAGGCAATGAAGCACTAAAAAGCAGGGCAATCACATTACATGGGAATAAAACCAACTTTTACGAAGAACTTGCCTTTTAGTGTTTTTGACACGCATTTAGTAAGGTTGTTCTGTTTCTCAATTAAGAGTGTTATTCATGAGTTTCAGCATTTTAGTATCTAGGAAACTTCTCCATATACACGAGTTTTTGCTTTTTTTGCCTTGTGTTTTTTTTTCAACTATAAAACATTCATTATACACTTTTTTCGCAATGTCCCTTTGTTTCCTCATATAGAGTGCTTTGTATCAATTTTTTGCGTTTTTTTTTATAGGTAACAAGCTCAAAAACACTCAAAATATACATTTTTGTAATGTTTTTCTGCTTCTTGATATTGGTTGGTTTACATCAATTTTAGCGTTTTTTCTACGTAAAACACTGAGAAGACACATTTTCAGTAATTTTTTTTTGATTCCCACATAGAGAGAGTTCCTTATTATTTATATTTTTGGTGCCTAACAAGCTGAAAAACACTCAAAAGACAGATTTCTAGTAAGGTCTTTCATTTCCTCACATGGGAGACTTTGCATGTTTTTTTTAGTGTTTTTTGAGCGTGTTATGAAAATAAAGCACTAAAAGCCAGGGCAATCACATTACATGGGAATAAAACCAAATTTTACCAAGAACATGCCTTTAAATGTTTTTGAGCTCCTTATATACCAAAACGCTAAAACGCATGCAAAATACATTTTATGGAAAAACAGAAAAACATTACCAAATACATGTATTTTCAGTGTTTTTGATCATGTTATTTATAAAAACGCTTAAATACATGCAAAGAACCTTATATTTGGGAAACAAAAGGACATGACGAGAAACATGTATTATGAGTGTTTTTTTAAGTTCCTTTAGTACCAAAAAGCTAAAACCCACAAATAACACTCTTTATTTAAAAAATAAATAATAAAGAAATAAAATAAATGATTTTTTTTTTTGTTATTCATTTTCATAGGTACCGAGATGCCAAAATTCTGGGAAAATTCAGGGCAATTATGTGATAAAAGAATATTATCAAAAAAGTTAATTTCAGCTTTTTTTGTTCGGACTAATGTACTAAACCAGAAAGTGCATGCAGAGCCTTCATTATGAGGAAATTAAACGATCTTACCAGAAATCTGTGTTTTGTGTGTTTTTTTAGCATGTTAGGCACCGAGACGACAAATAATAAGGAACTCACTCTATATGGGAATCCAAAAGAAAGTTACAGAAAACGTGTTTTCTCAGTGTTTTACGTAGAAAAACGTTAAAACGGATGCAAACCAACCAATATCAAGAAATAGAAAAACGTTTCCAAAAAGGTATATTTTGAGTGTTTTTGATCTTTTTACCTACAAAAACGCGAAAATTGATGCAAAGCACTCTATATTGGGAAACAAGAGGACATTGCAAGAAAAGTGTATAATGAGTGTTTTATAGTTCAAAAGAACCACAAAGCAAACAACTCAAAAACTCGTGTATATGTAGAGATTTTCTAGATACCAAAATGCTGAAAATTATGAATAACACTCTTAATTGAGAAACAGAACAACCTTACTAAATGCGTGGATTTTAAGTGTTTTTTACATTCTTAGTTACCAAAAACCCCAAATTTCATGCGAAAATAGCTTTGTGGGGGAAAAAAAATGAATTTACCATAAAAGTTTCTTTTGAGTGATTTTCAGCGTGATAGGTAATAAACCACTCAAAAGTAGGGGAATCACATTACATTGGAATAAAATCATTTTTTACCAAGAACTTGCCATAAGTGTTTTTAAGCTCCTTATATACAAAACTGCTAAAATGCATGCAAAACACACTTTATGGAGAAACAGAATAACATTACCAAAACCTAGTATTTTGAGTGTTTTTGATCATGTTATCTATAAAAACGCTTAAATACATGCAAAGAACCTTTTGTTTGGGAAACGAAAGGACATTACAAGAAACGCGTATTATGAGTGTTTTTAAGTTCCTTAAGTACCATAAAGGTAAATCCCATAAATAACACTCTTCATTGAGAAAAATAAATAAATAAATAAAAAAAATAAAAAAAAAATTGGATTTTTTTTTTATCTTCATAGATACCGAGATGCCAAAATTCTGGTAAAAATTCAGCGCAATTATATGATAAAAGAATATTATCAAAAAAGTTAATTTTAGCTTTTTTTGGGGGACATGTACCAAACACTAAAGTGCATGCAAAGCCTCGTATATGAGGAAATTAAACGACCTTATCAGAAATCTCTCTTTTGAGTGTTCTGCAGCATGTTAGGCACCAAAACAATAAATAATAAGGAACTCACTCTATATGTGAATAAAAAAAAAAAGACTGAAAACGTGTCTACTTAGCGTTTTACGTAGAAAAACGCTAAAATGGATGCAAACAAACCAATATAAAAAAATAGAAAAACATTACCAAAAAGGTATATTTTGAGTGTTTTGAGCTTGTTACCTATAAAAAAAAAACAAGAAAATTGATGCAAAGCACTCTATAATGGGAAAGAAAAGTACATTGCAAGGAAAGTGTATAATGAGTGTTTAATAGTTCAAAAGAACCACAAGGCAAAAACTGCAAAAACTAGTGTATATGAAGAAGTTTCCTAGATAACAAAATGCTGAAACTCAGGAAACAACACTCTTAATTGAGAAACAGAACAATCTTACTAAAAGTGTGTTTTTTGAGTGATTTTCGCATTCTTAGTTACCAAAACCCCAAATTCCATGGGAAACCAGCTTTATGTGGGAAAAAAAATAACATTACCAGAAAAATGTCTTTTGAGTGTTTTTGAGCGTGTTAGGTAATAAAGCACTAAAAAGCAGGGCAATGACATTACATTGGAATAAAACCAATTTTTAATAAGAACTTGCTTATAAGTGTTTTTGAGCTCCTTATATACCAAAACAATAAAACGCATGCAAAATACACTTTATTGTGAAACAGAATAACATTACCAAAAACATGTTTTTTGAGTGTTTTTGATCATGGTATCAAATAAAAACGCTCAAGTACATGCAAACAACCCTATTTTTGGGAAACGAAAGGACATTACGAGAAAACTGTATTATGAGTGTTTTTAAGTTCATTAAGTACGAAAAAGCTAAAAGCCACAAATTACACTCTTTATTGAGAAAAAATAAATAAAGAAAAAAAATACGATATTTTATTTTCATTCTTATTCATATTCACAGGTAACGAGGTGCCAAAATTCGGTCAAAGTTCAGGAAATTATATGAAATAAGAACATTATCAAAAAAGTTAAATTTAGCTTTTTTTTCGGACTGTTATGTACCAAACCCCTAAAGTGCATGCAAAGGCACCTATATGGAAAAATTAAACCTCTTTGCCAAAAAACTGTCTGATGAGTGTTTTTCAGCATGTTAGGAACCAACACGATAAAACCCAAGGAAGTCAATCTATATAGGGATCCAACACACAATTACTGAAAACGTGTCTTTTCGGAGTTTTACGTACAATAACTCTAAAACGGATGCAAACCAACCAATTACCAATTTATCTTCAATAGATACCGAGATGCCAAAATTCGGGCAAAATTCAGGAAATTATGTGAAATAAGAATATTATCAAAAAAATTAAGTTTAGTTTTTTTTTTCGGACTATTTTGTACCAAACCCCTAAAGTGCATGGGAAAATGAAACGTGTTTGCCAGAAAACGGTCTTATGAGAGTTTTTCAGCATCTTAGGAACCAACACGATAAATAACATGGAAGTCAGTCTATATGGGAATCCAAAACAATATTACTAAAAACGTGTTTTTTCGGTGTTTTACGTAGAAAAATGATAAAACGGAAGCAAACCAACCAATATGAATGAATAGAATAACATTACCAAAAAGGTATATTTTGAGTGTTTTTGAAATTGTTACCTACAAAAAATGCGAAAATAGATGGAAAGCAAAAGGACATTACGGGAAACGTGTATAATGAGTGTTTTATAGTTTCACAAGAACTACAAGGCAAAAAACACAAAAACTCGTGTATATAGAGAAGTTTCTTACATTCCAAAATGCTGAAACTCTGGAACAACACTTTTAATTGAGAAACAGAAGAATCTTACTAAATGCGTGTATTTTGAGTGCTTTTCACATGCTTAGTTACCAAAACCCCAAATTGCATGCGAAACCAGCTTTATGTGGGAAAAAAATGACATTACCGGAAAAATGTCTTTTGAGTGTTTTTGAGCGAGTTAGGCAATAAAGCACTAAAAAGCAGGGCAATCACATTACATTGAAATAAAACCAATTTTTAACATGAACTTGCCTTTAAGTGTATTTGAGCTCCTTATATACCAAAACACTTAAATGCATGCAAAAACACTTTAGGGTGAAACAGAATAACATTACCAAAAACATGTATTTTGAGTGTTTTTGATCATGTTACCAATAAAAACGCTTAAATACATGCAAAAAACCCTATTTTTGGGAAACGAAAGGACATTACGAGAAACGTGTATTATGGGTGTTTTTAAGTTTATTAAGTACGAAAAAGCTAAAAGCCACAAATTACACTCTTTATTGAGAAAAAATATATAAATAAATAAAGAAATACGATATTTTTTTTTCATTCTTATTTATCTTCACAGGTAAGGAGGTGCCAAAATTCGGGCAAAGTTCAGGAAATTATATAAAAAAGAACATTATCAAAAAAGTACTCTTATGTACCAAACACCTAAATTGCATGCAAAGCCACCTATATGGGGAAATTGAACGTCTTTGCCAGAAAAATGACTTATGAGGGTTTTTCAGCATGTTAGGAACCAACACGATAAAACACAAGGAAGTCAATCTATATGGGAATCCAAAAATAAATTACTGAAAACGTGTCTTTTCGGTGTTTTACGTAGAAAACGCTAAAATAGATGCAAACCAACCAAAATGAAGAAATAGAATAACATTACCAAAAACGTATATTTTGAGTGTTTTTGATATTGTTACCTACAAAAAAAACGCGAAAATGGATGGAAAGCACTCTATATTGGGAGGCAAAAGGCAATAAAAAGCATTTTAGGCACCAAAGCGATAAATAATATGAAAGTCACTCTATATGGAAATCCAAAGCAATATTACTGGAAACGTGTCTTTTTAAAGATTTACGTAGAAAAACGCTAAAACAGATGCAAACCAACGAATATGAAGAAATAGAATAACATTACTAAAATATATATTTTGTGTGTTCTTGAGCTTGTTACATTAAAAAAATGCGAAAATATATGCAAAGCACTCTATATAAGTAAAAAAAAAAAAAAAAGGACATAACAAGAAACGTGTATAATGAGTGTTTTATAGTTTCACCAAAATCACAAGTCAAAAAACGCAAAAACTCGACTATATGGAGAAGTTTATAAGATACCAAAATACTGAAACTCATGAATAACACTCTTAATCAAGAAACAGAACAACCTTACTAAATGCGTGTATTTTGAGTGTTATTTTACATTCTTAGTTACCAAAACCCCAAATTCCATGCGAAACTAGCTTTATGTAGGAAAAAAATGACATTATCAGAAAAGTGTCTTTGAGTGTTTTTGAGCGTGTTAGGCAATAAAGCACTAAAAAGCAGGGTAATCACATTACATGGGAATAAAACCAACTTTTACGAAGAACTTGCCTTTTAGTGTTTTTGACACGCATTTAGTAAGGTTGTTCTGTTTCTGAATTAAGAGTGTTATTGAAGAGTTTCAGCATATACACGAGTTTTTGCGTTTTTTGCCTTGTGGTTTTTTTGAACTATAAAACATTCATTATACACTTTTCTCGCAATGTCCCTTTGTTTCCTAATATAGAGTGCTTTGTATCAATTTTCGCGTTTTTTTTTTTTGTAGGAAACAAGCATAAAAACACTCAAAATATACATTTTTGGTAATGTTATCCTGCTTCTTGATATTGGTTGGTTTGTATCAGTTTTAGCGTTTTTCTACGTAAAACACTGAGAAGACACGTTTTCAGTAATTTTCTTTTGGATTCCCACATAGAGTGAGTTCCATATTATTTATCGTTTTGCCTAATATGCTGAAAAACACTGAAAAGACATATTTCTTGTTAGATCTTTAATTTCCTCATATGGGAGGCTTTGCATGTCTTTTAAGTGTTTGTGAGCGTGTTACGCAATAAAGCCCTGAATGCCAGGGCAATCACATTACATGGGAATAAAACCAAATTTTACCAAGAACTTACCTTTAAGTGTTTTTGAGCTCCTTATGTACCAAAACGCTAAAACGCATGCAAAATACATTTGATGGAGAAACAGAATAACATTACAAAATACACGTATTTTGAGTGTTTTTGATCATGTTATGTATAAAAACGCTTAAATACATGTAAAGAATCTTATTTTTGGGAAACGAAAGAACATTACGAGTAACGTGTATTATGAGTGATTTTTAATTTCCTTCAGTACCAAAAAGCTAAAACCCTCAAATAACACTCTTTTGAAAAATAAATAAACTAAAAAAATGGGAATTTTTTTTTATTATTCATCTTCATAGGTACCGAGATGCCAAAATTCTGCCAAAATTCACGGAATTTATGTGGAAAAAAGAATATTATCATAGAAGTTAATTATAGCTTTTTTTTCGGTTTGTTATGTACCAAACCTTTAAATGCATGCAAAGCCACCTATATAAGGAAGTTAAAGGACTTTAACAGAAACCTGTCTTTTCAGTGTTTTTCAGCATGTTAGGCACCAAAACGATAAATAATATGGAAGTCAGTCAATATGTGAATCCAAAAGAAAATTACTGAAAACGTGTCCTTTCAGTGTTTTACGTAGAAAAACGCTAAAGCGGATACAAACCATCCTATATGAAGAAATAGAATAACATTACCAAAAAGATATATTTTGATTGTTTTTGAGCTTGATACCTACAAAAAATGCAAATAAATCGATGTAAAGCACTCTTTATTAGGAAACAAAAGGATATTACGAGAAACGTGTATAATGAGTGTTTTATAGTTTTTAAAAGAATCACAAGGCAATAAATGCAAAAACTCGTATATATAGAGATATTTTTTACATATCAAAATGAATAAATGCATGAATAACACTTTTAATCGATTAACAGAACTACCTTACCAAATTGAGTATTTTGAGTGTTTTTCACATTCTTAGTTACGAAAATGCCAAATTACATGCGAAACTACCATCATTTGGGAAAAAAAATGACATTACCAGAAAAGTGTCTTTTGAGTGTTTTTCATCGTGATATGCAACAAATCATTAAAAAGCAGAACGATCACATTACATGGGAATAATCCCAACTTTTACAAAGAATTTGCCTTTAAGTGTTTTTGAGCTCCTTATATACTAAACCGCTAAAACGCATGCAAAACAAACTTTATGGAGAACCAGAATAACATTACCAAAAAGATGTATTTTGAGTGTTTTTGATGTTATCTATAAAAACGCTTAAATACATGCAAAGAACCTTATGTTTGGGAAACGTAAGGGCATTACGAGAAACGTGTATTATGAGTGTTTTTAAGTTCCTTAACTTCCAAAAAGCTAAAACCCACAAATAACATTCGTTATTTAGAAAAAATAAATAAATAAAAAAAATAAACGAAAGGTTTTCCTTTTCTTTTTTTGTTATTAACCTTCATAGGTACCAAGAGGCCAAAGTTCCAGGAAAAATTAGGGCAATTATATGATAAGAGAATATTGTAAAAAAAAAGTTGATATTAGCTTTTTTTCGGACTTTTATGTACCAAACACTAAAGTGCACTCAAAGCCTCCCATATGAGGAAATTAAACGACCTTACCAGAAATCTGTGTTTTGAGTGTTTTTCAGCATGTTAGGCACCAAAACGATAAATAATATGGAACTCACTCTCTATGGCAAACCAAAACAAAATTACTGGAAACGTGTCTTCTCAGTGTTTTACGTAGAAAAACGCTAAAACGGATGGAAACCAACATATATCAAGAAGTAGAAAAACATTACCAAAAAGGTATATTTTGAGTGTTTTCGATGTTGTTACCTAAAAAAAAAAAACGCGAAAATTGATACAAAGCACTCTATATTGGAAAACAAAGGGACATTGCGAGAAAAGTGTATAATGAATGTTTTATAGGTTAAAAGAACCACAAGGCAAAAAACGCAAAAACTCGTGTATATGGAGAAGTTTCCTAGATATGAAAATGCTGAAACTCCTTAAGTGCTCCTCCCTGAGCAACAGAGCAACTTTACTAAATGCGTGTATTTTGAGTGCTTTTCACATTCTTAATTGAGCAACAGAGCAACTTTACTAAATGCGTGTATTTTGAGTGCTTTTCACATTCTTAGTTACCAAAATCCCAAATTGCATGCGAAACCAGCTTTATGTGGGAAAAAAATGACATTACCAGAAAAGTGTCTTTTGAGTGTTTTTGAGCTTGATAGGCAATAAAGCACTAAAAAGCATGGGAATCACTTTACATGGCAATAAAATCAATTTTTACCAAGAACTTGCCTTTAAGTGTTTTGAGCTCCTTATATACCAAAACGCTAAAACGCATGCAAAGCACACTTCATGGAGAAAGAGAATAGCATTACCAAAAACATATATTTTGAGTGTTTTTGATCATGTTACCAATAAAAACGCTTAAATACATGCAAAGAACCCTTTTTTTAGGAAATTAAAGGACATTGCGAGAAACGTGTATTACGAGTGTTTTTAAGATCATTATTTATCAAAAATAAATTTATCAAAAAATAAATAAATAAATAAAAAAATACGATATTTTTTCTTTCTTTTTCATCTTCACAGGTACCGAGATGCCAAAATTTGGGCAAAATTCAGGAAATTATGTGAAATAAGAACATTATCAAAAAATTTAAATTTAGGTTTTTTTTTGTACTGTTATGTACCAAACCCTAAAGTGCATGCAAACCCACCTATATGGGGAAATTAAACGTCTTTGCCAGAAAACTGTGTTATGAATGTTTTTCAACTTGTTAGGCACCATAACGGTAAATAACATGTAAGTCACTCTATATGGGAATCTAACACAAAATTACTGAAAACGTGACTTTTCGGTGTTTTACGTAGAAAAACGCTAAAATGGATGCAAACCAACCAATAGGAAGAAATAAAATAACATTACCAAAAAAGTACATTTTGAGTGTTTTTGACCTTGTTACCTACAAAAAACGCGAAAATGGATGCAAAGCACTCCCTATTGGGAAACAAAAGGACATTACGAGAAACGTGTTTTTTATCATGTTACCTATAAAAACACTTAAATACATCCAAAGATCCCTATATTTGGGAAACGAAAGGACATTACGAGAAATGTGTATTATCAATGTTTTTAAGTTCCTTAAGTACCAAAACGTTAAAACCTACAAATAACACTCTTTATAGAGAAAAAAAATAGCATTTTTATTCTTTTGTTATTGATATTCATAGGTACCAAGATGCCAAAATTCTGTAAAAATTCAGGGAAATTATGTGGAAAAAAGAACCTTATCGAAAAAGATAATTTTACCTTTTTTCGGAGTTATGTACCAAACCATAAAGTGTATGCAAAGCCACCTATTTGGGAAAATTTAGCGACTTTACAAGAAACCTGTCTTTTGAGTGTTTTTTCGCATGTTAGGTACCAAAACGATGGATAATATGAAATTCACTCTATATGGAAATCCAAAACAAAATTACTGAAAACGTCTCTTTTAAAAGATTTACGTTAAAACACGCTGAAACGGATGCAAACCAACAGAAAAATAAAATTTTGTGTGTTTTTTAGCTTGTTACATAAAAAAACACAAAAATGGATGGAAAGCACTGTATATTAGGAAAAAAAAGGACATAACAAAAAACATGTATAATGAGTGTTTTATAGTTTCACCAGAATCACAAGGCAAAAAACGCAAAAACTCGTATGTGTGGAGAAGTTTTCAAGATACCAAAATGCTGAAACTCATGAATAACTTTCTTAATCAAGAAACAGAGCAACCTTACTGAATGCGTGTATTTTGAGTGTTTTTTTACATTCTTAGTTACCAGAATCCCAAATTCCATGCGAAATTAGTTTTATATGGGAAAATGACATTACCAGAAAAGTGTCTTTGAGTGTTTTTGAGACTGTTAGGCAATGAAGCACTAAAAAGCAGGGCAATCACATTACATGGGAATAAAACCAACTTTTACGAAGAACTTGCCTTTTAGTGTTTTTGACACGCATTTAGTAAGGTTGTTCTGTTTCTCAATTAAGAGTGTTATTCATGAGTTTCAGCATTTTAGTATCTAGGAAACTTCTCCATATACACGAGTTTTTGCGTTTTTTGCCTTGTGTTTTTTTTTTCAACTATAAAACATTCATTATACACTTTTTTCGCAATGTCCCTTTGTTTCCCAATATAGAGTGCTTTGTATCAATTTTTTGCGTTTTTTTTTTATAGGTAACAAGCTCAAAAACACTCAAAATATACATTTTTGTAATGTTTTTCTGCTTCTTGATATTGGTTGGTTTACATCAATTTTAGCGTTTTGTCTACGTAAAACACTGAGAAGACACATTTTCAGTAATTTTTTTTTTGATTCCCACATAGAGAGAGTTCCTTATTATTTATATTTTTGGTGCCTAACAAGCCGAAAAACACTCAAAAGACAGATTTCTGGTAAGGTCTTTCATTTCCTCACATGGGAGACTTTGCATGTTTTTTTTAGTGTTTTTTGAGCGTGTTATGAAAATAAAGCACTAAAAGCCAGGGCAATCACATTACATGGGAATAAAACCAAATTTTACCAAGAACATGCCTTTAAATGTTTTTGAGCTCCTTATATACGAGTACCAAAACGCTAAAACGCATGCAAAATACATTTTATGGAAAAACAGAAAAACATTACCAAATACATGTATTTTCAGTGTTTTTGATCATGTTATTTATAAAAACGCCGAAATACATGCAAAGAACCTTATATTTGGGAAACAAAAGGACATGACGAGAAACATGTATTATGAGTGTTTTTTTAAGTTCCTTTAGTACCAAAAAGCTAAAACCCACAAATAACACTCTTTATTTAAAAAATAAATAATAAAGAAATAAAATAAATGTTTTTTTTTTTTTGTTATTCATTTTCATAGGTACCGAGATGCCAAAATTCTGGGAAAATTCAGGGCAATTATGTGATAAAAGAATATTATCAAAAAAGTTAATTTCAGCTTTTTTTGTTCGGACTAATGTACTAAACCAGAAAGTGCATGCAGAGCCTTCATTATGAGGAAATTAAACGATCTTACCAGAAATCTGTGTTTTGTGTGTTTTTTTAGCATGTTAGGCACCGAGACGATAAATAATAAGGAACTCACTCTATATGGGAATCCAAAAGAAAGTCACAGAAAACGTGTTTTCTCTGTGTTTTACGTAGAAAAACGTTAAAACGGATGCAAACCAACCAATATAAAGAAATAGAAAAACGTTTCCAAAAAGGTATATTTTGAGTGTTTTTTTATCTTTTTACCTACAAAAACGCGAAAATTGATGCAAAGCACTCTATATTGGGAAACAAGAGGACATTGCAAGAAAAGTGTATAATGAGTGTTTTATAGTTCAAAAGAACCACAAAGCAAACAACTCAAAAACTCGTGTATATGGAGAGATTTTCTAGATACCAAAATGCTGAAAATTATGAATAACACTCTTAATTGAGAAACAGAACAACTTTACTAAATGCGTGGATTTTAAGTGTTTTTTACATTCTTAGTTACCAAAAACCCCAAATTTCATGCGAAAATAGCTTTGTGGGGGAAAAAAAATGAATTTACCATAAAAGTTTCTTTTGAGTGTTTTTCAGCGTGATAGGTAATAAACCACTCAAAAGTAGGGCAATCACATTACATTGGAATAAAATCATTTTTTACCAACAACTTGCCATAAGTGTTTTTAAGCTCCTTATATACAAAACTGCTAAAACGCATGCAAAACACACTTTATGGAGAAACAGAATAACATTACCAAAACCTAGTATTTTGAGTGTTTTTGATCATGTTATCTATAAAAACGCTTAAATACATGCAAAGAACCTTTTGTTTGGGAAACGAAAGGACATTACAAGAAACGCGTATTATGAGTGTTTTTAAGTTCCTTAAGTACCAAAAAGGTAAATCCCATAAATAACACTCTTCATTGAGAAAAAAATAAATAAATAAAAAAAATTAAAAAAATTGGATTTTTTTTTATTTATCTTCATAGATACCGAGATGCCAAAATTCTGGTAAAAATTCAGCGCAATTATATGATAAAAGAATATTATCAAAAAAGTTAATTTTAGCTTTTTTTGGGGGGACATGTACCAAACACTAAAGTGCATGCAAAGCCTCCTATATGAGGAAATTAAACGACCTTATCAGAAATCTCTCTTTTGAGTGTTCTGCAGCATGTTAGGCACCAAAACAATAAATAATAAGGAACTCACTCTATATGTGAATAAAAAAAAAAATGAATGAAAACGTGTCTTCTCAGCGTTTTACGTAGAAAAACGCTAAAACGGATGCAAACAAACCAATATAAAGAAATAGAAAAACATTACCAAAAAGGTATATTTTGAGTGTTTTGAGCTTGTTACCTATAACAAAAAACAAGAAAATTGATGCAAAGCACTCTATAATGGGAAAGAAAAGTACATTGCAAGAAAAGTGTATAATGAGTGTTTAATAGTTCAAAAGAACCACAAGGCAAAAACTGCAAAAACTAGTGTATATGAAGAAGTTTCCTAGATACCAAAATGCTGAAACTCATGAACAACACTCTTAATTGAGAAACAGAACAATCTTACTAAAAGTGTGTTTTTTGAGTGATTTTCGCATTCTTAGTTACCAAAACCCCAAATTCCATGCGAAACCAGCTTTATGTGGGAAAAAAAAAATAACACCAGAAAAATGTCTTTTGAGTGTTTTTGAGCGTGTTAGGTAATAAAGCACTAAAAAGCAGGGCAATGACATTACATTGGAATAAAACCAATTTTTAATAAGAACTTGCTTATAAGTGTTTTTGAGCTCCTTATATACCAAAACAATAAAACGCATGCAAAATACACTTTATTGTGAAACAGAATAACATTACCAAAAACATGTTTTTTGAGTGTTTTTGATCATGGTACCAAATAAAAACGCTCAAGTACATGCAAACAACCCTATTTTTGGGAAACGAAAGGACATTACGAGAAAAGTGTATTATGAGTGTTTTTAAGTTCATTAAGTACGAAAAAGCTAAAAGCCACAAATTACACTCTTTATTGAGAAAAAATAAATAAAGAAAAAAAAATACGATATTTTATTTTCAATCTTATTCATATTCACAGGTAACGAGGAGCCAAAATTCGGTCAAAGTTTAGGAAATTATATGAAATAAGAACATAATCAAAAAAGTTAAATTTAGCTTTTTTTTCGGACTGTTATGTACCAAACCCCTAAAGTGCATGCAAAGGCACCTATATGGAAAAATTAAACCTCTTTGCCAAAAAAACTGTCTGATGAGTGTTTTTCAGCATGTTAGGAACCAACACGATAAAACCCAAGGAAGTCAATCTATATAGGGATCCAACACACAATTACTGAAAACGTGTCTTTTCGGAGTTTTACGTACAATAACTCTAAAACGGATGCAAACCAACCAAAATGAAGATATAGAATAACTTTACCAAAAAGGTATATTTTGAGTGTTTTTGAAATTGTCACCTACAAGAAACGCGAAAATGGATGGAAAGCACTCTATATTGGGAAGCAAAAGGACATTACGAGAAACGTGTATAATGAGTTTTTTATAGTTTCACAAGAACCACAAGGCAAAAAACGCAAAAACTCGTGTATATAAAGAAGTTTCTTACATTCCAAAATGCTGAAACTCATGAATAAGACTTTTAATTGAGAAACAGAACTATCTTACCAAATGTGAGTATTTTGAGTGTTTTTCACATTCTTAGTTACGAAAATCCGAAATTACAAGTGAAATTAGTTTTTTGTGGGAAAAAAATGACATTACCAGAAAAGTGTCTTGTGAGTGTTTTAGAGCGTGATATACAACAAAGCACTAAAAAGCAGAACAATCACATTACGTGGGAATAAAACCAACTTTTACCAAAAATATGCCTTTAAGTGTTTTTAATTCCTTATATAACAAAACGCTAAAACGCATGCAAAACACCCTTTATGGAAAAACAAAATAATATTACCAAAAGCATGAAATTTAAGTGTTTTTGATCATGTTACCTATAAAAACGCTAAAATACATGCAAAGAACCCTATGTTTGTGAAACGAAAGGATATTTTGAAAATTGTGTATAATGAGAGTTTTTAGGTTCCTTAAGTACCAAAAAGCTAAAACACACAAATAACACTCTTTATAGAGAAAAAAAAAATAAAATAAATGAATACAAATTTTTTTTTTTGTTATTCATCTTCATAGGTACCGAGATGCCAAAATTCTGGCAAAATTCAGGGAAATTAGGTAAAGAAAAAAAAATTATAAAAAAAAAATAATTATAGCTTTTTTCCGGAGTTATGTACCAAACCCTAAGGTGCATGCAAAGCCACCTATATGGGAAAATTACACAATTTTACCAGAAATCTGTACCAGAATTAATTTCAACAAAATTACTGAAAACGAGTCTTTTCAGAGATTTACGAAGAAAAAAGCTAAAACAGATGCAAACCAACCAATGTGAAGAAATAGAATAACATTACCAAAAAGATATATTTTGTGTGTTTTTATGCTTGTTACCTACAAAAAATGCAAAAATGGATGGAAAACACTCTATATTAGGAAACAAAAGAACATTACGAGAAACGTGTATAATTTGTGTTTTATAGTTTAACAAGAACCACAAGACAATAAACGCAAAAACTTGTGTATCTAGAGAAGTTTCTTACATACAAAAATGATGAAATGCATGAACAACACTTTTAATCGAGAAACAGAACTACCCTACCAAATTGTGCATTTTGAGTGTTTTTTCATATTCATAGTTACGAAATTGCCAAATTACATGCGAAACTAGCTTTATGTGGGAAAAAAATGACATTACCAGAAAAATGTCTTTTGAGTGTTTTTATGCGTGATATGCAACAATGCCCTAAAAAGCAGAACAATCACATTACTTGGGAATAAAACCAACTTTTACGAAGAACTTGCCTTTAATTGTTTTTTAACTCCTTACATACCAAAACGCTAAAACGCATGTAAAAACACCCTTTATGGAGAAACAGAATAACATTATCAAAAATATGTATTTTGAGTGTTTTTGATCATGTTACCTATAAAAACGCTTAAATACATGTAAAGAACCCCATGTTTGTATAAGAAAAGGACATTACGAAAATCATGTATTATGAGTGTTCCTTAAGTACCAAAAAGCTAAAACTCACAAATAATACTTTATAGAGAAAAAAAAATCTTCATAGGTACCGAGATACCAAATTCTGGAAAAATGCAGGGAAATTTTGTAAAAAAAAATCATTATGAAAAAAAATATCTTAGCTTTTTTCCGGAGTTATGTTCCAAAACCTGAAGTGCATGCAAAGCCACCTATATGGAGAAATTACTCGAATTTACCAGAAACCTGTCTTTTGAGTGTTTTTTTTTTCAGCAATTTCAACAATATTACTGAAAACGTGTCTTTTCAGTGATTTATGTAGAAAAACGCTAAAACGAATGCAAACCAACCAATATGAAGAAATAGAATAACATTACCAAAAAGATATATTTTTATGTGTTTTTGAACTTGTTACCAACAAAAAATTTCGAAAATGGATGAAACGCTCTCTATATTAGGAAAGAAAAAATCATTACAAGAAATGTGTATAATGAGTGTTTTATAGTTTCACAAGAACTACAAGGCAAAAAACTCAAAAACTCGTGTACATAAAGAAGTTTCCTACACACCAAAATACTGAGACTCATGAATAACACTTTTAATTGAGAAACAGAACTACCTTACCAAATGTGTGTATTAAAGAAGTTTCTTACATACCAAAATACTGAAGTTCATGAATAACACTTTTAATTAAAAAACAGAACAACCTTACTAAATGCTTGTATTTTGAGTGTTTTTCACATTTTTAGTTACCAAAACCCCAAATTCCATGCGGGAAAAAAATAATATTACCAGAAAATGTCTTTCGAGTGTTTTTGAAAGTGTTAGGCAATAAACCACTAAAAAGCAGGGCAATCACATTACATGGGAATAAAACCAACTTTTACCAAGAACTTGCTTTTAGGTGTTTTTGAGCTCATTACATACCAAAACGCTAAAATGCATGCAAAACACCTTTTATGGACAAAAAGAATAACATTACCAAAAACATGTATTTAAATACATGCAAAGAACCTTATGTTTGGGAAACGAAAGGACATTACGAGAAATATGTATTATGAGTGTTTTTAAGTTCCTTAAGTATTAAAAAGCTAAAACCCACAAATAACTCTTTATCTAGAAAAACTAAATAAATAAAAAATGAAAAAAATAGTATTTATTTATTTATTTATTTATTTTGTTGTTAATCATCTTCATAGATATTGAGATGCCAAAATTCTGGGGAAATTCCGGGCTATTATATGATAAAAGAAAATGATCAAAAAAGTAATTTTAGTTATTCTTTTTCGGACTGGTATATACCAAACCCTAAAGTGCATGCAAAGCCTCCTATATGAGGAAATTAAACGACCTTAAAAAAAATCTGTCTTTTGAGTGCTTTTCAGAATGTTAGGCACCGAAAAGATAAATAAATAAGGAACTCACTTTATATGGGAATCCAAAACAAAATTACTGAAAACGTGTCTTCCCAGTGTTTTACGTAGAAAAACGTATGGATGCAAATGGATGCAAACCAACCAATATCAAGAAATAGAAAAAACATTACCAAAAAGGTATATTTTGAGTGTTTTTGAGCTTGTTACCTACAAAAAAATGCTAAAATTGATACAAAGCACTCTATATTGGGAAACAGAGGGACATTGCGAGAAAAGTGTATAATGACTGTATTATAGTTCAAAAGAACAACAAGGCAAAAAACGCAAAAACACGTGTATATGGAAAAGTTTCCTATATACTAAAATGATGAAAACTCATGAATAACACTCTTAATTGAGAAACAGAACAACCTTACCAAATTCGTGTGTTTTGAGTGTTTTTTCACATTCTTAGTCACTAAAAACGCAAATTTCATGCGAAACCAGATTTATATGGGAAAACATGACATTTCTAGAAAATATCCTATGAATGTTTTTGAGCGTGATAGGCAATCAAGCACTAAAAAGCAGGGCAATCACTATTCATTGGAATAAAACCAATTTTTACCAAGAACTTGCCTTTAAATGTTTTTGAGCTCCTTATATACAAAACCGCTAAAACGCATGCAAAACAAACTTTATGGAGAAACATAATAACATTACCAAAAACATGTAATTTGTGTGTTTTTTATCATGTTATCTCTAAAAAACGCTTAAATACATGCAAAGAACATTATGTTTGGGACACAGAAGGACATTACGAAAAACGTGGATTATGAGTGTTTTTTTTAAGTTCCCTAAGTACCAAAAAGCTAAAATCCACAAATAACACTCTTTATTTAGAAAAAAAAATAGGAATTTTTTATTTTCATCTTCATAGGTACCGAGATGCCAAAATTCTGGGAAAATTCAGGAAAATTTTATGAAACAAAGAATATTATCAAAAAAGTTAATTTTACCTTTTTTTTCGGAATGTTATGTACCAAACCCTAAAGTGCATGCAAAGCCTCTTATATGAGGAAATTAAACGACCTTACCAGAAATCTGTCTTTTGAGTGTTTTCAGCATGTTAGGCACCAAAACGATAAATAATAAGGAACTCACTCTATATGGGAATCCAAAACAAAATTACTGAAAATGTATCTTCTTAGTGTTTTACGTAGAAAAACGCAAAAACTCGTGTATATAAAGAAGTTTCTTAGATACAAAAATGCTGAAACTCATGATTAACACTCTTAATTGAGAAACAGAACAACTTTACTAAATGCGTGTATTTTGAGTGCTTTTCACCTTTTTAGTTACCAAAATCCCAAATTGCATGGGAAACCAGCTTTATGTAAGAAAAAAAAAATGACATTACGAGAAAAGTGTCTATTGAGTGTTTTTAAGCGTGATAGGGAATAGAGCACTAAAAACCAGGGGAATCACTTTACATGGCAATAAAATAAATTTTTACGAAGAACTTGCCTTTAAGTGTTTTCAGCTCCTTATGTACTAAAACGCTAAAACGCATGCAAAACACACTTTATGGAAAAAGAGAATAACACTACCAAAAACATACATTTTGCATGTTTTTGGCAAAATTTGGGCAAAATTCAGGAAATTAAGAGTCAATTATCAAAAAAGTTCATTTTACCTTTTTTTTCGTACTGTTATGTACGAAACCCTAAAGTGCATGCAAAGCCACCTATATGGGGAAATTAAACGTCTTTGCCAGAAAACTGTCTTATGAGTGTTTTTCAGCTTGTTAGGCACCATGACGGTAAATAACATGCGTCACTCTATATGGGAATCTAAAACAAAATTACTGAAAACGTGTCTTTTCGGTGTTTTACGTAGAAAAACGCTTAAACGGATGCAAACCAACCAATAAGAAGAAATAAAACTACATTACCAAAAAGGTACATTTTGAGTGTTTTTGAGCTTGTTACCTACAAAAAACGCGAAAATGGATGCAAAGCACTCCCTATTGGGAAACAAAAGGACATTACGAGAAACGTGTATAATGAGTGTCTTATTATTTTTGAGCAAAAGAACTTGTGGTTCACAAGAACTACAAGGCAAAAAACGCAAAAAATTCGTGTATATAAAGAAGTTTCTTAGATACCAATATGCTGAAACTCATGAATAACAATATTAATTGAGAAACAGACTAACCTTACCAAATGCGTGTATTTTGAGTGTTTTTCACATTCTTAGTTAGCAAAACCCTAAAATAGAACGCGAATCTATGTTGGAAAAAAAATGACATTACCAAAAGTGCCTTTTGAGTGTTTTTGAGCGTTTTAGACAATAAATTATATAAAAAAAAAAAACAGGACACATTACATGGGAATAAAACCAACTTTTACCAAGAACTTGCCTTGAAGAGTTTTTGACTTCCTTCCAAACCAAAACGCATGCAAAAAACTCCTTAATGGAGAAGCAGAATAACATTACTAAAAACATGTGTTTTAAGTCCTTTTGATCATGTTATCTATAAAAACGCTTAAATACATGCAAAGAACCCTATGTTTGGGAAACGAAAGGACATCACGAGAAACATGTATTAGGGCCGTTTTTAAATTCCTTAAGTAACAAAACGTTAAAACCCATAAATAACACTCTTTATAGAGAAAAAATAAATAAAAAAATAGCTTTTTTATATTGATTTTCATAGGTACCAATATGCCAAAATTCTGCCAAAATTCAGAGAATTTATGTGGAAAAAAGAACATTATCAAAAAAGTCAATTATAGCTCTTTTTCGGATTTTTATGTTCCAAACTCTAAAGTGCATGCCACCTATATAAGGAAGTTAAACGACTTTACCAGAAACCTGTCTTTTCAGTGTTTTCCAGCATGTTAGGCACCAAAACGATAAATAATATGGAAGTCAGTCAATATGTGAATCCAAAACAAAATTACTGGAAACGTGTCTTTTCAGTGTTTTACGTAGAAAAACGCTGAAACGGATGCAAACCAACAAATATGAAGAAATAGAATAACATTACCAAAAAGGGTTTTTTAGCTTTTTACCTACAAAAGACGCGCAAATGGATGGAAAGCACTCTATATTGGGAAGCAAAAGGACATTACGAGAAATGTGTATAATGAGTGTTTTATAGTTTCACAAGAACCACAATGCAAAAAACGCAAAAGCTCGTGTATATAGAGAAGTTTCTTACATACCAAAACGCTAAAACTCATGAATAACACTTAATTGAAAAACAGAACTACCTTACCAAATGTGTGTATTTTGAGTGTTTTTCACATTCTTAGTTACGAAAATCCCAAATTACATGCAAAACTACCTTTATGGGGGAAAA
Organism: Scylla paramamosain; assembly: GCF_035594125.1. Classification (NCBI taxonomy): domain Eukaryota; kingdom Metazoa; phylum Arthropoda; class Malacostraca; order Decapoda; family Portunidae; genus Scylla; species Scylla paramamosain. The sequence goes on from NC_087197.1 coordinate 8,137,912, forward strand.
AAATGAAATTACCAGAAAAGTGTCTTTTGAGTGTTTTTTTTAGCGTTATATGCAACAAAACACTAAAAAGCAGAACAATCACATTACATTGGAATAAAACCAAATTTTACGAAGAACTTGCTTTTAAGTGTTTTTTAACTCCTTACATACCAAAACGCTAAACACATGCAAAACAACCTTTATGAAGAAACAGAATAACATTACGAAAAACATATATTTTGATTGTTTTTGATAATGTTACCTATAAAATCGCTTAAATACATGCAAAGAACCCTATGTTTGTGAAACGAAAGGACATTACGAAAATCGTGTATTATGAGTATTTTTAAGTTCCTTAAGTACCAAAAATCTAAAACCCACAAATAACACTCTTTATAGAGAAAAAATAGATTTTTTTTTGTTATTCATCTTCATACGTAACGAGATGCCAAAATTTTGAGAAAATTCAGGGAAATTATGTGAAAAAAAACATAAAAAAAATGATTTTAGCTTTTTCCGGAGTTATGTACGAAACCCGGAAGTGCATGCAAAGCCACCTATATGGGGATATTACACGACTTTACAAGAAACGTGTCTTTGGGTGTTTTCAGCAATTTCAACAGTATTATTGAAAACGTGTCTTTTCAGTTTTAGCGTAGAAAACTAAAACGGATGCAAACCAACCAATATGAAGAAATAGAATAACATTACAAAAAAGTTGAGTGTTTTTGAGCTTGTTACCTACAAAAAACGCAAAAATGAATGCAAAGCAGTCTATATTGGGAAACAAGAGGATATTACAAGAAAATTGTATAATGAATGTATTAATAGTTTTCAAAAACCATAAAAACGCAAAACTCGTATATATGGAGAAGTTTCTTAGATACCAAAATGCTGAAACTCATGAATAACACTCTTAATTGAGAAACAGAACAATTTTAGGATGTGAGTGTATTTTGAGTGTTTTTTTTTTCACATTCTTAGTGGTCCAACCCCAAATTACATGCGAAACTGTGAAAAAAAAATGAAATTACTAGAAAAGTGTCTTTTTAGTGTTTTTCAGCGTGTTAGGCAATAAAGCATTAAAAAGCAGGGCAATCACATTACATGGGAATATAACCAACTTTTACCAAGAACTTGCCTTTAAGTTTTTTTGAGCTCATTACATACTAAAACGCTAAAACCCATGGAAAACACCGTGTGGAAAAACAGAATAACATTATCAAAAACATGTATTTTGAGTGTTTTTGAGCTTGTTACCAATAAAAACGCTTAAATACATGCAAAGAACCCTATGTTTGGGAATAAAAGGACTTTACGAGGAATGTGTATTATGAGTGTTTATAAGTTCATTAAGTACCAAAAATCTAAAACCCACAAATAACACTCTTTATACAGAAAAAAATAAAAAAAAATTAATTAAAAAAATAACATTTTTTTTTATTGATCTTCATAGGCAACGAGATGCCAAAATTCTGGCAAAATTCAGGAAAATTACGTGAAAAAAGAATATTATGAAAGAGGTTAATTTTAGCTTTTTTTTTCGGACTGTTATATACCAAACCCTAAAGTGTATCCAAAGCCACCTATATAGGGAAATTAAACGACTTTACAAGAAACCTGTCTTTTGAGTGTTTTTCAGCATGTTAGGCATCAAAACGATAAATAACATGGAAGTCACTCTATATGGGAATCCAAAAATTACTGAAAACGTGTCTTTTCTGTGTTTACGTAGAAAAACGCTAAACACGGATGGAAACCAACCAATATGAAGAAATAGAATAACATTACCAAAAAAGTATATTTTGAGTGTTTTTGATCATGTTATCTATAAAAGCGCTTCAATACATGTAAAGAACCTTATCTTTACGAAACAAAAGGACATTACGAGAAACGAGTATTATGAGTGTTTTTACGTTCCTTAAGTACCAAAAAAGCTTAAACCCACAAATAACACTCTTTATAGAGAAAAATTAAATAAATGAAAAAATACCATTTTTTTTTTATTGATCTTCATAGGTAACGAGATGCCAAAATTCTGGCAAAATTCAGGGAAATTATGTGAAAAAAGAATATCATAAAAGTTAATTTTAGCTTTTTTTCAGACCGTTATGTACCAAACCCTAAAGTGCATGTAGAGCCACCTATATGGGGAAATTAAACAACTTTACCTGAAACCTGTCTTTTGCCTGTTTTTCAGTATGTTAGGCACCAAAACAATAAATAATATGGAAATCACTCTGTATGGGAATCCAAAACAAAATTACTGAAAACGTGTCTTTTCAGTGTTTTACGTAGAAAAACGCTAAAAAGAAAGCAAATCAACCAATATCATGAAATAAGATAATATTACAAAAAAAGGTATTTTTTGTGTTTTGAGCGAAAATGGATGCAAATCTCTCTATATTGGGAAACAAAAGGACATTTAGAGAAAAGTGTATAATGATTGTTTTATAGTTTCACAAGAACCAAAAGACAAAAAACGCAAAAACTCGTGTATATTGAGAAGTTTCTTACATACCAAAATGCTAAAACTCATGAATAACACTTTTAATTGAGAAACAGAACTACCTTACCAAATGTATGTATTTTCAGTGTCTTTCACATTCTTAGTTACGAAAATCCCAAATTACATGCGAAACTAACTTTATGTGGGAAAAAAATGACATTATCAGAAAAGTGTCTTTTGAGTGTTTTTCAGCGTGATATGCAAAAAAGGCACTAAAAAGCAGAATAATCACATTATATAGGAATAAAACTAACTTTTACGAAGAACTTGCGTTTAAATGATTTTAACTCCTTACATACCAAAACGCTAAAACGCACGCAAAACACCCTTTATGGAGAAACAGAATAACATTACCAAAAACATGTATTTTGAGTGTTTTTGATCATATTACCTATAAAAACGCTTAAATACATGCAAAGAACCCTATGTCTGTGAAATGAAAGGACATAAAAAAAGAATTAGCTTTTTTCTGGAATTATGTACCAAACCCAGAAGTGCATGCAAAGCCACCTATATGGGGAAATTACACGACTTTACCAGAAATCTGTCTTTTGAGTGTTTTACAGATATTTCAACAATATTACTAAAAACGTGTCTTTTCAGTGATTTACGAAGAAAAACCCTAAAACGGATGCAAACCAACCAATATGAAGAAATAGAATAACTTTACCAAAAAGATATATTTTGAGTGTTTTTCAACTTGTTACCTAGAAAAAATGCGAAAATGGATGGAAAGTACTCAATATTGGGAAACAAAAGAACATTACGAGAAACGTGTACAATGAGTGTTTTATAGTTTCATACGAACCACAAGGCAAAAAACTAAAAAAACTAGATATTACCAAAAAATTGTCTTTTGAGTGTTTTTGAGCGTGATATGCAACAAAGCATTAAAAAGCAGAACAATCATATTAGATGGGAATAAAACCAACTTTTACGAAGAACTTGCCTTTAAGGTTTTTTTTTAACTCCTTACATACCAAAACGCAAAAACGCATGCAAAAACACCCTTTTATGGAGAAACAGAGTAACATTACCGAAAACATGTATTTTGAGTGTTTTTGATCATGTTATTTATAAAAACGCTTAAAACGCTTAAAAACACTAAAAGGCAAGTTCTTCGTAAAAGTTGGTTTTATTCCCATGTATTGTGATTGCCCTGCTTTTTAGTGCTTTATTGCCTAACACGCTCAAAAACATTCAAAGACACTTTTATGGTAATGTCATTTTTTTCCCACATAAACCTAGTTTCGCATGGAATTTGTGGTTTTGATAACTAACAATGTAAAAAAAACACTCAAAATTTACGCATTTAGTAACGTTGTTCTGTTTCTTGATTACGAGTGTTATTCATGAGTTTCATTATTTTGGTATCCTAGAAACTTCTCCATACAGTCGAGTTTTTTCATTTTTTGCCTTGTGATTCTAGTGAGACTACAAAACACTCATTATACACGTTTCTCGTTATGTCCTTTCTTTTCCTTATATAGAGTGCTTTGCACCCATTTTCGCGTATTTTTTTTTTTATATAACAAGCTCAAGAACACAGAAAATATATTTTTTTGGTAGTTAGTTTGCATGCGTTTTAGCGTTTTTTACGTAAATTTTTTAAAAGACATGTTTCCAGTAATTTTGTTTTGGATTTCCATATAGAGTGACTTTCATACTATTTATCGTTTTGGTACATAACATGCTTTTTGGTGCCTTTTGCTTCCCTATATAGAGTGCTTTCCATCTATTTTCGCGTTTTTTGTAGGTACCAATTTCAAAAACACTCAAAATATACCTTTTTGGTAATGTTATTCTATTTCTTCATTTTGGTTGGTTTGCATTCTTTTTAGCGTTTTCTACGTAAAACACCGAAAAGACACGTTTTCAGTAATTTTGTTTCGGATTCCCATATAGATTGACTTCCAAGTTATTTATCGTGTTGGTTCCTAAAATGCTGAAAAACACTCATAAGACCGTTTTCTGGCAAAAACGTTTAATTTCCCTATATAGTTAGCTTTGCATGCACTTTAAAGTTTTGGTACATAACAGTCCGAAAAAAAAGCTAAATTTAACTTTTTTTATAATGTTCTTATTTCACATAATTTCCTGAATTTTGCCCGAATTTTTGCATCTTGGTATTTGTGAAGATGAATAAGAAAGAAAAAAATATATTTTTTATTGATTTATTGTTTCTCAATAAAGAGTGTTATTTGTGGATTTTAGCTTTTTAGTAATTAATAAACTTAAAAACACTCATAATACACATTTCTCGTAATCTCCTTTCGTTTCCCAAAAATAGTGTTCTTTGCTTGTATTTAAGCGTTTTCATTTGTAACATGATCAAAAACACTCAAAAAACATGTTTTTGGTAATATTATTCTTTTTCACCGTAAAAAGTGTTTTGCATGCCTTTTAGTGTTTTGGTATATAAGGAGCTCAAAAACACTTAAAGGCAAGTTTTTGGTAAAAATTTGTTTTCCTGAAATGTAATGTGATTGCCCTTCTTTTTAGTGCTTTATTGCCTATCACGGTCAAAATACTCAAAAGACGCTTTTCTGGTAAAGTCATTTTTTTTCCCACAAATCTATTTTCGCATTGAATTTGGGGTTTTGGTAACTAAGAATGTGAAAAACACTTAAAATACACGCATTTATTAAGGTTGTTCTGTTTCTCAATTAGGAATGTTATACATGAGTTTAGCATTTTTGTATCTAGGAAACCTCTCCATATACACGAGATTTTGCGTTTTTTGCCTTGTGGTTCTTTTGAACTATAAAACACTCATTATACACTTTTCTTGCAATGTCCTTTTGTTTCCCAATATAGAGTGCTTTGCATCAATTTTCGAGTTTTTTATAACAAGCTCAAAAACACTCAAAATATAACTTTTTAGTAACGTTTTTCTATTTCTTGATATTGGTTGCTTTGCATCCGTTTTAGCGTTTTTCTAAGTAAAACACTGAGAAGACACGTTTTCAGTCACTTTGTTTTGGATTCCTATATACAGTGAGTTCCTCATTATTTATCGTTTTGGTGACTAAAATGCTAAAAAAAAAAACACTCAAAACACAGATTTCTGATAAGGTCGTTTAATTTCCTCATATAGGAGGCTTTGCATGCACTTTAGGGTTTGGTACATAACAGTCCGAAAAAAAAGCTGAAATTAGCTTTTTTGTTAATATTCTATTATCATATGATTGCCCTGAATTTTCCCAAAATGTTGTTCTCTCAGTACTATGAAGATGAATAAGGAAAAAAAAATTCCTATTTTTTATTTTTATTTTCTAAATAAAGAGTGTTATTTGTGGATTTTAGCTTTTTGGTACTTAAGGAACTTAAAATAACACTCATAATACACGTTTCTCGTAATGTCCTTTTGTTTCCCAAACATAATGTTCTTTGCATGTATTTAAGCATTTTTATAGCTAACATGATCAAAAACACTCAAAATACATGTTTTTGGTAATGTTATTCTGTTTCTCCATAAAGTTTGTTTTGCATGCGTTTTAGCGGTTTGTTATATAAGGAGCTCAAAAACACTTAAAGGCAAGTTTTTGGTATAAATTGGTGTTATTCCAGTGTAATATAATTGCCCTGCTTTTTAGTGCTTTATTGCCTCTCACGCTCAAAAACACTTAAAAGACACTTTTCTGGTAATGTCATTTTTTTCTCACATAAAGATGGTTTTGCATGCAATTATGGATTTTTGGTAACTAAGAATGTGAAAAGCACTCAAAATACACGCATTTAGTAAGGTTGTTCTGTTTCTCAATAAAGAGTGTTATTTATGAGTTTCAGCATTTTAGTATCTAGGAACCTACTCCATATCCACGAATTTTTGTGTTTTTTGCCTTTTGGTTTGTTTGAACAATAAAAAACTCATTATACACTTTTCTTGCAAATTCTTTTTGTTTTCTAATTTAGAGTGCTTTGCATCAATTTTCCCATTTTTTGTAGGTAACAAGCTCAAAAACACTCAAAATATACCTTTTTGGTAATGTTTTTCTATTTCTTGATACTGGTTGGTTTCAATCCGTTTTAGCGTTTTTCTACGTAAAACACTGAAAAGACACGTTTTGAGCAATTTTGTTTTGGATTCTCATATAGAGTGAGTTCCTTATTACTTATGGTTTTGGTGCCTAATATGCTGAAAAACACTCAAAAAACAGATTTCTGGTAAGGTCGTTTAATTTCCTCTTATAGGAGTCTTTGGATGCACTTTATGGTTTGGTATATAACAGTCCGAAAAAAAAGGAAAAATTAATTTTTTTAATAATTTTCTTTTATCATATAATAGCCCTGAATTTTCCCAGAATTTTGGCATCTCGGTACCTAAGATGAATAACAAAAAAAAAAAAAAATCCTATTTTTTTATTTTCTTACTTTTTTTCTAAATAAAGTGTTATTTGTGGGTTTTAACTTTTTGGTACTTAAGGGACTTAAAAACACTTATAATACACATTTCTCGTAATGTCCTTTCGATTTCCAAACCTAAGGTTCTTCGTATGTAATTAAGAGTTTTTATAGATAACATGATGAAAACCCTCAAAATATATGTTTTTGGTAATTTTATTCTGTTTCTCCATAAAAGGTGTTTTGCATGCGTTTTATCGTTTTGGTATGTAATGAGCTCAAAAACATTTAAAGGCAAGTTCTTGGTAATAGTTGTTTTTATTCCCATGTAATGTTATTACCCTGCTTTTTAGTGCTTTATTGCCTAACACGCTCAAAAACACTCAAAAGACACTTTTCTGGTAATATCATTTTTCTTCCCCACATAAAGCTAGTTTTGCATGGAATTTGGGGTTTTGGTAACTAAGAATGTGAAAAAAAACTCAAAACACAGGCATTTAATAAGGTTGTTCTATTTCTTAATTAAAAGTGTTATTCATGAGTTTCAGCATTTTGGTGTGTAAGAAACTTTTCTTCTACACACATTTGGTAAGGTATGTCTGTTTCAAAATTAAAAGTGTTATTCATGAGTTTCAGCTTTTTGGTATGTAAGAAACTTCTTTATGTACACGAGTTTTGAGCTTTTTACCTTGTGGTTCTTGTCAAACTATAAAACACTCATACACTTTTCTCGTAATGTCCTTTTCTTTGCCAATATAAAGTGCTTTCCATCCATTTTTTCATTTTTTTGTAGGTAACAAGCTCAAAAACACATAAAAATATATCTTTTTGGTAATGTTATTCTATTTCTTCATATTAGTTGGTTTACATCCGTTTTAGCGTTTTTCTACGTAAATCAATGAAAAGACACGTTTTCAGTAATATTGTTGATATTGCTGAAAAACACCCAAAAGACAGGTTTCTGGTAAAGTCTTGTAATTTACCATATAGGTGGATTTGCATACACTTCAGGGTTTGTACATAACTCCGAAAAAAAGCTAAATTTTTTTTTTTTTTTTTACAAAATTTCCATGAATTTTGCCAGAATTTTGGCATCTCGGTAACTATGAAGATGAATAACAAAAAAAATTTATCTCTATAAAGAGTGTTATTTGTGGGTTTTAGCTTTTTGGTACTTAAGTAATTTAAAAACACTCATAATACACGATTTTCGTAATGTCCTTTTGTTACACAAACATAGGGTCCTTTAAATGTATTTAAGCGTTTTTATAGGTTGCATGATCAAAAACACTCAAAATACATGTTTTTGGTAATGTTATTCTGTTTCTCCATAAAATGTGTTTTCCATACGTTTTAGAGATTTGGTATGTAAGGAGTTAAAAAACACTTAAAGGCAAGTTTTTCGTAAAAGATGGTTTTATTCCCATGTAGAGTGATTGTTCTGCTTTTTAGGGCATTGTTGCATATCACGCTCAAAAACACTAAAAATACACTTTTTTGGAAATGTCATTTTTTTTTTCCCACATGAAGGTAGTTTCGCATGTAATTTGGCATTTTCGTAACTAAGAATGTGAAAAACACTCAAAATACACAATATGGTAAGGTAGTTCTGTATATTGATTAAAAGTGTTATTCATGCGTTTCATCATTTCGGTTTGTAAGAAATTTCTCTATATACACGAGTTTTTGTGTTTATTGCCTTGTGGTTGTTTTAAAACTATAAAACACTCATTATACACGTTTCTCGTAAAGTCCTTTTGTTTCCTAATATAGAGTGCTTTACATCCATTTTTGCATTTTTTGTAGGTAACAAGCTCAAAAACACTCAAAATATATCTTTTTATTAATGTTATTTTATTTCTTCATATAGGTTGGTTTGCATCCGCTTTAGTGTTTTTCTACGTAAAACACTGAAAAGACACGTTTTCAGTAATTTTGTTTTATATTCACATATTGACTGACTTCCATATTATTTATCGTGTTGGTGCCTAACATGCTGAAAAACACTGAAAAGACAGGTTTCTGATCAAGTCGTTTAACTTCCCTATATAGGTGTCTTTGCATGCAGTTTAGGGTTTGGTACTTAATCCGAAAAAAAAGCTGTAATTAACTTTTTTCCACATAAATACCCTGAATTTTGGCAGAATTTTCGCATCTCGGTACCTATAAGGATTAGTAACAAAAAAAAAAAATTCCCATTTTTTTATTTCTTTTGTTTATTATTTTTTTTCTAAATAAAGAGTGTTATTTGTGGGTTTTAGCTGTTAGGTATTGAATGAACTTAAAAAAAACACTCATAACACACGTTTCTCGTAATGTCCTTTCGTTTCCCAAACATAAGGTTCTTTGCATGTATTTAGGTGTTTTTATAGATAATATTATCAAAAACACTCAAAATACATGTATTTGGTAATAATATTATGTTTTTCCATAAAATGTATTTTGCAGGCGTTTTAGCGTTTTGGTACGTAAGGAGCTCAAAAACACTTAAAGGCAAGTTCTTGGTAAAATTTGGTTTTATTTCCATGTAATGTTGTTGCCCTTCCTTTTAGTGCTTTATTGCGTAACACGCTCAAAAACACTCAAAAGACATGCAAGGCCTCGCATATGAGGAAATAAGAGACCTTACCAGAAATCTGTCTTATGAGTGTTTTTCAGCATGTTAGGCACCAAAACGATAAATAATAAGGAACTCTCTCTATGTGGGTATCCAAAAGAAAATTACTGAAAACTTGTCTTCTCAGTGTTTTACGTAGAAAAACGCTAAAACTGATGCAAACCAACCAATATCAAGAAGCAGAAAAAACATTACCAAAAATATATATTTTGAGTGTTTTTGAGCTTGTTACATACAAAAAAACACAAAATTGATACGAAGCACTCTGTATTGGGAAACAAAGGGACATTGCGAGAAAAGTGTTTAATGAATGTTTTATAGTTAAAAAAAACCACAAGCCAAAAAACGCAAAAACTCGTGTATATGGAAAAGCTTCCTAGATACTAATATGCTGAAACTCATGAATAACACTCTTAATTGAGAAACAGAACAACCTTACTAAATGCGCGTCAAAAACACTAAAAGGCAAGATCTTCGTAAAAGTTGGTTTTATTCCCATGTAATGTGATTGCCCTGCTTTTTAGTGCTTTATTGCCTATCATGCTCAAAAACACTCAAGGACACTTTTCTGGTAATGTCATTTTATTCCCACATAAAGTTAGTTTCGCATGGAATTTGGAGTTGTGGTAACTAAGAACGTAAAAAAACACTCAAAATACACGCATTTAGTAAGGTTGTTCTCTTTGTTGATTAAGAGTGTTATTCATGAGTTTCAGCATTTTGGTATCTTGGAAACTTCTCCACACAGACGAGTTTTTGCGTTGTTTGCCTTGTGATTCTGGTGAAACTATAAAACACTCATTATACACGTTTTTCGTTATGTCCATTTTTTTTTCCAAATATACAGTGCTTTGCATCCATTTTTGCGTTTTTTTTATGTAACAAGCTGAAAAACACACAAAATATACTTTTCTGGTAATATTATTCTATTTTTTTCATATTCGTTGGTTTGCATCCGTTTTAGCGTTTTCCTACGAGGAAATTAAACGACTTTACAAGAAAACTGTCTTTTGAGTGTTTTTTAGCATGTTAAGCACCAAAACGATAAATAATATGGAAGTCACTCTATATGGGAATTCAAAACAAAATTACTGAAAACGTGTCTTTTCAGTGTTTTACGTAAAAAACGTTAAAACTGATGCAAACAGACCAATATGAAGAAATAGAATAACATTACCAAAAAGATATATTTTAAGTATTTTTGAGCTTGTAACTAACAAAAAAAAAAAAAAAACGCGAAAAAAGATGCAAAGCACTCTATATTGGGAAACAAAAAGACATTACGAGAAACGTGTATAATGAGTATTTTATAGTTTCACAAGAACCACAAAGCAAAAAACGCAAAAACTAGTGTATATGGAGAAGTTTCTTAGATACCAAAATGCTGAAACTCCTGAATAACACTCTTAATTAAGAAACAGAATAACATTACTAAATGCGTGTATTTTGAGTGTTTTTCACATTCTTAGTTACTAGAACACCAAATTGCATGCGAAACAAGCTTTATGTGGGAAAAAAAATGATATAACCAGAAAAGTGTCTTTTGAGGGTTTTTGAGAGAGTTAGGCAATAAAGCACTAAAAAGGAGGGCAATCACATTACAGCGGAATAAAACCAACTTTTACCAAGAACTTGCCTTTAAGTGTTTTTTAACTCCTTATATACCAAAACGCTAAAACACATGCAAAACACCCTTTACGGAGAAACAGATTAACATTACCAAAAACATATATTTTGAGTGTTTTTGATCATGTTACCTCTAAAAACAATTAAATACATGCTAAGAACCCTATGTCTGGGAAACGAAAGGACATTACGAAAAACGTGTATTATGCGTGTTTTTTAGTTCCATAATTACCAAATAGCTAAAACTTCTTTATAAAGAAAAAAATAAATAATAAAAAAATAGGATTTTTTTTTTTGTTATTCTACTTCATAGGTACTGAGATGCCAAAATTCTGGCAAAATTCAGGGAAATTATGTGTAAAAAGAACATTAACAAAAATGTTAACTTTAGCTTTTTTTTTGGACTGTTATGTACCAAACCATGAAGTGCATGCAAACCCAATTCTATGGAGAAATCAGACGACTTTACGAGAAACCTGTGTTTCTAGTGTTTTTGAGCATGTTAGTCACCAAAACAATAAATAATATTGAAGTCATTCTATGTGGTAATCCAAAACAAAATTACTTTAAACGTGTCTTTTTCGTGTTTTACGTAGAAAAACGCTAAAACGGATGCAAGCCAACCAACATAAAGAAATAGAATAAGATTACCAAAATGGTATAATTTAAGTGTTTTATTAGCTTTTTACTTACAAAAAAAAAACGCGAAAATGGATGGAAAGCTCTCTCTATTGGTTAACAAAAGGACATTACGAGAAACGTGTATAATGAGTGTTTTATAGATTCTCAAGAATCACAAGACAAAAAACGCAAAAAGATACTTAGATACCAAAATGGTGAAACTCCTGAATAACACTATCAATTGAGAAACAGAACAACCTTACCAAATGCGTGTATTTTGAGTGTTTTTCACATTCTTAGTTACCAAAACCCTAAATTTTATGTGAAAGTAGCTTTATGTGGGAAAAAAAATGACATTACCAGAAAAGTGTCTTTTAAGTGTTTTTTTTTTTTTTTTTTTTTAGCATGATAGGCAATAAAGCACTAAAAAGCAGGGCAATCACATTACATGGGAATAAAATCAACTTTTACCAAGTGTTTTTTCTAAGTGTTTTTGAGCTCCTTATATACCAAAACGCTAAAACGCATGTAGAACACCCTTTATTTAGAAGCGGAATAACATTACCCAAAACATGTATTTTGAGTGTTTTTGATCATGTTACCTATAAAAACGCTTAAATACATGCAAAGAATCTTATGTTTGGGAAACGAAAGGACATTTCGAGAAACGTGTATTATGAGTGTTTTTAAGTTCTTTAAGTACCAAAAAGCTAAAACCCAGAAATAACACTATTTATAGAGAAAAAAAAAATAAATAAATAAATAGAAAAATAGGATTTTTTTTTATTCATCTTCATAGGTACCGAGATGCTAAAATTCTGCCAAAAATACAGAGAAATTGTGTGAAAAAAGAACATTATGAAAAACAGTTAATTTTAGCTTTTTTTCGGACTGTTATGTACCAAACCCTAAAGTGCAGGCAAAGCCACCTATATGGGGAAATTAAACGACCTTACCAGAAACCTGTCTTTTGTGTTTTTTTTTCAGCATGTTAGGCACCAAAACGATGAATAATATGGAAGTCACTAAATGTGGGAATCCATCACAAAATTACTGAAAAAGTATCTTTTCAGTGTTTTACGTAGATAAACGCTAAATCGGATGCAAACCAACGAATAAGGAGAAATAGAATAACATTACCAAAAAGGTATATTTTGAGTGTTTTTGAGCTTCTTACCTTCAAAAAACGCGAAAATGGATGGAAAGCACTCTATATTGGGATACAAAAGGACGTTACGAGAAACGTGTATAATTAGTGTTTTATAGTTTCACAACAGCCACAAGACAAAAATCGCAAAACTCGGTGTATATGGAGAAGTTTCTTAGATACCAAAATGCTGAAACTCAAAAATAACACTCTTAATTAAGAATACAGAACAACCTTACCAAATGCATGTATTTTGAGTGCTTTTCACATTCTTAGTTACCAAAACTAAAAATTGCATGCAAAACTAACTTTACGAGTATGTGGGAAAAAAAATGACATTACCAAAAAAGTGTCTTTTGAGTGTTTTTGAGCGTGATAGGCACTAAAGCTTTAAAAAGGAGGGCAATCATATTACATTGGAATAACACCAATTTATACCAAAAAACTTGCCTTAAAGTGTTTTTGAGCTCTTTATATAACAAACCGCTAAAACGCATGCAAAACAAACTTTATGGAGAAACAGAAAAACATTACCAAAAACATATATTTTGAGCGTTTTTTGATCATGTTATCTATAAAAACGTTTAAATACATGCAAAGAACATTATGTTTTTGGAAACAAAAGGACTTTACGAGAAACGTGTATTATGAGTGTTTTTTAAGTTCCTTTAGTACCAAAAAGCTAATACCCACAAATAACTTTCTTTATTTAGAAAATAAAAAAAATATAAAAAATAGGAAATTTTTTTTTTTATTGTTATTCATCTTCATAGTACCGAGATGCCGAAATTCTTGGAAAATTCAGGGCAATCGTATGAATATTATGAAAAAAGTTAATTTCAGCTTTTTTTTTTTCAAACTGTTATGTACCAAACCCTAAAGTGCATGCAAAGCCTCCTATATAAAGAAATTTAACGACCTTACCAGAAATCTGTGTTTTGAGTGTTTTTTAGCATGTTAAACACCAAAACGATAAATAATAAGGAACTCACCTCTATATGGGAATCCATATATATATATGGGAATCCAAAGTTACTGAAAACGTGTCTTCTCAGTGTTTTACGTAGAAAAACACTAAAACGGATGGAAAGCAATCAATATCAAGGAATAGAAAAACGTTACTAAAAAGGTATATTTTGAGTGTTTTTGAGCTTATTACCTACAAAAAACGCAAAAATTGATGCAAAGCACTCTATATTGGTAAACAAAAGGACATTGCAAGAAAAGTGCATAATGATTGTTTTATAGTTCAAAAGAACCACAAGGCAAAAAACGCAATATCTCGTGTATATGGAGAGGTTACCTAGATACAAAAATGCTAAAACTCATGTATAACACTCCTAATTGAGAAACAGAACAACCTTAATAAATGCGTGTATTTTGAGTGCTTTTTACATTCTTAGTTACCAAAACCCCAAATTGCATGGGAAAATAGATTTGTGGGAAAAAAAGATGACTTTACCAGAAAAATGTCTTTTAAGTGTTTTTGAGCGTGATAGGCAATAAAGCACTAAAAAGGAGGGCAATCACATTACATTGGAGGAAAACGAATTTTTACCAAGAACTTACATTTAAGTGTTTTTGAGCTCCTTATATACCAAAACATTAAAACGCCTGCAAAACACTCTTTATGGTGAAACAGAATAATATTACCAAAAACATATATTTTGAGTATATTTGATTATGTTACCAATGAAAACGTTTAAATACATGCAAAGAACACTATTTTTGGGAAACGAAAGGAGATTACGAGAAACGTGTATTATGACTGTTTATAACTTCATTAATTACCAAAAAGCTTTAAGCCACAAATAACACTCTTTATTGAGAAACAATAAATAAATAAAAAAAAAATACATTTTTTTTCTTTCTTATTCATCTTCACTGGTACCGAGATACCAAAAATTCGGGCAAAATTCAGGAAATTATGTAAAATAAGAACATTATCAAAAAAGATAAATTTAGCTTTTTTTTCGGACTATTATGTACCAAACCCCTAAAGTGCATGCAAAGCCACCTATATGGGGAAATTAAACGTTTTTGCCAGAAAACGGTCTTATGAGTATTTTACAGCATCTTAGGAACCAACACGATAAATAATATGTAAGTCAATCTATATGGGAATCCAAAAGAATATTACTAAAAACGTGTCTTTTCGGTGTTTTACGAAGAAAAACGCTAAAACGCATGCAAACCAACCAATATGAAGAAATATAATAACATTACCAAAAAGGTATATTTTGAGTGTTTTTGAAATTCTTACCTACAAAAAACACGAAAATAGATGGAAAGCTCTCTATATTGGGAAGCAAAAGGACATTACGAGAAACGTGTATAATGTGTGTTTTATAATTTCACAAGAACTACAAGGCAAAAAACTCAAAAACTCGTGTATATAGAGGTTTCTTATATTCCAAAATGCTGAAACTCTGGAACAACACTTTCAATTGAGAAACAGAACAATCTTACTAAATGCGTGTATTTTAAGTGCTTTTCACATCCTTAGTTACCAAAACCCCAAATTGCATGCGAAACCAGCTTTATGTGGGAAAAAATGACATTACCAGAAAAATGTCTTTTGAGTGTTTTTGAGCGTTTTAGGAAATAAAGCACTAAAAAGCAGGGCAATCACATTACATTGAAATAAAACCAATTTTTAACAAGAACTTGCCTTTAAGTGTATTTAAGCTCCTTATATACCAAAACACAAAAATGCATGCAAAATACACTTGATGGTGAAACAGAATAACATTAACAAAAACATGTATTTTGAGTGTTTTTGATTATGTTACAAATAAAAACGCTTAAATACATGCAAAGAACCCTATTTTTGGGAAACAAAAGGGCATTACGAGAAACGTGTATTATGAGTGTTTTTAAGTTCATTAAGTACGAAAAAGCTAAAAGCCACAAATTACACTCTTTATTGAGAAAAAAATAAATAAATAAATAGAAAAATACGATATTTTTTTTTCATTCTTATTCATCTTCACAGGTAAGGAGGTGCTAAAATTCGGGCAAAGTTCAGGAAATTATATAAAAAAAGAACATTATCAAAAAAGTTACATTTAGCCTTTTTTTTTTGGACTGTTATATATCAAACCCCTAAATTGCATGCAAAGCCACCTATATGGGGAAATTAAACGTCTTTGCCAGAAATCTGTCTTATGAGGGTTTTTCAGCATGTTAGGAACCAACACGATAAAACCCAAGGAAGTCAGTCTATATGGGAATCCAAAACAAAATTACTGAAAACGTGTCTTTTTTGGTGTTTTACGTAGAAAACGCTAAGACGGATGGAAACCAAACAAAATAAAGAAATAGAATAACATTACCAAAAATGTATATTTTGAGTGTTTTTGAAATTGTTACCTACAAAAAACGCGAAAATGGATGGAAAGCACTCTATATTGGGAGGCAAAAGGCACCAAAAAGCGTGTTAGGCACCAAAACGATAAATAATATGAAAGTCACTCTATATGGAAATCCAAAACAAAATTACTGGAAACGTGTCTTTTAAAAGATATACGTAGAAAAACGCTAAAATGGATGCAAACCAACCAATATGAAGAAATACAATAACATTACCAAAAAATATATTTTGTGTTTTCTTGAGCTTGTTACATAAAAAAAAACGCGAAAATATATGCAAAGCACTCTATATAAGGAAAAAAAAAAAGGACATAACGAGAAACGTGTATAATGAGTGTTTTGTAGTTTCACCAGATTCACAAGGCAAACAACGCAAAAACTCGACTATATGGAGAAGTTTCTAAAATACCAAAATACTGAAACTCATGAATAACACTCGTAATCAAGAAACAGAACAACCTTACTAAATGCGTGTATTTTAAGGGTTTTTTTACATTCTTAGTTACCAAAACCCCAAATTCCATGCGAAACTAGCTTTATGTGGGAAAAAAATGACATTAGCAGGAAAGTGTCTTTGAGTGTTTTTAAGCGTGTTAGGCAATAAAACACTAAAAAGCAGGGCAATCACATTACGTGGGAATAAAACCAACTTTTACGAAGAACTTGCCTTTTAGTGTTTTTGACACGCATTTAGTAAAGATGCTCTGTTTCTCAATTAAGAGTGTTATTCATGAGTTTCAGCATATACACGAGTTTTTGCGTTTTTTGCCTTGTGGTTTTTTTGAACCATAAAACATTTATTATACACTTTTCTCGCAATGTCCCTTTGTTTCCCAATATAGAGTGCTTTGTATCTATTTTCCCGTTTTTTTGTAGGTAACAAGCTCAAAAACACTCAAAATATACATTTTTGGTAATGTTTTTGTGCTTGATATTGGTTGGTTTGTATCAGTTTTAGCGTGTTTCTACGTAAAACACTGAAAAAGACACGTTTTCCCGAATTTTCTTTTGGATTCCCACATAGAGTGAGTTCCTTATTATTTATCGTTTTGGTTCCTAACATGCTGAAAAACACTCAAAAGACAGATTTCTGGTAAGGTCTTTAATTTCCTGATATGGGACGCTTTGTATGTCTTTTCAGTTTTTGGACGGAATAAACCATTAAAAGCCAGGGCAATCACATTACATGGGAATACAACCAAATTTTACCAAAAAACTTTCCTTTAAGTGTTTTTTAGCTCCTTACGTACCAAAACGCTAAAACTCATGGAAAATACATTTTATGGAGAAACAGAATTACATTACCAAATACATGTATTTTGAGTGTTTTTGATCATGTTATCTATAAAAACACTTAAATACATGCAAAGAACCTTATGTTTAGGAAAAGAAAGAACCACGAGAAACGTGTATTATGGGTGATTTTTAAGTTCCTTCAGTACCAAAAAGCTAAAACTAAAAAATAACACTCTTTAGAAAAAAAAATATATAATGAATAAAAATATAATAAAATGGGATTTTTTTTTTGTTATTCATATTCATAGGTACCGAGATGCCAAAATTCTGCCAAAATTCAGAGAATTTATGTGGAAAAAAGAACATTATCATATAAGTTAATTATAGCTTTTTTTTCGGATTGTTATGTACCAAACCCTAAACAGCATGCAAAGCCACCTATATAGGGAAGTTAAACGACTTTACCAGAAACCTCTTTTCATTGTTTTTCAGCATGTTAGGCACCAAAACGATAAATCATTTGGAAGTCAGTCAATATATGAATCCAAAAGAAAATTACTGAAAACGTGTCTTTTCAGTGTTTTACGTAGAAAATCGCTAAAGCAGATACAAACCATCCTATATGAAGAAATAGAATATGTTATTCTAAATAGAATATGTTATTCTATTTCTTCATATAGGATGGTTTGTATCCGCTTTAGCGATTTTCTACGTAAAACACTGAAAAGACACGTTTTCAGTCATTTTCTTTTGGATTCATATATTGACTGACTTCCAAATGATTTATCGTTTTGGTGCCTAACATGCTGAAAAAAAATATATATTTTGAGTGTTTTTGAGCTTGTTACCTACAAAAAATGCAAAAATGAATGTAAAGCATTCTATATTACGAAACAAAAGGACATTACGAGAAACGTGTATAATAAGTGTTTTATAGTTTTAAAAGAACCACAAGGCAATAAACGCAAAAACTCGTATATATAGATAATAGATAAACAGAACTACCTTACCAAATTGTGTATTTTCAGTATTTTTCCCATCGTTAGTTACGAAAATGCCAAATTACATGCGAAACTAGCTTCATGTGGGAAAAAAAATGATATTACCAGAAAAGTGTCTTTTGAGTGTTTTTCAGCGTGTTAGGCAATAAAGCAACAAAGTACTAAAAATAAGAACGATCATATTACATGAGAACAAAACCAACTTTTACGAAGAATTTTTTAACCCATTATATACCAAACCGCTAAAACGCATGGAAAACAAACTTTATAGAGAAACAGAATAACATATACCAAACGCATGTATTTTTAGTGGTTTTGATCATGTTATCTTTAAAAACGCTTAAGTACAATCAAAGAACATTATGTTTGGGAAACAAAAGGAAATTACGAGAAGCGTGTATTATGAGTGTTTTTTTTAGTTCCTTAAGTACCAAAAATCTAAAACACACAAATAACACTGTTTATTTAAAAAAAAAATGAAAAAAATAAATAAAAAAATAAAATAAATATTTTTTTTTGTTATTCACCTTCAAAGGTGCCAAACGCCAAAATTCCAGAAATATAATGCCAGAGATACCAAAATTCTGGGAAAATTCAGGGCAATTATGTGATAAAAGAATATTATCAAAAAAGTTAATTTCAGCTTTTTTTTTCGGACTGTTATATACCAAACCCTAAAGTGCATGCAAAATTAAATGACCTTACCAGAAATCTTTGTTTTTAGTGTTTTTTAGCATGTTGGGTACAAAAACGATAAATATTAAGAAACTCACTCTATATGGGAATCCAAAACAAAGTTACTGAAAACGTGTCTTCTCAGTGTTTTACGTAGAAACACGTTAAAACGGATGGAAACCAACCAATATCAAGAAATAGAAAAACGTTACCAAAAAGGTATATTTTGAGTGTTTTTGAGCTTTTTACCTACAAAAAACGCGAAAATTGATGCAAAACACTCTATATTGGGAAAGAAAACGACATTGCAACAAAAGTGTATAATAAGTGTTTTATAGTTCAAAAAAACCACAAGGCAAAAAACGCAAAAACTCGTGTATATGGAAAAGCTTCCTAAATACTAAAATGCTGAAACTCATAAATAACACTCTTAATTAAGAAACAGAACAACCTTACTAAATGCGTGTTAAAAACAATAAAAGGCAAGTTCTTCGTAAAAGTTGGTTTTATTCCCATGTAATGTGATTGCCCTGCTTTTTAGTGCTTTATTGCCTAACACGCTCAAAAACACTCAAAGACACTTTTCTGGTAATGTCATTTTTTTCCCACATAAACACTCAAAATACACACATTTGGTAAGGTAGTCCTATCTTTCAATTAAAAGTGTTATTCATGTATTCAGCATTTTAGTATGTAAGAAACTTCTCTATATACACGAGTTTTTGCGTTTTTTGCCTTGGTTCCTGTGAAATTATAAAACACTCATTATACAAGTTTCACGTAATGTTCTTTTGTTTCCCAATATAGAGTGCTTTCCATCCATTTTCGCCTTTTTTGTAGGTAACAAGTTGAAAATCTCTCAAAATATATCTTTTTGGTAATGTTATTCTATTTCTTCATATTGGTTGGTTTGCATCCGTTTTAGCGTTTTTCTTCGTAAATCACTGAAAAGACACGTTTTCAGTAATGTTGAAATTGCTGAAAAACACTCAAAAGACAGATTTCTGGTAAATTCGTGTAATTTCCCCATATAGGTGGCTTTGCATGCACTTCTGGGTTTGGTACATAATTCCGGAAAAAAGTTAAATTTTTTTATAATGTTTTTTTTTACATAATTTCGCTTAATTTTGCCTGAATTTTGAAATCTTTATACCTATGTAGATGAATAAAAAATAAATCTATTTTTTTTAGTTCTTTATTTTTTCTCTATTTGTGGGTTTTAGTTTTTTGGTACTTAAGGAACTTAATAATAATCATAATACACGATTTTCGTAATGTCCTTTCGTTTCACAGACATAGGGTTCTTTGCATGTATTTAAGCGTTTTTATAGGTAACATGATCAAAAACACAAAATACATGTTTTGGTATGTTATTCTGTTTCTCCATAAAGGGTGTTTTGCATGCGTTTTAGCGTTTTGGTATGTAAGGAGTTAAAAACACTTAAAGGCAAGTTCTTCGTAAAAGTTGGTTTTATTCCTATTTAATGTGATTATTCTGCTTTTTAGTGCTTTGTTACATATCACGCTCAAAAACACTCAAAAGACACTTTTCAGATAATGTCATTTTTTTTCCCACATGAAGCTAGTTTCACATGTAATTTGGGATTTTCGTAACTAAGAATATGAAAAACACTCAAAATACACACATTTGGTAAGGTAGTTCTGTTTCTCAATTAAAAGTGCTATTCATGAGTTTTAGCGTTTTGGTATATAAGAAACTTCTCTATATACACGAGTTTTTGCGTTTTTTGTCTTGTGGTTCTTGTGAAACTATAAAACAATCATTATACACGTTTCTCTAAATGTCCTTTTGCTTCCCAATATAGAGTGCTTTCCAAATATTTACGCGTTTTTTGTAGGTAAAAAGCTCAAAAACACTTGTTGGTAATGTTATTCTATTTCTTCATATTTGTTGGTTTGCATCCGTTTAGCGTTTTTCTACGTAAAACACTGAAAAGACTTGTCTTCAGTAATTTTGTTTTGGATTCACATATTGACTGACTTTCATATTATTTATCGTTTTGGTGCCTAACATGCTGAAAAACACTGAAAAGACAGGTTTCTGGTAAAGTCGTTTAACTTCCTTATATAGGTGGCATGCACTTTAGAGTTTGGTACATAAAAATCCGAAAAAGAGCTATAATTAACTTTTTTTGATAATGTTATTTTTTCCAGATAAATTCCCTGAATTTTGGCAGAATATTGGCATCTTGGTTCCAATGAAAATCAATATAAAAAAAAGCTATTTTTATTTTTTTATTTTTTCTATAAAGAGTGTTATTTGTGGGTTTTAACGTTTTGGTACTTAAGGAACTTAAAAACGGTCCTAATACACGTTTCTCGTAATGTCCTTTCGTTTCCCAAACATAAAGTTCTTTGCATGTATTTAAGCGTTTTTGTAGGTAACATGATCAAAAACACTTAAAACACCTGTTTTTAGTAATGTTATTCTGCATCTCCATAAAGGAGTTTTTTGCATGCGTTTTAGCATTTTGGTTTGTAAGGAGGTCAAAAACACAAGGCAAGTTCTTGGTAAAAGTTGGTTTTATTCCCATGTAATGTGATTGCCCTGTTTTTTTTTGTGATTTATTGTCTAACACGCTCAAAAACACTCAAAAGACACTTTTAGTAATGTCATTTTTTTCCAACATAGTTTCGCGTGCTCTTTCGGGTTTTTCTAACTATGAATGTGAAAAACACTCAAAATACACGCATTTGGTAAGGTTGTTCTGTTTCTCATTTAATATTGTTATTCAAGAGTTTAAGCATTTTGGTATCAAAGAAACTTCTTTATATACACGAGTTTTTGCGTTTTTTTGCCTTGTGGTTCTTGTGAACCACAAGTTCTTTTGCTCAAAAATAATAAAACACTCATTATACACGTTTCTCGTAATGTCCTTTTGTTTCCCAATAGCGAGTGCTTTGCATCCATTTTCGCCTTTTTTGTAGGTAACAAGGTCAAAAACACTCAAAATGTACCTTTTTGGTAATGTTATTTTATTTCTTCCTATTGGTTGGTTTGCATCCGTTTTAGTGTTTTTCTACGTAAAACACCGAAAAGACACGTTTTCAGTAATTTTGTTTTAGATTCCCATATAGAGTGACTTGCATGTTATTTACCGTTATGGTGCCTAACAAGTTGAAAAACACTCATAACAAAGTTTTCTGGCAAAGACGTTTAATTTCTCCATATAGGTGGCTTTGCATGCACTTTAGGGTTTGGTACATAACAGTACGAAAAAAAAACAGCTAAATTTAATTTTTTTGATAATGTTCTTATTTCACATAATTTCCTGAATTTTGACCAAATTTTGGCATCTCGGTACCTGTGAAGATGAAAAAGAAAGAAAAAAATATCGTATTTTTTTATTTATTTATTTTTTTCTCAATAAAGAGTGTTATTTGTGGCTTTTAGCTTTTTGATAAATAATGATCTTAAAAACACTCGTAATACACGTTTCTCGCAATGTCCTTTAATTTCCTAAAAATCGGGTTCTTCGCATGTATTTAAGCGTTTTTATTGGTAACATGATCAAAAACACTCAAAATATATGTTTTTGGTAATGCTATTCTCTTTCTCCATAAAGTGTGTTTTACATGCGTTTTAGCGTTTTGGTATATAAGGAGCTCAAAACACTTAAAGGCAAGTTCTTGGTAAAAATTGATTTTATTGCCATGTAAAGTGATTGCAATGCTTTTTAGTGCTTTATTGCCTATCAAGCTCAAAAACACTCAAAAGACACTTTTATGGTAATGTCATTTTTTTCCCACATAAAGCTGGTTTCGCATGCAATTTGGGATTTTGGTAACTAAGAATGTGAAAAGCACTCAAAAAACACGCATTTAGAAAAGTTGTTCTGTTTCTCAATTAAGAGTGTTATTCAGGAGTTTCAGCATTTTGGTATCTAGGAAACTTCTCCATATACACGAGTTTTTGCGTTTTTTGCCTAGTGGTTCTTTTAAACTATAAAACATTCATTATACACTTTTCTCGCAATGTCCCTTTGTTTTCCAATATAGAGTGCTTTGTATCAATTTTCGCGTTTTTTTTTTTAGGTAACAACATCGAAAACACTTAAAATATACCTTTTTGGTAATGTTTTTCTACTTCTTGATATTTGTTGGTTTCCATCCGTTTTAGCTTTTTTCTACGTAAAACACTGAGAAGACACGTTTCCAGTAATTTTGTTTTGGTTTGCCATATAGAGCGAGTTCCATATTATTTATCATTTTGGTGCCTAACATGCTGAAAAACACTCAAAACACAGATTTCTGGTAAGGTCGTTTAATTTCTTCATTTGGGAGGCTTTGAGTGCACTTTAGTATTTGGTACATAACAGTCCGAAAAAAAGCTAATATCAACTATTTTTTTTATATAATATTGTCTTATCATACAATTGCCCTAATTTTTCCCGGAATATTTGCATCTCGGTACCTAAGAAGGTGAATAACAAAAAAAGAAAAGAAAACCCTTTCATTTATTTATTTTATTTTATTTTATTTTTTTTTTTATTTGTGGGTTTTAGCTTTTTGGTAGTTAAGGAACTTAAAAACACTCATAATACACATTTCTCGTAATGTCCTTACGTTTCCCAAACATAAGGTTCTTTGCATGTATTTAAGCGTTTTTATAGATAACATTATCAAAAACACTCAAAATACATCTTTTTGGTAATGTTATTCTGGTTCTCCATAAAGTTTGTTTTGCATGCGTTTTAGCGGTTTAGTATATAAGGAGCTAAAAAACAGTTAAAGGCAAATTCTTGATAAAAATTGGTTTTATTGAAATATAATGTGATTGCCCCGCTTTTTAGTGCTTTATTGCCTATCAGGCTCAAAAACACTCAAAAGACATTTTTCTCGTAATGTCATTTTTTTCTCACATAAAGCTGGTTTCGCATGCAATTTGGGGTTTTGGTAACTAAGAATGTGACAAGCTCTCAAAATACACGCATTTAGTAAGGTTGTTCTGTTTCTCAATTAGGAATGTTATTCATGAGTTTAAGCATTTTGGTATCTAAGAAACTTCTCCATATCCGCAAGTTTTTGCGTTTTTTGCCTTTTGGTTCTTTTGAACCATTATATACTTTTCTTGCAATGTCCATTTATTTCCTAATATAGAGTGCTTTGCATCAATTTTTTGCGTTTTTTTTGTAGGTAATAAGCTCAAAAACACTCAAAACATACCTTTTTAGTAATGTTTTTTTTATTTTTTTTTTATATTGGTTAGTTTGCATCCGTTTTAGCGTTTTTCTACGTAAAACACTGAGAAGACACGTTTTCAGTAGGTTTTTTTCCCATATAAAAGTGATTCCCATATAGAGTTATTTATTTATCGTTTTGGTGCCTAAAATTCTGAAAAACACTCAAAAGACAGATTTCTTTTAAGGTCGTTTAATTTCCTCATATAGGAGGCTTTGGATGCACTTTAGAGTTTGGTACATAACAGTTCGAAAAAAAAAAGTTGAAATTAAATTTTTTGATAATATTCTTTTATCACATAATTGCCCTGAATTTTCCCAGAATTTTGGCATCTCAGTACCTATGAATATGAATTACAAAAAAATAAAAAATCCTATTTATTTTTTTATTTTTTTTATTTTTTTTTTAATTTTCTTAATAAAGAGTGTTTTTTGTGGGTTTTTGCTTTTTGGTACTTAAGGAACTTAAAAAAAACACTCATAATACACGTTTCTTGTAATGTCCTTTTGCTTCCCAAACATAATGTTCTTTGCATGTACTTTAGCGTTTTTATAGGTAACATGATCAAAAAACACTGAAAATGCATGTTTTTGGTAATGTTATTCTGTTTCTCCATAAAGTTTGTTTTGCATGCGTTTTAGCGGTTTGGTATATAAGGGGTTAAAAAACACTTAAAGGCAAATTCTTCGTAAAAGTTGGGATTATTCCCATGTAATGTGATCGTTCTGCTTTTTAGTGATTTGTTGCATATCACGCTGAAAAACACTCAAAAGACACTTCTCTGGTAATGACATTTTTTTTTTCCCAAATGATGGTAGTTTTCGCTTTACATCGATTTTTAGCATTTTTTTGTAGGTAACAAGCTCAAAAACATTCAAAATATATCTTTTTGGTAATGTTATTCTATTTCTTCATATAGGATGGTTTATATCCGCTTTAGCGTTTTTCTAAGTAAAACACTGAAAAGACACGTTTTCAGTAATTTTCTTTTGGTTTCACATATTGACTGACTTCCATATTATTTATCGTTTTGGTGCCTAACATGCTGAAAAACACTGAAAAGACAGGTTTCTGGTAAAGTCCTTTAACTTCCTTATATAGGTGGCTTTACATGCATTTGGTACATAATAATCCGAAAAAAAAGCTATAATTAACTTCTATGATAATATTCTTTTTTCCACATAAATTCCGTGAATTTTGGCAGAATTTTAGCATCTCAGTACCTATGAAGATGAATAACCCCCCAAAAAAATCCCATTTTTTTTTTATCTATTTATTTTTCCAAAGAGTGTTATTTGTGGGTTTTAGCTTTTTGGTACTGAAGGAAATTAAAAATCACTCATAATACACGTTTCTCGTAATGTTCTTTCGTTTCCCAAAAATAAGGTTCTTTAAATGTATTTAAGCGTTTTTATACATAACATGATCAAAAACACTCAAAATACATGTATTTTGTAATGTTATTCTGTTTCTCCATAAAATGTATTTTGCATGCGTTTTAGCGTTTTGGTACATAAGGAGCTCAAAAACACCTAAAGGTAAGTTCTTGGTAAAATTTGGTTTTATTCCCATGTAATGTGATTGCCAATTCATTTAGGGCTTTATTGCGTAACACGCTCACAAACACTTAAAAGACATGCAAAGCCTCCCATATGAGGAAATTGAAGACCTAACAAGAAATATGTCTTTTCAGTGTTCTTCAGCATATTAGGCACCAAAACGATAAATAATAAGGAACTCACTCTATGTGGGAATCCAAAAGAAAATTACTGAAAACGTGTCTTCTCAGTGTTTTACGTAGAAAAACGCTAAAACTGATACAAACCAACCAATATCAAGGAGCAGAATAACATTACCAAAAATGTATATTTTGAGTGTTTTTGTGCTTGTTTTCTACAAAAAAAATCGCGAAAATTGATACAAAGCACTCTATATTGGGAAACAAAGGGACATTGCGAGAAAAGTGTATAATGAATGTTTTATAGTTCAAAAAAAACACAAGGCAAAAAACGCAAAAATTCGTGTATATGCTGAAACTCTTGAATAACACTCTTAATTGAGAAACAGAGCAACCTTACTAAATGCGTGTCAAAAACACTAAAAGGCAAGTTCTTCGTAAAAGTTGGTTTTATTTTCATGTAATGTGATTGCCCTGCTTTTTAGTGCTTTATTGCCTAACACGCTCCAAAACACTCAAAGACACTTTTCTGGTAATGTCATTTTTTTCCCACATAAAGCTAGTTTCGCATGGAATTTGGGGTTTTGGTAACTAAGAATGTAAAATAACACTCAAAATACACGCATTTAGTAAGGTTGTTCTGTTTCTTGATTAAGAGTGTTATTCATGAGTTTCAGTATTTTGGTATCTTAGAAACTTCTCCATATAGTCGAGTTTTTGCGTTTTTTGCCTTGTGATTCTGGTGAAACTATAAAACACTCATTATACACGTTTCTCGTTATGTCCTTTTTTTTTTTTTTTTACTTGTATAGAGTGCTTTGCATATATTTTCGCATTTTTTTTATGTAACAAGCTCAAGAACACACAAAATATATGTTTTGGTAATGTTATTCTATTTCTTCATATTGGTTGGTTTGCATCTGTTTTAGCGTTTTTCTACGTAAATCTTTTAAAAGACACGTTTCCAGTAATATTGCTTTGGATTTCCATATAGAGTGACTTTCATATTATTTATCGTTTTGGTGCCTAAAATGCTTTTTGGTGCCTTTTGCCTCCCAATATAGAGTGCTTTCCATCCATTTTCGCGTTTTTTATAGGTAACAATATCAAAAACACTTAAAATATACCTTTTTGGTAATGTTATTCTATTTCTTCATTTTGGTTGGTTTGCATCCGTTTTAGCGTTTTCTACGTAAAACACCGAAAAGGCGTTTTCAGTAATTTATTTTTGGATTCCCATATAGATTGACTTCCTTGTGTTTTATCGTGTTGGTTCCTAACATGCTGTAAAACCCTCATAAGTAAGTTTTCTAGCAAAGACGTTCAATTTCCCCATATAGGTGGATTTGCATGCAATTTAGGGGTTTGGTATATAACAGTCCAAAAAAAAAGCTAAATGTAACTTTTTTCATAATGTTCATTTTTTATATAATTTCCTGAACTTTGCCCGAATTTTGGCACCTCCTGACTTGTGAAGATAAATAAGAATGAAAAAAAAATATCGTATTTTTTTATTTATTTATTTATTTTTTCTCAATAAAGAGTGTAATTTGTAGCTTTTAGCTTTTTCGTACTTAATGAACTTAAAAACACTCATAATACACGTTTCTCTTAATGTCCTTTCCTTTCCCAAAAATAGGGTTCTTTGCATGTATTTAAGCGTTTTTATTGGTAACATGATCAAAAACACTCAAAATACATGTTTTTGGTAATGTTATTCTGTTTCACCCTAGAGTGTATTTTGCATGCATTTTAGTGTTTTGGTATATAAGGAGCTCAAATACATTTAAGGGCAAGTTCTTGTTAAAAATTGGTTTTATTTCAATGTAATGTCATTGCCCTGCTTTTTAGTGCTTTATTGACTAACACGCTCAAAAACACTCAAAAGACATTTTTCTGGTAGACATTTTGTTCCCACATATAGCTGGTTTCGCATGCAATTTGGGGTTTTGGTAACTAAGGATGTGAAAAGCACTCAAAATACACGCATTTAGTAAGGTTGTTCTTTTTTCTCAATTAAA
Organism: Scylla paramamosain; assembly: GCF_035594125.1. NCBI lineage: Eukaryota > Metazoa > Arthropoda > Malacostraca > Decapoda > Portunidae > Scylla > Scylla paramamosain. Next base: position 8,165,940 of record NC_087197.1, read on the forward strand.
AGTGTTGTTCCAGAGTTTCAGCATTTGGAATGTAAGAAACTTCTCTATATACACGACTTTTTCTGTTTTTTGCCTTGTAGTTCTTGTGAAACTATAAAACACTCATTATACACGTTTCTCGTAATGTCCTTTTGCTTCCCAATAATTTGCTTCCTAATAGCTTTCCATCTATTTTCGCGTTTTTTGTAGGTAACAATTTCAAAAACACTCAAAAGATACCTTTTTGGTAATGTTATTCTATTCCTTCATATTGGTTGGTTTGCATCCGTTTTAGCATTTTTCTACGTAAAACACCGAAAAAACACGTTTTTAGTAATATTGTTTGGATTCCCATATAGATTCACTTCCATGTTATTTATCATGTTGGTTCCTAAGATGCTGAAAAACTCTCATAAGACCGTTTTCTGGCAAAGACGTTTAATTTCCCCATGCACTTTAAGGGTTTGGTACATAATAGTCCGAAAAAAAAAACTAAACTTAAATTTTTTGATAATGTTCTTCACATAATTTCCTGAATTTTGCCCGAATTTTGGCATCTCGGTACCTGTGAAGATGAATAAGAAAGAAAAAAAATATCGTATTTTTTTTATTTATTTATTGTTTCTCAATAAAGAGTGTTATTTGTGGCTTTTAGCTTTTTGGTAATTAATGAACTTAAAAACACTCATAATACACGTTTCTCGTAATCTCCTTTCGTTTCCTAAAAATAGAGTTCTTTGCATGTATTTTAGCGTTTTCATTGGTAACATGATCAAAAACACTCAAAATATATGATTTTGGTAATATTATTCTGTTTCACCATAAAGAGTGTTTTGCATGCGTTTTAGTGTTTTGGTATATAAGTAGCTCAAAAAACACTTAAAGGCAAGTTCTTGGTAAAAATTCGTTTACCTCCAATGTAATGTGATTGCCTTCCGTTTTAGTGCTTTATTGCCTATCACGCTCAAAAACACTCAAAAGACACTTTTCTGGTAAAGTCATTTTTTTTTCCCACAAATCTATTTTCGCATGCAATTTGGGGTTTTGGTAACTAAGAATGTGAAAAGCACTTAAAATACACGCATTTATGAAGGTTGTTCTGTTTCTAAATTAGGAATGTTATACATAAGTTTCAGCATTTTTGTATCTAGGAAACCTCTCCATATACACGAGATTTTGCGTTTTTTGCCTTGTGGTTCTTTTGAACTATAAAACACTCATTATACACTTTTCTTGCAATGTCCTTTTGTTTTTCAATATAGTGTGCTTTGCATCAATTTTTGCGTTTTTTGTAGGTAATAAGCTCAAAAACACTCAAAATATACCTTTTTAGTAACGTTTTTCTATTTCTTTATATTGGTTGCTTTGCATCCGTTTTACCGTTTTTCTACGTAAAACACTGAGAAGACACGTTTTCAGTAACTTTGTTGTGGATCTCCATATAGAGGTGAGTTCCTTATTATCATCGTTTTGGAGCTTAACATGCTAAAAAACACTAAAAACACAGATTTCTGGTAAGGTCGTTAAATTTCTTCATATAGGAGGCTTTGCATGCACTTTAGGGTTTGGTACATAACAGTTCGAAAAAAAAAAGCTGAAATTAACTTTTTTTATAATATTCTTTTCGTAACTAAGAATGTGAAAAACACTCAAAATACACACATTTGGTAAGGTAGTTCTGTTTCTCAATTAAAAGTGTTATTCATGCATTTCAGCATTTTGGTATGTAAGAAACTTCTCTATATACACGAGTTTTTGCGTTTTTTGTCTTGTGGTTCTTGTGAAACTATAAAACAATCATTATACACGTTTCTCTAAATGTCCTTTTTACTTCCCAATATAGAGTGCTTTTACATCCATTTTGAAGAAATGAAGAAATAGAAGAAATATGAAGAAATAGAATAGCATTACCAAATATGTATATTTTGAATGTTTTTGAGCTTGTTACCTAAAAAAAATGCAAAAATGGTTGCAAAGCATTGCAAAACAAAAGGATATTCTGAGAAACGTGTATAATGAGTGTTTTATAGTTCCACAAGAACCAAAAGGCAAAAAACGCAAAAACTCGTGTACCTAGAGAAGTTTCTTAGATATAAAAATGATGAAACTCATGAATAACACTTTTAATTGAGAAACTGAATTACCTTACAAAATGTGTGTTTTTTGAGTGTTTTTTCACATTCTTAGTTACGAAAATCACAAATTACATGCGAAACTAGCTAGTTTCCTAGATACCAAAATGCCGAAACTCATGAATAACACTCTTAATTGAGAAACAGAAAAACCTTACTAAATGCGTGTATTTTGAGTGCTTTTCACATTCTTAGTTACCCAAAACCCAAATTGATTGCGAAACCAGCTTTATGTAGTAAAAAAAAAAAAACGACATTTTCAGAAAAGTGTCTATTGAGTGTTTTTGAGCGTGATAGGCAGTAAAGTACTAAAAAGAAGGGTAATCACATTAAAAGGGAATAAAATCAATGTTTACCAAGAAATTGCCTTTAAGTGTTTTTGAGCTCCTTATATACCAAAACGTTAAAACGCATGCAAACTACACTTTATGGAGAAACAGAATAACATTACCAAAAACATGTATTTTGAGTGTTTTTGATCATGTTACCAATAGAAACGCTTAAATACATGCTAGGAACCCTATTTGTGGGAAACGAAAGGACATTACGGGAAACGTGTATTATGAGTATTTTTAAATTCATTAAGTACCAAAAAGCTAAAAGCCACAAATAACTCTCTATTGAGAAAAAATAAATAAATAAATAAAAAAAAATACGATATTTATTTTTCTTTCTTATTCATCTTCACAGGTACCGAGGTGCCAAAATTCAAGCAAAATTCATGAAATTTTCTGAAATAAGAACATTATCAAAAAAGTTAATTTTAGCTTCTTTTTTTTTCGACTGTTATGTAGCAAACCATAAAGTGCATGCAAAGCCACCTATATGGGGAAATCAAACGTCTTTGCCAGAAAACTGTCTTTTAAGTGTTTTTCAGCTTGTTAGGCACCAAAACGATAAATAACATGGAAGTCACTCTATATGGGAATCCAAAACAAAATTACTGAAAACGTGTCTTTTCGGTGTTTTACGTAGAAAAACGCTAAAACGGATGCAACCCAACCAATATGAAAAAAAAAAAAAATAGAATAATATTACAAAAAAACTATATTTTCAGTATTTTTGAGCTGGTTACCTACAAAAAAGGTGAAAATGGATGCAAAGCACTCCCTATTGCTAAAGAAAAGGACATTACGAGAAACGTGTATAATGAGTGTTTTATTATTTTCGAGCAAAAGAACTTGTGGTTCACAAGAACCACAAGGCAAAAAGCGCAAAAACTTGTGTATATAAAGAAGTTTCTTAGATACCAAAATGCTGAAACTCATGAATAACAATCTTAATTGAGAAACAGAACAATCTTACCAAAAGCGTGCATTTTCATTGTTTTTCACATTGTTAGTTAGCAAAATCCCAAAAAGCATGCGAAACTAGCTTTATGTGAGAAAAAAATGACATTACCAGAAGTGTCTTTTGAGTGTTTTTGAGCATGTTTGGCAATAATGTACTAGAAAGCAGGGCAATCACATTACATGGGAATAAAACCAACTTTGACCAAGAACTTGCCATTATGTGTTTTTGAGCTCCTTATATACCAAAACGCTAAAATGCATGCAAAACACTCCTTTATGGAGAAGCAGAAAAAAACATTACAAAAAACATGTGTTTTAAGTGTTTTTGATCATGTTACCTATAAAAACGCTTAAATACATTCAAAGAACCCTATGTTTAGGAAACGAAAGGACATTACGAAAAACGTTTATTATGACTGTTTTAAAGTTCCTTAAGTACCAACACATTAAAACCCACAAATAACACTCTTTAAAGAGAAAAGAAAAATAAAAAAGATTAAAAAATTCTGCCAAAATTCAGGAAATTTACGTGGAAAAAAAGAACATTATCAAAAGGGTTAATTATAGCTTTTTTTTCGGATTGTTATTTACCAAACCTTAAAGTGCATGCAAAGCCACCTATATGAGGAAATTAAACGACTTTGCCAGAAACCTGTCTTTTCAGTGTTTTTCAGTATGTTAGGCACTAAACCGATAAATAATATGGAAGTCAGTCAATATGTGAATCCAAAACAAAATTACTGAAAACGTGTCTTTTCAGCGTTTTACGTAGAAAAAACGCTAAAACGGATGCAAAGCAACGAATATGAAGAAGTAGAATAACATTACCAAAACGTGTTTTGGGGCTTTTTACCTAGAAAAAAACGCGAAAATGGATGTAAAAGCACTCTATATTGGGAAGAAAAGAGGACATTTAGAGAAACGTGTATAATGATTGTTTTATAGTTTCACAAGAACCACAAGAAAAAAAAACGCAAAAACTCGTGTATATAGAGAAGTTTCTTACATACCAAAATGCTAAAACTCATGAATAACACTTTTAATTGAGAAACAGAACTACCTTACCAAATGTGTGTATTTTGAGTGTTTTTCACACTTTTAGTTACGAAAATCCCAAATTACATTTATACATCCTTTTGTTACATTATTTTGAGTGTTTTTGATCATGTTACCTATAAAAACGCTTAAATACATGCAAAGAACCCTATGTCTGTGAAACGAAAGGACATTACGAAAATCGTGTATTATGATTGTTTTTAAGTTCCTTAAGTACCAAAAAACTAAAACCCACAAATAGAGAAAAAATAAATAACTAAAAAAATAGTTTTTTCTTTTTTTGTTATTCATCTAAATAGGTATGAAGATGCCAAAATTCAGGCAAAATTCAGGGAAATTATGTAAAAAACACATTATAAAAAATTTTTTTTTAGCTTTTTTCCGGAATTATGTACCAATCCCAGAAGTGCATGCAAAGACACCTATATGGGGAAATTACACGACTTTACCAGAAATCTGTCTTTTGAGTGTTTTTTCCAGCAATTTCAACAATACTACTGAAAACGTGTCTTTTAAGTGATTTACGAAGAAAAACGCTAAAACGGATGCAAGCCAACCAATATGAAGAAATACAATAACATTACCAAAAAGATATATTTTGAGTGTTTTTCAGCTTGTTACCTACAAAAAATGCGAAAATGGATGGAAAGCACTCTATATTGGGAAACAAAAGAACATTACGAAAAACGTGTATAATGAGTGTTTTATAGTTTCACACGAACCGCAAGGCAAAAAACGCAAAAATTCGTGTATATAGAGAAGTTTATTACATACCAAAATGCTGAAATGCATGAATAACACTTTTAATAAAGAAACAGAACTACCTTACCAAATATGTGTATTTTGAGTGTTTTTCACATTTTTAGTTACGAAAATGCCAAATTACATGCGAAACTACCTTTATGTGGAAAAAAAAATGACATTACCAAAAAAAGTGTCTTTTTAGTGTTTTTGAGCGTGATATGCAACAAAGCACTAAAAAGCAGAACAATCACATTACATGGGAATAAAACCTTTTACGAAAACTTTTACGAAGAACTTGCCTTTAAGTGTTTTTTAACTCCTTACATACCAGATTGCTAAAACGCATGCAAAACACCCTTTATGGAGAAACAGAATAACATTACCAAAAACATGTATTTTGAGTTTTTTTTTTATCATGTAACCTATAAAAACGCTTAAATACATGTAAAGGACCCAATGTTTGTATAACAAAAGGACATTACGAAAATCGTGTATTATGAGTGTTTTTAAGTTCCTTAAGTACCAAAAAACTAAAACCCACAAATAACACTCTTTATAGAGAAAAAAAAAAAATTTTTTTGTTATTCATCTTCATAGGTACCGAGATGCCAAAATTCTGGCAAAATTCATGGAAATTTTGTAAAAAAAATCTTTATAAAAAAAAATAATTTTAGCCTTTTTCCGGAGTTATGTACAAACCCTGAAGTGCATGCAAATCCACCTATTTGGGGAAATTTCACGACTTTACCAGAAACCTGTCTTTTGAGTGTTTTTCAGCAATTTCAACAATATTACTGAAAACGTGTCTTTTCAGTGATTTACTTAAAAAAAAAAACACTAAAACGGATGTAAACCAAACAATAAGAAGAAATAGAATAACATTACCAAAAAGATATATTTTGATGTGTTTTTGAGCTTGTTACCTACAAAAAAAGCAAAAAATGGATGGAAAGCACTTTATATTGGCAAAGAAAAGGACATTACGAGAAACGTGTATGAGTGTTTTATAGTTTGACAAGAACCACAAGGTAAAAAACTAAAACACTCGTGTACATAAAGAAGTTTCTTACATACCAAAAAGATGAAACTCATGAATAACACTTTTAATTTTGAAACAGAAATACCTTACCAAATGTGTGTATTAGAAAAGTTTCTTACCTACCAAAATGCTGAAAATCATGAATAACACTTTTAAATAAGAAATAGAAAAACCTTATTAATGCCTGTGTTTTGATTTTTTTTCACATTCTTTTTCACATTCCCAAATTCCATGCAAAACTAGCTTTATGTGGGAAATAAATTATATTACCAGAAAAGTGTCTTTTGAGTGTTTTGAGCGTGTTAGGCAATAAAGCACTAAAAAGCAGGGTAATAACATTACATGGGAATAAAAACAACTTTTACCAAGAACTTGCCTTTAAGTGTTTTTGAGCTCATTACATACCAAAACGCTAAAACGCATGCAAAACACCTTTTATGGAGAAACAGAATAAAATTACCAAAAACATATATTTTTTGGGTTTTGATCATGTTATCTATAAAAAGGCTTAAATACATATAAAGAACCTTATGTTTGCGAAACGAAAGGACATTACGAGAAATGTGTATTATAAGTGTTTTTAAGTTTAAGTACCAAAAAAATAAAACCTACAAATAACAGTCTTTATTTACAAAAAAAGTAAGAAAATAAAAAAAAGGATTTTTTTTTTTATTATTCATCTTCATAGGTACCGACATTCCAAAATTCTGGGAAAATTCAGGGCTGTTATATGATAAAAGAAAATTATCAAAAAAGTTAATTTTACCTTTTTTTTCGGATTGTTATATACCAAACCCTAAAGTGCATCCAAAGACTCCTATATGAGGAAATTAAACGACCTTTCCAGAAATCTGTTTTTGGAGTGTTTTTCAGCATGTTAGGCACCAAAACGATAAATAATAAGAAACTCACCCTATATGAGAATCCAAAACAAAATTGCTGAAAACTTTTCAGAGTTTTACGTAGAAAAACGCTGAAACGGATGCAAACCAACCAATATCAACAAATAGAAAAACATTACCAAAAAGGCATATTTTGAGTGTTTTTGTGCTTGTTACCTAGAAAAAAAACGGGAAAATTGATGCAAAGCACTCTACATAAGAAAAGAAAAGGACTTTGCAAGAAAAGTGTATAATGAGTTTTTTATAGTTCAAACGAAAGGCAAAAAACACAAAAACTCGTGTATATGGAGAATGTTCCTAGATACCAAAATGCTGAAACTCATGAATAGCACTCTTAACTGAGAAACAGAACAACCTTACTAAATGCGTGTATTTTGCGTGCTTTTCACATTCTTAGTTATCAAAACCCCAAACTACATGCGAAACCACCTTTATGTGAGAAAAAAAGGACATTACCAGAAAAGTGTCTTTTAAGTGTTTTTGAGCGTGATAGGCAATAAAGCACTAAAAAGCACGGCAATGAAATTAAATTAGAATAACACCAATTTATACCAAAAACTTGCCTTTAGGTGTTTTTAGCTCCTTAAATAACAAACCGCTAAAACGCATGCAAAACAATCTTTATGGAGAAACAGAATAACATTACCAAAAACATATATTTTGAGGGTTTTTTGATAATGTTATCTATAAAAACGCTTAAATACATGCAAAGAACATTATGTTTGGGAAACAAAAGGACATTACGAGAAACGTGTATTATGAGTGTTTTTTTTAAGTTTGTTAAGTACCAAAAAGTTAAAACCCACAAATAACACTCTTTATTTAGAAAATAAAAAAAAATAAAAAAATATATAAAAAATTGGATTTTTTTTTTTTTTTTGTTATTCATCTTCATAGTACCGAGATGCCAAAATTCTGGGAAAATTCAGGGCAATCGTATGATAAAAGAATATTATTAAAAAAGTTAATTTCAGCTTTTTTTTCGAACTGCTATGTACCAAACCCTAAAGTGCATGCAAAGCCTTCTATATGAAGAAATTTAACGACCTTACCAGAAATCTGTGTTTTGAGTGTTTTTTAGCATGTTAAGCACCAAAACGATAAATAATAAGGAACTCACCTCTATATGGGGATCCAAAACAAAGTTACTGAAAACGTATCTTCTCAGTGTTTTACGTAGAAAAACGCTAAAACGGATGCAAAGCAACCAATATAAAGAAATAGAAAAACGTTACTAAAAACGTATATTTTGAGTGTTTTTGAGCTTATTACCTACAAAAAAACGCGAAAATTGATGCAAAGCACTCTATATTGGAAAACAAAAGAACATTGCAAGAAAAGTGTATAATTAGTGTTTTATAGTTCAAAAGAACCACAAGGCAAAAAACGCAAAATCTCGTGTATATGGAGAGTTTTCCTAGATACAAAAATGCTGAAACTTATGTATAACATTCCTAATTTAGAAACAACAACCTTAATAAATGTGTGTATTTTGAGTGCTTTTCACATTCTTAGTTACCAAAAGCCCAAATTGCATGCGAAAATAGATTTGTGGGAAAAAAAAAGACTAGCAGAAAAGTGTCTTTTGAGTGTTTTTGAGCGTGATAGGCAATAAAGCACTAAAAAGGAAGGCAATCACATTACATTGGAGGAAAACGAATTTTTACTAAGAACTTGCCTTTAAGTGTTTTTTGAGCTCCTTATATACCAAAACACTAAAACGCATGCAAAACACTCTTTATGGTGAAAAAGAATAATATTAACAAAAACATATATTTTGAGTGTTTTTTATCATGTTACCAATGAAAACGCTAAAATACATGCAAAGAACTCTATTTATAGGAAACGAAAGGAGATTACGAGAAACGTGTATTATGAGTGTTTTTAAGTTCATTAATTACCAAAAAGCTAAAAGCCACAAATAACACTCTTTATTGAGAAACAATAAATAAATAAAAAAAAATACGATATTTTTTTTCATTCTTATTCATCTTCACAGGTACCGAGATACCAAAATTCGGGCAAAATTCAGGAAATTATGTGAAATAAGAACATTATGAAAAAAGTTAAGTTTAGTTTTTTTTTCGGACTATTATGTACCAAACCACTAAAGTGCATGGGGAAATTAAACGTCTTTGCCAGAAAACGGTCTTATGAGAGTTTTTCAGCATCTTAGGAACCAACACGATAAATAACATGGAAGTCAATCTATATAGGAATCCAAAACAATATTACTAAAAACGTGTTTTTTCGGTGTTTTACGTAGAAAAATGCTAAAACGGATGCAAACCAACCAATATGAAGGAATAGAAAAACATTACCAAAAAGGTATATTTTGAGCATTTTTCAAATTGTTACCTACAAAAAACGCGAAAATAGATGGAAAGCTCTCTATATTGGGAAGCAAAAGGACATTACGAGAAACATGTATAATGAGTGTTTTATAGTTTCACAAGCACTACAAGGCAAAAAACGCAAAAACTCGTGTATATAGAGAAGTTTCTTACATTCCAAAATGCTGAAACTCTGGAACAACATTTTTAATTGAGAAACAGAACAATCTTACTAAATGCGTGTATTTTGAGTGCTTTTCACATCCTTAGTTACCAAAACCCCAAATTGCATGCGAAACCAGCTTTATGTGGGAAAAAAATGACATTACCAGAAAAATGTCTTTTGAGTGTTTATGAGCGTGTTAGCCAATAAAGCACTAAAAAGCAGGGCAATCACATTACATTGAAATAAAACCAATTTTTAACAAGAACTTGCCTTTAAGTGTATTTGAGCTCCTTATATACCAAAACACTAAAATGCATGCAAAATACACTTTAGGGTGAAACAGAATAACATTACCAAAGACATGTATTTTGAGTGTTTTTGTTCATGTTACCAATAAAAACGCTTAAATACATGCAAAGAACCCTATTTTTAGGAAACGAAAGGACATTATGAGAAACGTGTATTATGAGTGTTTTTAAGTTCATTAAGTACGAAAAAGCTAAAAGCCACAAATTACACTCTTTATTGAGAAAAAATAAATAAATAAATAAAAAAATACGATATTTTTTTTTCATTCTTATTTATCTTCACAGGTAAGGAGGTGCCAAAATTCGGGCAAAGTTCAGGAAATTATATAAAAAAAGAACATTATCAAAAAAGTTACATTTAGCTTTTTTTTTCGGACTGTTATGTACCAAACCCCTAAATTGCATGGAAAGCCACCTATATGGGGAAATTAAACGTCTTTGCAAGAAAAGTGACTTATGAGGGTTTTTCAGCATGTTAGGAACCAACACGATAAAACACAAGGAAGTCAATGTATATGGGAATCCAAAAATAAATTACTGAAAACGCGTCTTTTCGGTGTTTTACGTAAAAAAACGCTAAAACGGATGCAAACCAACCAAAATGAAGAAATAGAATAACATTACCAAAAAGGTATATTTTGAGTGTTTTTGATTTTGTTACCTAAAAAAAACGCGAAAATGGATGGAAAGCACTCTATATTGGGAGGCAAAAGGCACCAAAAAGCATTTTAGGCACCAAAACGATAAATAATATGAAAGTCACTTTATATGGAAATCCAAAGCAATATTACTGGAAACGTGTCTTTAAAAAGATTTACGTAGAAAAACGCTAAAACAGATGCAAACAAACCAATATGAAGAAATAGAATAACATTACCAAAACATATATTTTGTGTGTTCTTGAGCTTGTTACATAAAAAAAATGCGAAAATATATGCAAAGCACTCTATATAAGTAAAAAAAAAAAAAAGGACATAACGAGAAACGTGTATAATGAGTGTTTTATAGTTTCACCAGAATCACAAGGCAAAAAACGCAAAAACTCGACTATATGGAGAAGTTTCTAAGATACCAAAATAATGAAACTCATGAATAACACTCTAATCAAGAAACAGAACAACCTTACTAAATGCGTGTATTTTGAGTGTTATTTTACATTCTTAGTTACCAAAACCCCAAATTCCATGCGAAACTAGCTTTATGTAGGAAAAAAATGACATTATCAGAAAAGTGTCTGAGTGTTTTTGAGCGTGTTAGGCAATAAAGCACTAAAAAGCAGGGCAATCACATTTCATGGGAATAAAACCAACTTTTACGAAGAACTTGCCTTTTAGTGTTTTTGACACGCATTTAGTAAGGTTGCTCTATTTCTCAATTGAGAGTGTTATTCATGAGTTTCAGCATATACACGAGTTTTTGCGTTTTTTGCCTTGTGGTTTTTTTGAACTATAAAACATGCATTATACTCGTATACTTTTCTCGCAATGCCCCTTTGTTTCCCAATATAGAGTATCAATTTTTGCGTTTTTTTTTTTTTGTAGGAAACAAGCACAAAAACACTCAAAATATACATTTTTGTTAATGTTATTCTGCTTCTTGATATTGGTTGGTTTGTATCAGTTTTAGCGTTTTTCTACGTAAAACACTGAGAAGACACGTTTTCAGTAATTTTCTTTTGGATTCCACATAGAGTGAGTTCCTTATTATTTATCGTTTTGGTGCCTAATATGGTGAAAAACACTGAAAAGACATATTTCTTGTTAGGTCTTTAATTTCCTCATATGGAAGGCTTTGCATGTCTTTTAAGTGTTTCTGAGCGTGTTACGCAATAAAGCCTTAAATGCCAGGGCAATCACATTACATGGGAATAAAACCAAATTTTACCAAGAAAATTTAAGTGTTTTTGAGCTCCTTACGTACCAAAACGCTAAAACGCATGCAAAATACATTTTATGGAGAAACAGAATAACATTACAAAATACATGTATTTTGAGTGTTTTTGATCATGTTATGTATAAAAAATGCTTAAATACATGTAAAGAACCTTATTTTTGGGAAACGAAAGAACATTACGAGAAACGTGTATTATGAGTGATTTTAATTTCCTTCAGTAGCAAAAAGCTAAAACCCACAAATAACACTTTTTAGAAATATAAATAAATAAAAAAATGGGATTTTTTTTTTTTGGTTATTCATCTTCATAGGTACCGATATGCTAAATTCTGTCAAAATTCACGGAATTTATGTGGAAAAAACAATATTATCATAAAAGTTAATTATAGTTTTTTTTTCGGATTGTTATGTACCAAACCCTAAAATGCATGCAAAGCCACCTATATAAGGAAGTTATATAAAGATATATTTTGAATGTTTTTGAGCTTGTTACCTACAAAAAATGCAAAAAATCGATGTAAAGCACTCTATATTAGGAAACAAAAGGATATTACGAGAAATGTTTATAATGAGTGTTTTATAGTTTTAAAAGAATCACAAGGCAATAAACGCAAAAACTCGTCTATATAGAGAAATTTTTTACATACCAAAATGAATAAATGCATGAATAACACTTTTAATCGATTAACAGAGGTACCTTACGAAATTGAGTATTTTGAGTGTTTTTCACATTCTTAGTTACGAAAATGCCAAATTACATGCGAAACTACCATCATTTGGGAAAAAAAATGACAATACCAGAAAAGTGTCTTTTGAGTGTTTTTCAGCGTGATATGCAACAAATCACTAAAAAGCAGAAAGATCACATTACATGGGAATAATCACAACTTTTACGAAGAATTTGTCTTTAAGTGTTTTTGAGCTCCTTATATACTAAACCGCTAAAACGCATGCAAAACAAACTTTATGGAGAACAAGAATAACATTACCAAAAAGATGTATTTTGAGTGTTTTTGATAATGTTATCTATAAAAACGCTTAAATACATTACGAGAAACGTGTATTATGAGTGTTTTTAAGTTCCTTAACTTCCATAAAGCTAAAACCCACAAATAACATTCATTATTTAGAAAAAAAAAAAAAAAAAAAATCAATGAAAGGTGTTTCTTTTCTTTTTTTGTTATTAACCTTCATAGGTACCGACATGCCAAAATTCCGGGAAAAATTAGGGCAATTATATGATAAGAGAATATTAAAAAAAAAAAGTTGATATTAGCTTTTTTTCGGACTGTTATGTACCAAACACTAAAGCCTCCATATGAGGCTTACCAGAAATCTGTGTTTTGAGCGTTTTTCAGCATGTTAGGCACCAAAACGATAAATAATATGGAACTCACTCTATATGGCAAACCAAAACAAAATTACTGGAAACGTGTCTTCTCAGTGTTTTACGTAGAAAAACGCTAAAACGGATGGAAACAAACAAATATCAAGAAGTAGAAAAACATTACCAAAAAGGTATATTTTGAGTGTTTTCGAGCTTGTTACCTAAAAAAAAAAAAACGCGAAAATTGATACAAAGCACTCTATATTGGAAAACAAAGGGACATTGCGAGAAAAGTGTATAATGAATGTTTTATAGTTTACAAGAACCACAAGGCAAAAAACGCAAAAACTCGTGTATATGGAGAAGTTTCGTAGATACAAAAATGCTGAAACTCCTGAATAACACTCTTAATTGAGAAACAGAACAACTTTACTAAATGCGTGTATTTTGAGTGCTTTTCACATTCTTAGTTACCAAAATCCTAAATTGAATGCGAAACCAGCTTTATGTGGGAAAAAAAATGACATTACCAGAAAAGTGTCTTTTGAGAGTTTTTGAGCTTGATAGGCAATAAAGCACTAAAAACCTGGGAATCACTTTACATGGTAATAAAATCAATTTTTACCAAGAACTTGCCTTTAAGTGTTTTGAGCTCCTTATATACCAAAACGCTAAAACGCATGCAAAACACACTTCATGGAGAAAGAGAATAGCATTACCAAAAACATATATTTTGAGTGTTTTTGATCATGTTACCAATAAAAACGCTTAAATACATGCAAAGAACCCTATTTTTAGGAAATTAAAGGACATTACGAGAAACGTGTATTACGAGTGTTTTTAAGATCATTATTTATCAAAAAGCTAAAAGCCACAAATAACACTCTTTATTGAGAAAAAAAAATAAATAAAAAAATACGATATTTTTTTCTTTCTTTTTCATCTTCACAGGTACCGAGATGCCAAAATTTGGGCAAAATTCAGGAAATTATGTGAAATAAGAACATTATCAAAAAAATTAAATTTAGTTTTTTTTTTCGTACTGTTATGTAGCAAACCCTAAAGTGCATGCAAAGCCACCTATATGGGGAAATTAAACGTCTTTGCCAGAAAACTGTGTTACGAGTGTTTTTCAACTTGTTAGGCACCATAACGGTAAATAACATGCAAGTCACTCTATATGGGAATCTAAAACAAAATTACTGAAAACGTGTCTTTTCGGTGTTTTACGTAGAAAAACGCTAAAACGGATGCAAACCAACCAATAGGAAGAAATAAAATAACATTACTAAAAAGGTACATTTTGAGTGTTTTTGACCTTGTTACCTACAAAAAAACGCAAAAATGGATGCAAAGCATTCCCTATTGGGAAACAAAAGGACATTACGAGAAACGTGTTTTTAATCATGTTACCTATAAAAACACTTAAACACATGCAAAGATCCCTATATTTGGGAAACGAAAGGACATTACGAGAAATGTGTATTATGAATGTTTTTAAGTTCCTTAAGTACCAAAACGTTAAAACCTACAATTAACACTCTTTATAGAGAAAAAAAATAGCATATTTATTTTTTTGTTATTGATATTCATAGGTACCAAGATTCCAAAATTCTGCCAAAATTCAGGGAAATTATGTGGAAAAAAGAACATTATCGAAAAAGATAATTTTACCTTTTTTCGGAGTTATGTACCAAACCATAAAGTGTATGCAAAGCCACCTATTTGGGAAAATTTAACGACTTTACAAAAAACCTGTCTTTTGAGTGTTTTTTCGCATGTTAGGTACCAAAACGATAGATAATATGAAAGTCACTCTATATGGAAATCCAAAACAAAATTACTGAAAACGTGTCTTTTAAAAGATTTACGTAAAAACACGCTAAAACGGATGCAAACCAACCAACCAATATGAAAAAATAGAATAATATTACCAGAAAAGTATATTTTGTGTGTTTTTTATCTTGTTACATAAAAAAAACACAAAAATGGATGGAAAGCACTGTATATTAGGAAAAAAAAAAGGACATAACGAAAAACGTGTATAATGAGCGTTTTATAGTTTCACCAGAATCACAAGGCAAAAAACGCAAAAACTCGTATGTGTGGAGAAGTTTTCAAGATACCAAAATGCTGAAACTCATGAATAACTTTCTTAATCAAGAAACAGAGCAACCTTACGGAATGAGTGTTTTTTTTACATTCTTAGTTACCAGAATCCCAAATTCCATGCGAAACTAGCTTTATATGGGAAAATGACATTACCAGAAAAGTGTCTTTGAGTGTTTTTGAGACTGTTAGGCAATAAAGCACTAAAAAGCAGAGCAATCACATTACATGGGAATAAAACCAACTTTTACGAAGAACTTGCCGTTTAGTGTTTTTGACACGCATTTAGTAAGGTTGTGCTGTTTCTCAATTAAGAGTGTTATTCATGAGTTTCAACATTTTGGTGTCTAGAAAACTTCTCCATATACACGAGTTTTTGCGTTTTTTGCCTTGTGTTTTTTTGAACTATAAAACATTCATTATACACTTTTCTCGCAATGTCCCTTTGTTTCCCAATATAGAGTGCTTTGTATCAATTTTTTGCGTTTTTTTTTTATAGGTAACAAGCTCAAAAACACTCAAAATATATATTTTTGGTAATGTTTTTCTGCTACTTGATATTGGTTGGTTTGCGTCAATTTTAGCGTTTTTCTACGTAAAACGCTGAGAAGACACATTTTCAGTAATATTTTTTTGGATTCCCACATAGAGTGAGTTCCTTATTATTTATCTTTTTGGTGCCTAACAAGCTGAAAAACACTCAAAAGACAGATTTCTGGTAAGGTCTTTAATTTCCTCACATGGGAGGCTTTACATATTTTTTTAGTGTTTTTTTTTGAGCGTGTTATGAAAATAAAGCACTAAAAACCAGGGCAATCACATTACATGGGAATAAAACCAAATTTTACCAAGAACATGCCTTTAAGTGTTTTTGAGCTCCTTATATACCAAAACGCTAAAACGCATGCAAAATACATTTTATGGAGAAAGAGAAAAACATTACCAAATACATGTATTTTCAGTGTTTTTGATCATGTTATTTATAAAAACGCTTAAATACATGCAAAGAACCTTATATTTGGGAAACGAAAGGACATTACGAGAAACATGTATTATGAGTGTTTTTTTTTTAATTCCTTTAGTACCAAAAAGCTAAAACCCACAAATAACACTCTTTATTTAAAAAATAAATAATAAAAAATGAAATAAATATGATTTTTTTTTTTTATTCATTTTCATAGGTACCGAGATGCCAAAATTCTGGGAAAATTCAGGGCAATTATGTGATAAAAGAATATTATCAAAAAAGTTAATTTCAGCTTTTTCTGTTCGGAGTTATGTACCAAACCCTAAAGTGCATGCAAAGCCTTCATTATGAGGAAATTAAACGATATTTCCAGAAATCTGTGTTTTGTGTGTTTTTTAGCATGTTAGGCACCGAGACGATAAATAATAAGGAACTCACTCTATATGGGAATCCAAAACAAAGTTACAGAAAACGTGTTTTCTCAGTGTTTTACGTAGAAAAACGTAAAAACGGATGCAAACCAACCAATATCAAGAAATAGAAAAACGTTTCCAAAAAGGTATATTTTGAGAGTTTTTGATCTTTTTACCTACAAAAACGCGAAAATTCATGCAAAGCACTCTATATTGGGAAACAAGAGGACATTGCAAGAAAAGTGTATAATGAGTGTTTTATAGTTAAAAAGAACCACAAAGCAAACAACGCAAAAACTCGTGTATATGGAGAGATTTCCTAGATACTAAAATGCTGAAACTTATGAATAACACTCTTAATTGAGAAAAAGAACAACCTTACTAAATGCGTGGATTTTAAATGCTTTTCACTTTCTTAGTTACCAAAAACCCCAAATTACATGCAAAAATAGCTTTGTGGGGAAAAAAAAAAGAATTTACCAGAAAAGTGCCTTTTGAGTGTTTTTCAGCGTGATAGGTAATAAACCACTCAAAAGCAGGGCAATCACATTACATTGGAATAAAATAATTTTTTACCAAGAACTTACCATAAGTGTTTTTGAGCTCCTTATATACAAAACTGCTCAAACGCATGCAAAACACACTTTATGGAGAAACAGAATAACATTACCAAAACCTAGTATTTTCAGTGTTTTTGATCATGTTATCTATAAAAAACGCTTAAATACATGCAAAGAACCTTTTGTTTGGGAAACGAAAGGTCATTACAAGAAACGCGTATTATTAGTGTTTTTAAGTTCCTTAAGTAACAAAAAGGTAAATTCCATAAATAACACTCTTCATTGAGAAAAAATAAATAAATAAATAAAAAATTAAAAAAATAGGATTTTTTTTGTTTTGTTTATCTTCATAGGTACCGAGATGCCAAAATTCTGGTAAAAATTCAGCGCAATTATATAATAAAAGAATATTATCAAAAAAGTTAATTTTAGCTTTTTTTGGGGGGACTTATGTACCAAACACAAAAGTGCATGCAAAGCCTCCTATATGAGGAAATTAAACGACCTTATCAGAAATCTCTCTTTTGAGCGTTCTTCAGCATGTTAGGCACCAAAACAATGAATAATAAGGAACTCACTCTATATGGGAATTCAAAAAAAAATTACTGAAAACGTGTCTTCTCAGCGTTTTACGTAGAAAAATGCTAAAACGGATGGAAACAAACCAATATAAAGAAATAGAAAAACATTACCAAAAAGGTATATTTTGAGTGTTTTTGAGCTTGTTACCTATAAAAGAAACAAGAAAATTGATGCAAAGTACTCTATAATGGGAAAGAAAAGGACATTGCAAGAAAAGTGTATAATGAGTGTTTAATAGTTCAAAAGAACCCCAAGGCAAAAAATGCAAAAACTAGTGTATATGAAGAAGTTTCCTAGATACCAAAATGCTGAAACTCATGAACAACACTCTTAATTGAGAAACAGAACAATCTTACTAAAAGTGTGTTTTTTGAGTGCTTTTTGCATTCTTAGTTACCAAAACCCCAAATTCCATACGAAACCAGCTTTATGTGGGAAAAAAAATAACATTACCAGAAAAATGTCTTTTGAGTGTTTTTGACCGTGTTAGGTAATAAAGCACTAAAAAGCAGGGCAATGACATTACATTGAAATAAAACCAATTTTTAATAAGAACTTGCTTATAAGTGTTTTTGAGCTCCTTATATACCAAAACACTAAAACGCATGCAAAATACACTTTATTGTGAAACAGAATAACATTACCAAAAACATGTTTTTTGAGTGTTTTTGATCATGTTACCAATAAAAACACTTCAGTACATGCAAACAACCCTCAACGAAAGGACATTACGAGAAAAGTGTATTATGCGTGTTTTTAAGTTCATTAAGTACGAAAAAGCTAAAAGCCACAAATTACACTCTTTATTGAGAAAAAATAAATAAAGAAATAAAAAAAACGATATTTTTTTTTTCATTCTTATTCATATTCACAGGTAACGAGATGCCAAAATTCGGTGAAAGTTCAGGAAATTATATGAAATAAGAACATTATCAAAAAAGTTAAATTTAGCTTTTTTTTCGGACTTTTATGTACCAAACCCCTAAAGTGTATGCAAAGCACTTGGAAAAATTATGATATGGAAAAATTAAACCTCTTTGCCAAAAAACCGTCTTATGAGTGTTTTTCAGCATGTTAGGAACCAACACGATAAAACCCAAGGAAGTCAATTTATATAGGAATCCAACACACAATTACTGAAAACGTGTCTTTTCGCAGTTTTATGTACAATAACGCTAAAACGGATGCAAACCAAACAAAATGAAGATATAGAATAACATTACCAAAAAGGTATATTTTGAGTGTTTTTGAAATTGTTACCTACAAAAAACGCGAAAATGGATGGAAAGCACTCTATATTGGGAAGCAAAAGGACATTACGAGAAACGTGTATAATGAGTGTTTTATAGTTTCACAAGAACCACAAGGCAAAAAACGCAAAAACTCGTGTACATAAAGAAGTTTCTTACACACCAAAATGCTGAAACTCATGAATAACTCTTTTAATTGAGAAACAGAACTACCTTACCAAATGTTTGTATTAGAGAAGTTTCTTACATACCAAAATACTGAAGCTCATGAATAACACTTTTAATTAAAAAACAGAACAACCTTACTAAATGCCTGTAATTTGAGTGTTTTTCACATTTTTAGTTACCAAAACTCCAAATTCCATGCGGGAAAAAAATAATATTACCAGAAAATGTCTTTCGAGTGTTTTTGAGAGTGTTAGGCAATAAACCACTAAAAAGCAGGGCAATCACATTACATGGGAATAAAACCAACTTTTACCAAGAACTTCCTTTTTTTTTTTTGAGCTCATTACATACCAAAACGCTAAAATGCATGCAAAACACCTTTTATGGACAAAAAGAATAACATTACCAAAAACATGTATTTAAATACATGCAAAGAACCTTATGTTTGGGAAACGAAAGGACATTACGAGAAATATGTATTATGAGTGTTTTTAAGTTCCTTAAGTATTAAAAAGCTAAATCCCACAAATAACTCTCTTTATTTAGAGAAACTAAATAAATAAAAAATGAAAAAAATAGGATTTTTTTTTTTTGTTAATCATCTTCATAGATACCGAGATGCCAAAATTCTGGGGAAATTCCGGGGTATTATATGATAAAAGAAAATTATCAAAAAAGTTAATTTTAGTTTTTTTTTTCGGACTGGTATATACCAAACCCTAAAGTGCATGCAAAGCCTCCTATATGAGGAAATTAAACGACATTAAAAGAAATCTGTCTTTTGAGTGTTTTTCAGAATGTTAGGCACCGAAAAGATAAATAAATAAGGAACTCACTTTATATGGGAATCCAAAACAAAATTACTGAAAACGTGTGTTCCCAGTGTTTTACGTAGAAAAATGCTAAAATCGATGCAAACCAACCAATATCAAGAAATAGAAAAAAAATTACCAAAAAGGTATATTTTGAGTCTTTTTGAGCTTGTTACCTATAAAAAAATGCTAAAATTAATACAAAGCACTCTATATTGGGAAACAGAGGGACATTGCGAGAAAAGTGTATAATGAATGTATTATAGTTCAGAAGAACAACAAGGCAAAAAACGCAAAAACACGTGTATATGGAAAAGTTTCCTAGATACCAAAATGATGAAACTCATAACACTCTTAATTGAGAAACAGAACAACCTTACCAAATTCGTGTGTTTTGAGTGTTTTTCATATTCTTAGTTACTAAAAACGCAAATTTTATGCGAAACCAGATTTATATGGGAAAACATGACATTTCTAGAAAAATGTCCTTTGAATGTTTCTGAGCGTGATAGGCAATAAAGCACTAAAAAGCAAGCAATCACTTTTCATTGGAATAAAACCAATTTTTACCAAGAACTTGCCTTTAAATGTTTTTGAGCTCCTTATATACAAAACCGCTAAAACCCATGCAAAACAAACTTTATGGAGGAACAGAATAACATTACCAAAAACATGTAATTTGTGTGTTTTTTATCATGTTATCTCTAAAAAACGCTTAAATACATGCAAAGAACATTATGTTTGGGACACAGAAGGACATTACGAAAAACGTGGATTATCAGTGTTTTTTTTTTAAGTTCCCTAAGTACCAAAAAGCTAAAACCCACAAATAACACTCTTTATTTAGAAAAAAAATAGGAATTTTTTATTTTCATCTTCATAGGTACCGAGATGCCAAATTTCTGGGAAAATTCAGGAAAATTTTATGAACCAAAGAATATTATCAAAAAAGTTAATTTTACCTTTTTTTCGGAATGTTATGTACCAAACCCTAAAGTGCATGCAAAGCCTCTCCTATATGAGGAAATTAAACGACCTTGCCAGAAATCTGTCTTTTGAGTGTTTTTCAGCATGTTAGGCACCAAAATGATAAATAATAAGGAACTCACTCTATATGGGAATCCAAAACAAATTTACTGAAAATGTATCTTCTCAGTGTTTTACGTAGAAAAAACGCAAAAAATCGTGTATATAAAGAAGTTTCTTAGATACAAAAATGCTGAAACTCATGAATAACTATCTTAATTGAGAAACAGAACAAACTTAGCAAATGCATGTATTTTGAGTATTTTTCATATTCCTAGTTAGCAATACCCTAAATAGCATGCGAACCTAGCTTTATGAGGGAAAAAAATGACATTACCAGAAGTGTGTTTTAATTGTTTTTCAGCATGTTAGGCAATGAAGTACTAAATAGCAGGGCAATCACATTACATAGGAATAAAACCAATTTTTACCAAGAACTTGCCAATATGTGTTTTTGAGCTCCTCACATACCAAACCGCTAAAACGCATGGAAAACAAACTTTATGGAGAAACAGAATAACATTACCAAAAACATGTATTTTGAGTGTTTTTGATAATGTTATCTATAAAAAAGCTTAAATACATGCAAAGAACCTTAGGTTTGGGAAACGTAAGGACATTACGAGAAACGTGTATTATAAGTGTTTTTAAGTTCCTTAAGTAATAAAAAGCTAAAACCCACAAATAACACTCGTTATTTAGAAAAAAATAAATAAATAAAAAATAAATAAATAAAAGAACTTTTTTTTTTTTGTTATTCACCTTCATAGGTACCGAGATGCTAAAATTCTGGGAAAAAAAAGGGCAATTATATGATAAGAGAATATTATCAAAAAAGTTGATATTACCTTTTTTTCGGACTGTTATGTACCAAACAGTAAAGTACATGCAAAGCCTCCTATATGAGGAAATTAAACGACCTTACTAGAAATCTGTGTTTTGAGTGTTTTTCAGCATGTTAGGCACCAAAACGATCAATAATAAGGAACTCACTCTATATGGCAAACCAAAACAAAATTACTGAAAACGTGTCTCTGTGTTTTATGTAAAAAGACGCTAAAAAGAATGCAAACCAACCAATATCAAAAAGTAGAAAAACATTACCAAAAAGATATATTTTGTTTTTGAGCTTGTTACCTATAAAAAAAAACTCGAAAATTGATAAAAAAGCACTTTAAATTGGGAAACAAAAGGACATTGCGAGAAAAGTGTATAATTAATGTTTTATAGTTCAAAAGAACCAAAAGGCAAAAAACGCAAAAACTCGTGTATATGGAAAAGTTTCCTAGATACCAAAATACTGAAACTCATGAATAACACTCTTTATTGAGAAACAGAACAACTTTACTAAATGCGTGTATTTTGAGTGCTTTTCACATTCTTAGTTACCAAAATCCCAAATTGCATGGGAAACCAGCTTTATGTGGGAAAAAAATGATATTACGAGAAAAGTGTCTATTGAGTGTTTTTGAGCGTGATAGGGAATAGAGCACTAAAAAGCAGGGGAATCACTTTACATGGCAATAAAATACATTTTTACGAAGAACTTGCTTTTAAGTGTTTTCAGGTTCTTATGTACCAAAACGCTAAAACGCAAGCAAAACACACTTTATGGAGAAAGAGAATAACATTACCAAAAACATACATTTTGCATGTTTTTGGCAAAATTTGGGCAAAATTCACGAAATTATGAGTCAATTATCAAAAAAGTTAATTTTAGCTTTTTTTTCGTACTGTTATGTACCAAACCCTAAAGTGCATGCAAAGCCACCTATATGGGGAAATTAAACGTCTTTGCCAGAAAACTGTCTTATGAGTGGTTTTCAGCTTGTTAGGCACCATAACGGTAAATAACATGCGTCACTCTATATGGGAATCTAAAACAAAATTACTGAAAACGTGTCTTTTCGGTTTTTTACGTAGAAAAACGCTTAAACAGATGCAAACCAACCAATAAGAAGAAATAAAACTACAATACCAAAAAGGTACATTTTGAGTGTTTTTGAGCTTGTTACCTACAAAAAAAAACGCGATAATGGATGCAAAGCACTCCCTATTGGGAAACAAAAGGACATTACGAGAAACGTGTATAATGAGTGTCTTATTATTTTTAAGCAAAAGAACTTGTGGTTCACAAGAGCTACAAGGCAAAAAACGCAAAAAATTCGTGTATATAAAGAAGTTTCTTAGATACCAATATGCTGAAACTCATGAATAACAATATTAATTGAAAAACAGAACAACCTTACCAAATGCGTGTATTTTGAGTGTTTTTCACATTCTTAGTTAGCAAAACCCTAAATAGAACGCGAATCTATGTTAGAAAAAAAATGACATTACCAGAAGTGTCTTTTGAGTGTTTTTGAGCGTTTTAGGCAATAAATTATATATATAAAAAAAACAGGGCACATTACATGGGAATAAAACCAACTTTTACCAACAACTTGCCTTGAAGTGTTTTTGACCTCCTTACAAACCAAAACGCATGCAAAAAACTCCTTAATGGAGAAGCAGAATAACATTACTAAAAACATGTGTTTTAAGTCCTTTTGATCATGTTATCTATGAAAATGCTTAAATACTTACAAAGAACCCTATGTTTGGGAAACGAAAGGACATCACGAGAAACATGTATTAGGGCCGTTTTTAAATTCCTTAAGTAACAAAACGTTAAAACACATAAATAACACTCTTTATAGAGAAAAAATAAATAAATAAATAAATAGCTTATTTTATATCGATTTTCATAGGTACCAAGATGCCAAAATTCTGCCAAAATTCAGGGAATTTATGTGGAAAAAAGAACATTATCAAAAAAGTCAATTATAGCACTTTTTTGGATTTTTATGTACCAAACTCTAAAGTGCATGCCACCTATATAAGGAAGTTAAACGACTTTACCAGAAACCTGTCTTTTCAGTGTTTTCCAGCATGTTAGGCACCAAAACGATAAATATTATGGAAGTCAGTCAATATGTGAATCCAAAACAAAATTACTGAAAACGTGTCTTTTCAGTGTTTTACGTAGAAAAACGCTAAAACGGATGCAAACCCACAAATATGAAGAAATAGAATAACATTACCAAAAAGTGTTTTTTAGCTTTTTAACTACAAAAAAAAAAACGCGTAAATGGATGGAAAACACTCTATATTGGGAAGCAAAAGGACATTACGAGAAACGTGTATAATGAGTGTTTTATAGTTTTACAAGAACCACAATGCAAAAAACGCAAAAACTCGTGTATATAGAGAAGTTTCTTACATACCAAAACGCTAAAACTCATGAATAACACTTTTAATTGAGAAACAGAACTACCTTACCAAATGTATGTATTTTGAGTGTCTTTCACATTCTTAGTTACGAAAATCCCAAATTACATGCGAAACTAACTTTATGGGGGAAAAAAAATGACATTATCAGAAAAGTGTCTTTTGAGTGTTTTTGAGCGTGATATGCCAAAAAGCACTAAAAAGCAGTATAATCACATAATATAGGAATAAAACTAACTTTTACTTGCCTTTAAATGTTTTTAACTCCTTACATACCAAAACGCTAAAACGCATGCAAATCACCCTTTATGGAGAAACAGAATAACATTACCAAAAACATGTATTTTGAGTGTTTTTGATCATGTTACCTATAAAAACGCTTAAATACATGCAAAGAACACTATTTTCGGGAAATGAAAGGAGATTACGAGAAACGTGTATTATGAGTGTTTTTAAATTCCTTAATTACCAAAAAGGTAAAAGCCACAAATAGCACTCTTTATTGAGAAACAATAAATAAATGAAAAAAAAATACAATATTTTTTTTCTTTCTTATTCATCTTCACAGATACCGAGATGCCAAAATTTGGGCAAAATTCAGGAAATTATGAAAAATAAGAACATTATTAAAAAAGTTAAATTTAGCTTTTTTTTTCGGACTGTTATGTAGCAAACCCCTAAAGTGCATGCAAAGCCACCTATATGGGGAAATTAAACGTCTTTGCCAGAAAACGGTCTTATGAGTATTTTTCAGCATGTTAGGAACCAACACGATAAATAACATGGAAGTCAATCTATATGGGAATCCAAAACAAAATTACTAAAAACGTTTCTTTTCGGCGTTTTATGTAGAAAAACGCTAAAACGAATGCAAACCAACCAATATGACGAAATAAAATAATATTACCAAAAAGACATTTTTTGAGTGTTTTTGAAATTCTTACCTACAAAAAACGCGAAAATGGATGGAAAGCACTCTATATTGGGAAGCAAAAGGACATTACGAGAAACGTGTATAATGAGTGTTTTATAGTTTCACAAGAACTACAAGGCAAAAAACACAAAAACTCGTGCATATAGAGAAGTTTCTTACATTCCAAAATGCTGAAAATCTGGAAAAACACTCTTAATTGAGAAACAGAACAATCTTACAAAATGCGTGTATTTTGAGTGCTTTTCACATTCTTGGTTACCAAAACCCCAAATTGCATGCAAAATTAGCTTTATGTGGGAAAAAAAATTACATTACCAGAAAAATGTCTTCTGAGTGTTTTTGAGCGTGTTATGCAATAAAGAACTAAAAAGCAGGGCAATCACATTACATTGGAATAAAACCAATTTTTAAGAAGAACTTGCCTTTAAGTGTATTTGAGCTCCTTATATACCAAAACACTAAAAGGCATGCAAAATACACTTTATGGTGAAACAGAATAACATTACCAAAAACATGTATTCTCAGTGTTTTTAATCATGTAACCAATAAAAACGCTTAAATACATGCAAAGAACCTTATTTTTGGGAATTGAAAGGACATTACGAGAAACGTGTATTATGAGTGTTTTTAAGTTCATTAAGTACGAAAAGCTAATAGCCACAAATTACACTCTTTATTGAGAAAAAATAAATAAATAAATAAAAAAATACGATATTTTTTTTTCATTCTTATTCATCTTCGCAGGCAACGAGATGCCAAAATTCGGGCAAAGTTCAGGAAATTATATGAAATAAAAACATTATCAATATAGTTAAATTTAGCTTTTTTTTTCGGACTGTTATGTACCAAACACCTAAAGTGCATGCAAAGCCACCTATATGGGGAAATTAAACGTCTTTGCCAGAAAACTGTCTTATAAGTGTTTTTCCGCATGTTAGGAACCAACACGATAAAACCGAAGAAAGTCACTCTATATGGGAATCCAAAACAAAATTACTGAAAACGTGTCTTTTCGGTGTTTTACGTAGAAATTGCTAAAACGGATGGAAATCAAACAAAATGAAGAAATAGAATAACATTACCAAAAATGTATATTTTGAGTATTTTTTAAATTGTGTATTTTGAGTGTTTTTCACATTCTTAGTTACGAAATTGGCAAATTACATTCGAAACTACCTTTATATGGGAAAAAAAATGACATTACCAGAAAAATGTCTTTTCAGTGTTTTTGAGCGTGATATGCAACAAAGCACTAAAAAGCAGAACAATCACATCACTTGGGAATAAAACCAACTTTTACGAAGAACTTGCCTTTAAGTGTTTTTTAACTCCTTACATACCAAAATGCTAAAACGCATGTAAAACACCCTTTATGGAGAAACAGAATAACATTACAAAAAAATATGTATTTTAAGTGTATTTGATCATGTTACCTATTAAAACGCTTAAATACATGTAAAGAACCCTATGTTTGTATAAGAAAAGGACATTACGAAAATCATGTATTATGAGTGTTTTTAAGTTCCTTAAGTACCAAAAAGCTAAAACTCACAAATAACACTTTATAGAGAGAAAAAAAAATTTGTTATTCATCTTCATAGGTACCGAGATACCAAAATTCTGGAAAAATTTAGGGAAATTTTGTAAAAAAAATCATTATTAAAAAATAATTTTAGCATTTTTCCGGAGTTATGTACCAAACCCTGAAGTGCATGCAAAGCCACCTATATGGAGAAATTACTCTACTTTACCAGAAACCTGTCTTATGAGTGTTTTTTCAGCAATTTCAACAATATTACTGAAATCGTATCTCTTCAGTGATTTACAAAGAAAAACGCTAAAACGGATGCAAACCAAACAATATAAAGAAATAGAATAACATTACCAAAAAGATATATTTCGAGTGTTTTTCAGCTTGTTACCTACAAAAAATGCGAAAATGGATGGAAAGCACTCTATATTGTGAAACAAAAGAACATTACGAGAAACGTTTATAATGAGTGTTTTATAGTTTCACATGAACCACAAGGCAAAAAACGCAAAAAACTCGTGTATATAGAGAAGTTTCTTACATACCAAAATGCTGAAATGCATGAATAACACTTTTAATTGAGAAACAAATGTGTATTTTTTTTTAGTGTTTTTCACATTCTTAGTTACGAAAATCTCAAATTACATGCGAAACTAGCTTTATGTGGGAAAAAAAAATGATATTACCAGAAAAGTGTCTTCTGAGTGTTTTTGAGCGTGATATGCAACAAAGCACTAAAAAGCAGAACAATCACATTACATGGGAATAAAACCAACTTTTACGAAGAACTTGCCTTTAAGTGTTTTTTTTAACACCTTACATACCAAAACGCTAAAACGCATGCAACACACCCTTTATGGAGAAACAGAGTAACATTACCAAAAACATGTATTTTGAGTGTTTTTGATCATGTTATAAAAACGCTTAAATACATGCAAAGAACCTTATGTTTGGGAAACGAAAGGATATTAAGAGAAACGTGTATTATGAGTGTTTTTATGTTCCTTAAGTACCAAAAAAGCTAAAACCCACAAATAACACTCTTTATAGAGAAAAAAAAATAATAATATAAATTTTTTTTTTTTTGTTATTCATCTTCATAGGTACTAAGATGCCAAAATTCTGGCAATATTCTTTGGGAATCGAAAACAAAATTACTGAAAACGTGTGTTTTCGGTGTTTTACGTAGAAAAACGCTAAAACGGATGCAAACCAACCAATATGAAGAAATAGAATAACATTACCAAAAAGGTATATTTTAAGTGTTTTTGAGCTTGTTACCTAAAAAAAAACGCGAAAATGGATGGAAAGCACTCCTTATTGAGAGAGAAAAGGACATCACGAGAAACGAGTATAATGAGTGTCTTATTATTTTCGGGCAAAAGAACTTGTGGTTCACAAGAACCACAAGGCAAAAAACGCAAAAATTCGTGTATATTAAGAAGTTTCTTAGATACCAAAATGCTGAAACTCATGAATAACAATCTTAATTGGGAAACAGAACAACATTACCAAATGCGTGTATTTTGAATGTTTTTTTTCACATTCTTAGCAAAACCCCCAAATAGCATGCGAAAGTAGCTTTATGTGGGAAAAAAATGACATTACCAGAAGTGTCTTTTCAGTGTTTTTTTGAGCGTGTTAAGCAATAAAGCACTAAAAAGCAAGGCAATCATATTACATTGGAATAAAACCAACTTTTACCAAGAACTTGCCTTGAGTTTTTCAATTCGTTACATACCAAATCGCTAAAACGCATGCCGAATAGTGACAAGATATTTAGAGTAGAAGAAAATGAGAAGCTGACAGATATTACCATAACTAAAGAGATAGTGGAACAGGAGACAGATAAGCTGAAAAGTTCAAGTCACCAGGACCAGATGAAATATATTCCACAGTATTTAAGAATTGGAAAAAGGTTATAAGTAATCTGGATAAGATCATGGCCAAACGGCAGGCGACAGAGTGTTGTAATAAACGGCTCTAAATCCGAGTGGGGTCAAGTAATTAGTGGGGTGACAAAGGGATTATTAGTATTAGGGCCGATGTTGTTTGTAATATATGTCAATGACTTGGATAGTGGAATTAGTAGTGTTGTTAGTAAATTTGCGGATGACACGAGAGTATGTAGATTAATTAGGTCAAATCGCCTTGCAGGCAGATTTGGATAGGATGAACGAATGGACAGACAGATGGCAAATGCATTTTAATATAAAAAAAATGCAAAGCACTTAGCGTAAGTAGAAGAAACCCACACAGTAGTTACACAATGAACAACCAAGTTCTGGTAGGTTCAGGGTTATAAAAAGATTTGAGATTTAAAGTTAGCTCTGAACTACGTCTAAGAAAGCAATGCAAAGAGGCCAGAAACAAAGCAAATAGTGTATTATGATTCATTTTCAGGAGTGCTAAAAGTAAAACTACCGAAGTAATATTAAAGTTACATTTAGCGCTGGTCAGACTTCATCTAGACTACGCTGTCCTATTCTGGTCACCACATCACAGGAAGGATAAAGGTCTATTAGAATCACTTCAAAGGAGAATGACTAAAAGGATACAGGGGATGAGGAGTATTCCTTACGAAGCGAGATTCAAGCTGTTAAATTTACATTCTTTAGAGAGACGTAGGTTAAGAGTGGACCTGAGAGAAGTCTTTAAGTGGTATATGGGTTATAACAAGGGGAACATAAGGAAAATTCTTAGAATCTGTAACCATGATAGAACAAGAAAAATAGAACATCAAGTTTTCAGGCTTGAGCCTGAAAACTTGATGTTCAAAAAGGAAACAGGATGGAATTGGTTTTCAAATACAGTAGTAGATGATTGGAACGGACTTAGTAATCAAGCTGTTAGTGCTGAGGCATTTGGCACTGTAAGAGAAAATTACACATTTATAGATGGGGATGATAGGTGGAAATACGTAGGCATATTTCATACAATTACTGCCACGTGTAGGCCTGATGCCTTCTTGCATATTTACTTATTTCTTATGTTCTTATGTTCTTATTACCAAATGCGTGTATTTGCAGTATTTTCAGCTCTTCCGTGAAAAATAAAATGCCAAAATGCATGCAAAGCACCCTAAATGAGGAAAAAAAGGGACATTACGAGAAACGTGCATTATAAGTGTTTTTGAGATTCTTAGATACCAAAACGCTGAAACTCATGAATAACACTCTTAATTGAGAAACAGAACAACCTTACCAAATGCGTTAATTTTGAGTGTTTTTCACATTTTTGGTTACCAAAACCCCAAATTCAATACGAAACTAGCTTTATGGGGAAAGAAAAAAAAACACATTTCCAGAAAAGTGTCTTTTGAGTGTTTTTGAGCGTGTTAGGCAATAAGGCACTAAAAAGCAGGGCAATCACATTACATGGGAATAAAACCAACTTTTACCAAGAACTTGCCTTTAAGTGTTTTTCAGCTCCTAACATACCAAAACGCTAAAACGCATGCAAAACACCCTTTATGAAGGAACAGAATAACTTACCAAAAACATGTATTTTGGGTGTTTTTTTATCATGTTACCTATAAAAACTCTTAAATACATGCAAAGATCCCTATGTTTGGGAAACGAGAAACGTGTATTATGAATGTTATTAAATTACTTAAGCACCAAAAAGCTAAAACCCACAAATAACACTCTTTATAGAGAAACAAAAAAAAAGTAATTTTTTTTTTTATTCTTCTTTCTAGGTACCGAGATGCCAAAATTCTGGCAAAATTCAGGGAAATTATGTGGAAAAAAGAACATTATCAAAAAAGTTAATTTTAGGTTTTTTTCGGACAGTTATGTATCAAAACCTAAATTGCATGCAAAGCCACCTCTATAGGGAAATTAAACGACTTTACCGGAAACCTGTTTATTGAGTGTTTTTCAGCATGTTAGTCACCAAAACAATAAATAATATGGAAGTCACTCTATATGGGAATCCAAAACAAAATCACTTAACACTTGTCTTTTCAGTGTTTTACGTAGAAACACGCTAAAACGGATGCAAACAAACCAATATGAAGAAATAAATTAACATTGCCAAAAATGTATATTTTGAGTGTTTTTGAGCCTGTTACATACAAAAAACGCGAAAATGGATGCAAACCACTCTATATTGGGAAACAAAAGGACATTACGAGAAACCTGTATAATGAGTGTTTTATAGTTTCACAACAACCACAAGGCAAAAGTTTCTTAGATACCAAAATGCTGAAACTCATGAATAACACTCTTGATTAAGATACAGAACAATCTTACCAAATGCGTGTATTTTGAGTGTTTTTCACATTCTTAGTTACCAAAACACGAAATTGCATGCGAAACTAGGTTTATGTGGGGAAAAAATTATATTGCCAGAAAATGTCTTTTGAGTGTTTATAAGCGTGTTAGGCACTAAAGTACTTAAAAGAAGGACGATCACATTACATGTGAATAAAACAGACTTTTACCAAGAACTTGCCGTTAAATATTTTTGAGCTCCTACATACCAAAACGCTAAAACGAATGCAAAAAATCCTTTATGGAGAAACACAATAACATTACAAAAAACATGTATTTTCAGTGTTTTTGATTATGTTACCAATAAAAACGCTTAAATACATGCAAAGAATCCTATATTTGGGAAACGAAAGGACATTACGAGAAACGTGTATTATAAGTGTTTTTAAGTTACTTAAATACCAAAAAAGCTAAAACCCACAAATAACACTCTTTATAAAGAAACAAAAATAAAATAAAATAAATAAATAAATAAATAAATAAAATAAATGAAAATAATATTTTTTTTTGTTATTCATCTTTATAGGTACTGAGATGCCAAAATTCTGTTAAAATTCTGGGAAATTATGTGGATAAAAGAATATTATCGAAAAAGTTAATTTTAGCTTTTTTTTTTTGGACTGTTATGTACCAAACCCTAAAGTGCATGCAAAGCCATCTATATGGGGAAATTAAACGACTTTACAAGAAAACTGTCTTTTAAGTGTTTTTCAGTATGTTAGGCACCAAAACGTAAAAAAATTATTAAAGTCACTCTATATTGGAATCCAAAACAAAATTACTGAAAACGTGTCTTTTCAGTGTTTTACGTAAAAAATGCTAAAACGGATGCAAACAGACCAATATGAAGAAATAGAATAACATTACCAAAAAGGTATATTTTAAGTGTTTTTGACCTTGTAACCAACAAAAAAAACGCAAAAAATGGATGCAAAGCACTCTATATTGGGGAACAAAAAGACAATACGAGAACCGTGTACAAAGAGTATTTTATAGTTTCACAAGAACCACGAACCAAAAAAACGCAAAAACTTGTGTATATGGAGAAGTTTCTTAGATACCAAAATGCTGAAACTCCTGAATAACACTCTTAATTAAGAAACAGAATAACATTACTAAATGCGTGCATTTTGAGTGTTTTTCACATTCTTAGTTACTAGAACCCCAAATTGCATGCAAAACTAGCTTTATGTGGGAAAAAAAAGACATTACCAAAAAAGTGTCTTTTGAGGGTTTTTGAGAGTTAGGCAATAAAGCACTAAAAAGGAGGGCAATCACATTACATGGGAATAAAACCAACTTTTACCAAGAATTTGTCTTTAAGTGTTTTTTAACTCCTTATATACCAAAACGCTAAAACACATGCAAAACACCCTTTATGGAGAAACAGATTAACATTACCAAAAACATGTATTTTTTTATTCTCAAGAATCACAAGGCAAAAAACACAAAAACTCATATATATGGAGAAGTTTCTTAGATACCAAAATGCTGAAACTCCTGAATAACACTCTGTATTGAGAAACAGAACAACCTTACCAAATGCGTGTATTTTGAGTGTTTTTCACATTCTTAGTTACCAAAACCCCAAATTTTATGTAAAAGTATCTTTATGTGGGAAAAAAATGACATTACCAGAAAAGTGTCTGTTTTTTTTTTAGCATGATAGGCAATAAACCACTAAAAATCAGGACAATCACATTACATAGTAATAAAACTAACTTTTAATAAGAACTTCCCTTTAAGTGTTTTTGAGCTCCTTATATACCAAAACGCTAAAACGAATGCAAAACACCCTTTATGGAGAAACAGAATAATATTACCAAAAACATGTATTTTCAGTGTTTTTGATCATGTTACCTATAAAAACTCTTAAATACATGCAAAGAACCTTATGTTTGGGAAATTAAAGGATATTTCGAGAAACATGTATTACGAATGTTTTTAAGTTCTTTAAGTACCATATAGCTAAAACTAATAAATAACACTGTTTATAGAAAAAATAAAATAAATAAATAGGAATTTATTTATTTTTTTGTTATTCCTCTTCATAGGTACCAAGATGCCAAATTTCTTAAAAAATTCAGGGAAATTATGTGAAAAAGAACATTATGAAAAAAGTTAATTTTAGCTTTTTTTTTCTGACTGTTATGTACCAAACCCTAAAGTGCATGCAAAGCCAGCTATATGGGGAAAATAAACGTCCTTACCAAAAACCTGTTTTTAGTGTTTTTTTTTTTTTTTTTGTTTCAACATGTTGGGCACCAAAACGATAAATAATATGGAAGTTAGTCAATGTGGTAATCCATCACAAAATTACTGAAAAAGTGTCTTTTCAGTGTTTTACGTAGAAAAACGCTAAATTGAATGCAAACCAACGAATATGGAGAAAGAATAACATTACCAAAAAGGTATATTTTGAGTGTTTTTGAGCTTACCTTCAAAAAACGCGAAAATGGATGGAAAGCACTCTATATTGGGATACAAAAGGACATTACGAGTGTTTTATAGTTTCACAACAGCCACAAGGCAAAAATCGCAAAAAACTCGGTGAATATGGAGAAGTTTCTTAGATACCAAAATGCTGAAACTCAGATATAACACTCTTAATTAAGAATACAGAACAACCATACCAAATGCATGTATTTTAAGTGCTTTTCACATTCTTAGTTACTGAAAAAAAAAATTGCATGCGAAACTAGCTTTATGTGGGAAAAAAAAAGACATTAAAAGAAAAGTGTTTTTTGAGTGTTTTTGAGCGTGATAGGCACTAAAGCACTACAAAGGAGAGCAATCACATTATATGGGAATAACACCAACTTTTACCAAGAACCTGCCTTTACGTGTTTTTGAGCTTTTTACATACCAAAACGCTAAAACGTAATTCTTAATTACGGAAATACTGTATTATGAGTGTTTTTAAGTTCTTTAAGTAACAAAAAGCTAAAACCCACAAATAACTCTTTATAGAGAGAAAATTTTTTTTTGCGTTATTCATGCCAAAATTTTTTACCAAAATTATTTTGCCAAAATTCTGGCAAAATTCATGGAAATTTTGTAAAAAAAAAAAATCATTATAAAAAAATAATTTTAGCTCTTTTCCGGAGTTATGTACAAACTCTGAAGTGCATGCAGATCCACCTATATGGGGAAATCACACGACTTTACCAGAAACCTATCTTTTCAGTGTTTTTTTCAGCAATTTCAACAATATTACTTAAAACGTGTCTTTTTGGTAATTTACGTAGAAAAACGCTAAAACGGATGCAAACCAACCAATATGAAGAAAGAGAATAACATTACCAAAAAGATATATTTTGATGTGTTTTTGAGCTTGTTACATACAAAAAAGGCAAAAATGGATAGAAAGCACTTTATATTGGCAAAGAAGAGGACATTACGAGAAACGTGTATGAGTGTTTTATAGTTTGACAAGAACTACAAGGTAAAATACTCAAAAACTCGTGTACATAAAGTTTCTTACATACCAAAAAGATGAAACTCATGAACAACACTTTTAATTAAGAAATAGAACAACCTTACTAAATGCCTGTGTTTTGAGTTTTTTCACATTCTTAGTTACCAAAACCCCAAATTCCATGCAAAACTAGCTTTATGTGGGAAAAAAAATGACATTACCAGAAAAGTGTCTTTTGAGTGTTTTTGAGCTTGTTAGGCAATAAAGCACTAAAAAGCAGGACAATCACATTATATGGGAATAAAATCAACTTTTACCAAGAACTTGCCTTTAAGTGTTTTCGAACTCATTACATACCAAAAAGCTAAAACGCATGCAAAACACCTTTTATGGAGAAACAGAATAAAATTACCAAAAACATATATTTTAAGTGTTTTTGATCATGTTATCTATAAAAACGCTTAAATACATGCAAAAAACCTTATGTTTGCGAAAGGAAAGGACATTCCGAGAAACGTGTATTATAAGTATTTTTAAGTTCCTTAAGTACCAAAAAGCTAAAACCCACAAATAACACTCTTTATTTAGAAAAAAAAAGTAAGAAAATAAAAAAATAGGATTTTTTTTTTTATTAATCTTCATAGGTACCGAGATGCCAAAATTCTGGGAAAATTCAGGGCTATTATATGATAAAACAAAAATTATCAAAAAAGTAAATTTTAGCTTTTTTTCGGACTGTTATATACCAAACCCTAAAGTGCATGCAAAGGCTCCTATATGCGGATATTAAACGACCTTACCAGAAATCTGTTTTTTGAGTGTTTTTCAGCATGTTAGGCACCAAAACGATTAATAATAAGGAACTCACTCTATATGAAAATCGAAAACATAATTGCTGAAAACGTGTTTTTTTTTTTTTTTACGTAGAAAAACGCTAACCTACCAATATCAAGAAATAGAAAAACATTACCAAAAAGGTATATTTTGAGTATTTTTGAGCTTGTTACCTACAAAAAACGCGAAAATTGATGCAAAGCACTCTATATTAGAAAACAAAAGGACTTTGCAAGAAAAGTGTATAATGAGTTTTTTTATAGTTCAAAAGAACCAAAAGGCAAAAAACACAAAAACTCGTGTATATGGAGAAGGTTCCTAGATACCAAAATGCTAAAACTCATGAATAACACTCTTAATTGAGAAACAGAACAACCTTACTAAATGCGTGTATTTTGGGTGCTTTTCACATTCTTAGTTACCAAAACTCCAAATTGCTTGCAAAACCACCTTTATGTGAGGAAAAAATGACATTACCAGAATATCTTTTAAGTGCTTTTGAGCGTGATAGGCAATAAAGCACTAAAAAGCAGGGCAATCATATTACATTGGAATAACACCAATTTATACCAAAAACTTGCCTTTAAGTGTTTTTGAGCTCCTTATATACCAAACCGCTAAAACACATACAAAACAAACTTTATGGAAAAACAGAATAACATTACCAAAAACATGTATTTTGAGTGTTTTTGATCATGTTATCTATAAAAACGCTTAAATACATGCAAAGAACATTATGTTTGGGAAACAAAAGGACATTACGAGAAACGTGTATTATGAGTGTTTTTTAAGTTCCTTAAAAAACTTAAAAACCAAATAACACTCTTTATTTAGAAAATAAAAAATAAAAAAAAAAAAAAATAGGATTTTTTTTTTTTTTTTTTGTTATTCATATCATAGGTACTGAGATGCCAAAATTCTGGGAAAATTCAGGGCAATCATATGATAAAAGAATATTATCAAAAAAGTTAATTTCAGCTTTTTTTTTCGGACTGTTATGTACCAAACCTTAAAGTGCATGAGGAAATTAAACGACATTACCAGAAATATGTGTTTTGAGTTTTTTTTTTTTAGCATGTTAGGCACCAAAACGATAAATAATAAGGAACTCACTCTATATGGGAATCCAAAAAAAAGTTGCTGAAAACGTGTCTTCTCAGTGTTTTACGTAGAAAAACGCTAAAACGGATGCAAAGCAACCAATATCAAGAAATAGAAAAACGTTACTAAAAAGGTATATTTTGAGTGTTTTTGAGCATGTTACCTACAAAAAACGCGAAAATTGATGCAAAGCAGTATATATTGGAAAACAAAAGGACATTGTAAGAAAAGTGTATAATGAGTGTTTTATAGTTCAAAAGAACCACAAGGCAAAAAACGCAAAATCTCTTGTATATGGAGAGGTTTCCTAGATACAAAAATGCTAAAACTCATGTGTAACACTCCTAATTGAGAAACAGAACAGCCTTAATAAATGCGTGTGTTTTCAGTGTTTTTCACATTCTTAGTTAGCAAAACTACAAATTGCATGCGAAAATAGATTTTTGTTAAAAAAAAAACTTTACCAGAAAAGTGTCTTTTGAGTATTTTTGAGCGTGATAGAAAATAAAGCACTAAAAAGGAGGGCAATCACATTACATTGGAGGAAAACGAATTTTTACCAAGAACTTGCATTTATGTGTTTTTGAGCTCCTTATATACCAAAACACTAAAACGCATGCAAAACACTCTTTATGGTGAAACAGAATAACATTACCAAAAACATGTATTTTGAGTGTTTTTGATCATGTTACCAATAAAAACGCTTAAATAAATGCAAAGAACACTATTTTTGGGAAACGAAAGGAGATTACGAGAAACGAGTATTATGAGTGTTTTTAAGTTCATTAATTACCAAAAAGCTAAAACCCACAAATAACTCTCTTTATTGAGAAACAATAAATAAATAAATAATAAAAAATACAGTATTTTTTTCTTTCTTATTCATCTTCACAGGTACCGAAATGCCAAAATTCGGGCAAATTTCAGGAAATTATGTGAAATAAGAACATTATCAAAAAAGTTAAATTTAGCTTATTTTTTCGAACTTTTAAGTACCAAGCCCCTAAAGTGCATGCAAAGCCACCTATATGGGGAAATTAAACGTATTTGCCAGAAAACGGTCATATGAGTATTTTTCAGCATGTTAGGAACCAACACGATAAATAACATGGAAGTCAATCTATATGGGAATCCAAAAGAAAAATAACTAAAAACGTGTCTTTTCGGTGTTTTACGTAGAAAAACGCTAAAACGGATGTAAACCAACCAATATGAAGAAATAAAATAACATTACCAAAAAGGTATATATTTTAAGTGCTTTTGAAATTGTTACCTACAAAAAACGCGAAAATGGATGGAAAGCACTCTATATTGGGAAGCAAAAGGACATTACGAAAAACGTGTATAATGAGTGTTTTATAGTTTCACAAGAACTACAAGGTAAAAAACGCAAAAACTCGTGTATATTGAGAAGTTTCTTACATTCCAAAATGCTGAAACTCTGGAACAACACTCTTAATTAGGATCTCACTCTATATAGGAATCCAAAACAAAGTTACTAAAAACGTGTCTTCTCAGTGTTTTATGTAGAAAAACGTTAAAACGGATGCAAACTAAACAATATCAGGAAATAGAAAAACGTTACCAAAAATGTATATTTTGAGTGTTTTTGAGCTTTTTATCTAGAAAAACGCGAAAATTGATGCAAAGTACTCTATATTGGGAAACAAAAGGACATTGCAAGAAAAGTGTATAATGAGTGTTTTATAGTTCAAAAGAACCACAAAGCAAACAACGCAAAAAATCGTGTATATGGAGAGATTTCTTAGATACCAAAATGCTGAAACTCATGAATAATACTCTTCAATAAGAAACAGAATAACTTTACTAAATGCATGTATTTTTACTGCTTTTCAGATTCTTAGTTACCAAAAACCTCAAAATCAATCAAAATCAAAATACATATTTTTGGTAATGTTACTCTGTTTCTCCATAATGGGTGTTTTACATGCGTTTTTGCATTTTGGTATGTAAGGAGTTAGAAAAAAAAACACTTAAAGGCAAGTTCTTCGTAAAGATTGGTTTTATACCCAATTTTTATATATAAGTTATGTGATTTTTCTGCTTTTTTGTGCTTTGTTACATATCATGATCAAAAACACTTAAAAGACATTTTTCTGGTAATGTTATTTAAGCGTTTTTATTGGAAATATGATCAAAAACACTCAAAATGCATGTTTTTGGTAATGTTATTATGTTTCACCATAAAGTGTATTTCGCATGCGTTTTAGTGTTTTTGTATATAAGGAGCTCAAAAAAAAATTAAAGGCAAGTTCTTATTAAAAATTGGTGTTATTCCAATGCAATGTGATTGCCCAGCTTTTCAGTGCTTCTTTGCCTAACACGCTCAAAAACACTCAAAAGACATTTTTCTGGTAATGTCATTTTTTTCCCACATAAAGCTGGTTTCGCATGCAATTTGGGGTTTTGGTAACTAAGAATGTGAAAAGCACTCAAAATACACACATTTAGTAAGATTATTCTGTTTCTCAATTAAGAGAGTTGTTCATGAGTTTCAGCATTTTGGTATCTAAGAAACTTCTTCATATACACTAGTTTTTGCATTTTTTGTCTTATGGTTCTTTTGAACTATAAAACACTCATTATATACTTTTCATGCAATGTCCTTTTCTTTCCCATTATAGAGTCCTTTGCATCAATTTTCGTGTTTTTTATAGGTAACAAGCTCAAAAACACTCAAAATATACCTTTTTGGTAATGTTTTAATCTATTTCTTTATATTGGTTTTGTTTGCATCCGTGTTAGCGTTTTTCTACGTAAAACACTGAGAAGACACGTTTTCAGTAATTTTGTTTTGAATTCCCATATAGAGTGAGTGCCTAACATGCTGAACAACACTCAAAAGAGAGATTTCTGATAAGGTGGTTTAATTTCCTCATATAGGAGGCTTTGCATGCACTTTAGGGTTTGGTATATAAAAAAGCTAAAATTAACTTTTTTGGTAATATTCCTTTATCACATAATTGCCCAGAATTTTGGCATCTCGGTACCTATGAAGATGAATAACAAAAAAAATCCTATTTATTTTATTTCTTTATTTTTTATTTTCTAAATAAAGAGTGTTATTTGTGAGTTTTAGCTTTTTGGTACTTAAGGAACTAATAAAAACACTCATAATACACGTTTCTCGTAATGTCCTTTTGTTTCCCAAACATAATGTTCTTTGCATGTACTTAATCTTTTTATAGATAACATGATCAAAAACACTCAAAATACATGTTTTTGGTAATGTTATTCTGTTTCTCCATAAAGTTTGCTTTTCATGCGTTTTAGCGGTTTGGTATATAAGGGGTTAAAAAACACTTAAAGGCAAATTCAAAGGCAAAACTGGTTTTATTCTCATGTAATGCGATCGTTCTGCTTCTTAGTGCTTTGTTGCATATCACGCTCAAAAACACTCAAAAGGCACCTTTCTGGTAATGTATTTTTTTCCCAAATGAAGCTAGTTTCGTATGTATTTTGGCATTTTTGTAACTAAGAATGTGAAAAACACTTAAAATACACAATTTGGTAAGGTAGTTCTGTTTATCGATTAAAAGTGTTATTCATGCATTTCATCATTTTGGTATGTAAAAATTTCTCTATATACACGAGTTTTTGCGTTTATTGCCTTGTGGTTCTTTTAAAACTATAAAACATTCATTATACACGTTTCTCGTAATGTCCTTTTGTTTCCTAATATAGAGTGCTTTACATCCATTTTTGCATTTTTTGTAGGTAATAAGCTCAAAAACACTAAAAATATCTTTTTGGTAATGTTATTCTATTTCTTCATATAGGATGGTTTGTATCCGCTTTAGCGTTTTTCTACGTAAAACACTGAAAAGACACGTTTTCAGTAATTTTGTTTTGGATTCACATATTGACTGATTTTCATATTATTTATCGTATTGGTGCCTAACATGCTGAAAAATATTGAAAAGACAGGTTTCTGGTAAAGTCGTTTAACTTCCCTATATAGGTGGCTTTGCATGCACTTTAGGTTTTGGTACATAACAATGAGAAAAAAAAAAAGCTATAACTAACTTTCATGATAATGTTCTTTTTTTTCACATAAATTCCCTGAATTTTGGCAGAATTTTGGCAATTCGGTACCTATAAAGATGAAAAACAAAAAAAAAATTCCATTTTTTTATTTTTTTATTTATTTTATTTATTTTTTCTAAAGAGTGTTATTTGTCTGTTTTAGCTTTTTTGGTACTGAAGGAACTTAAAAATCACTCATAATACACGTTTCTCGTAATGTTCTTTCGTTTCCCAAACATAAGGTTCTTTGCATTTATTAAAGCGTTTTTTTTAGATAACATGATCAAAAACACTCAAGATACATGTATTTGGTAATGTTATTCTGTTTCTCCATGAAATGTATTTTGCATGCGTTTTAGCGTTTTGTTATGTAAGGAGCTCAAAAACATTTAAAGCCCAGTTCTTGGTAAAATTTGGTTTTATTTCCATGTAATGTGATTGCCCTGGCTTTTAGTGCTTTATTGCGTAACACGCTCAAAAACACTGAAAAGACATGCAAAGCCTCCCATATGAGGAAATTAAAGACGTTACCAGAAATCTGTCTTTTGGGTGTTTTTCAGCATGTTAGGCACCAAAACGATAAATAATAAGGAACTCACTCTATGTGGGAATCCAAAAGAAAATTACTGAAAACGTGTCTTCTCAGTGTTTTACGTAGAAAACATTGCGAGAAAAATGTATAATGAATGTTTTATAGTTCAAAAAATCCAAAAGGCAAAAAACGCAAAAACTCGTGTAAATGCTGAAACTCATGAATAACACTCTTAATTGAGAAACAGAGCAACCTTACTAAATGCGTGTCAAAAACACTAAAAGGCAAGTGCTTCGTAAAAGTTGGTTTTATTCCCATGTAATGTGATTGCCCTGCGTTTTAGTGCTTTATTGCCTAACACGCTCAAAAACACCCAAAGACACTTTTCTGGTAATGTCATTTTTTTCCCACATAAAGCTAGTTTCGCATGGAATTTGGGGTTTTGGTAACTAAGAATGTAAAAAAAACACTCAAAATACACGCATTTAGTAAGGTTGTTCTGTTTCTTAATTAAGAGTGTTATTCATGAGTTTAAGTATTTTGGTATCTTAGAAACTTCTACATACAGTCGAGTTTTTGCGTTTTTTGCCTTGTCATTCTGGTAAACTATAAAACACTCATTATACACGTTTCTCATTATGTCCTTTTTTTTTCCTTATATAGAGTGCTTTGCATCCATTTTCGAGTTTCTTTTTATGTAACAAGCTCAAAAAAAAACAAAATATACTTTTTTGGTAATATTATTCTAATCCTTCATATTGGTTGGTTTCCCTCCGTTTTAGCGTTTTTCTACGTAAATCTTTTAAAAGACACGTTTCCAGTAATTTTGTTTTGGATTTCCATATAGAGTGACTTTCATATTATTTAACGTTTTGGTTCCTAACATGCTTTTTGGTGCCTTTTGCTTCCCAATATAGAGTGCTTTCCATCCATTTTCGCGTTTTTTGTAGGTAACAATTTCAAAAACACTCAAAATATACCTTTTTGGTAATGTTATTCTATTTCTTCATTTTGGTTAGTTTGCATCCGTTTTAGCGTTTGGTATATAAAAAACACCGAAAAGACACATTTTCAGTAATTTTGTTTTGGATTCCCATATAGATTGACTTCCTTGGGTTTTATCATGTTGGTTCCTAACATGCAGAAAAACACTCATAAGACAGTTATCTGGCAAACACGTTTAATTTCCCCATATAGGTGGCTTTTCATGCACTTTAGGGGTTTGGTACATAACAGTCCGAAAAAAATGCAAAATTTAACTTTTTTGATAATGTTTTTTTTTTTATATAATTTCCTGAACTTTGCCCGAATTTTGGCACCTCGTTACCTGTGAAGATGAATAAGAATGAAGAAAAAAAATCGTATTTTTTTTTTTTACTTTTTTTTCTCAATAAAGAGTGTAATTTATGGCTTTTAGCTTTTTCGTACTTAGTTAACTTAAAAACAATAATAATATACGTTTCTCGTAATGTCCTTTCATTTCTCAAAAATAAGGTTCTTTGCATATATTTAAGCGTTTTTATTGGTAACATGATCAAAACACTGAAAATACATGTTTTTGGTAATGTTATTCTGTTTCACAATAAAGAGTGTTTTATATGCGTTTTAGTGTTTTGGTATATAAGGAGCTAAAAAACACATAAATGCAAGTTCTTGGTAAAAATTCGTTTTCCTCCAATGTAATGTGATTGCCCTTCTTTTTAGTGCTTTATTTTCTATCACGCTCAAAAACACTCAAAAGACACTTTTCTGGTAAAGTCTTTTTTTTCCCACATATCTATTTTCGCATGCAATTTGGGGTTTTGCTAAGAATGTGAAAAGCACTCAAAATACACGCATTTATTAAGGCTGTTCTGTTTCTAAATTAGGAATGTTATACATAAGTTTCAGCATTTTTGTATCTAGGAAACCTCTCCATATACACGAGATTTTGCGTTTTTTGCCTTGCGGTTCTTTTGAACTATAAAACACTCATTATACACTTTTCTTGCAATGTCCTTTTATTTCCCAATATAGAGTGCTCTGCATCAATTTTCGCATTTTTTGTAGGTAACATGCTCAAAAACACTCAAAATATATCTTTTTAGTAACGTTTTTCTATTTCTTGATATTGATTTTGGCGATTTTTTACGTAAAACACTGAGAAGACACGTTTTCAGTAGCTTTTTTTTGGATTCCCATATAGACTGAGTTCCTTATTATTTATCGTTTTGGTGCCTAACATGCTAAAAAACACTCAAAAGACATAGTTCTGCTAAGGTCGTTTAATTTCCTCATATAGGAGTCTTTGCATGCACTTTCAGGTTTGGTACATAACAGTCCGAAAAAAAAACTGGAAATTAACTTTTTTGATAATACTCTTTGATCATATGATTGCCCTGAATTTTTCCAGAATTTTGGCATCTCGGTACCTATGAATATGAATAACAAAAAAAAAAAAAAAAAATCCTATTTTTTTTTTATTTTTATTTTTTTATTTTCTAAAAAAAAGAGTGTTATTGGTGGGTTTTAGCTTTTTGGTACTTAAGGAACTTAAAAAAAACACTCATAATACACGTTTCTCGTAATATCCTTTTGTTTCCCAAACATAATGTTCTTTGCATGTAATTAACCGTTTTTATAGATAACAATATCAAAAACACTCAAAATACATGTTTTTGGTAATGTTGTTCTGGTTCTCCATAAAGTTTGTTTTTGTATGCGTTTTAGCGGTTTGGTATATAAGGACATCAAAAACACTTAAAGGCAAGTTTTTGGTATAAATTGGTGTTATTCCAATGTAATATTATTAGAGTGCTTTGCATCAATTTTCGCGTTTTTTTGTAGGTAACAAGCTCAAAAACACTCAAAATATACCTTTTTGGTAGTGCTTTTCTATTTCTTGATATTGGTAGGTTTGCATCCGT
Organism: Scylla paramamosain; assembly: GCF_035594125.1. NCBI lineage: Eukaryota > Metazoa > Arthropoda > Malacostraca > Decapoda > Portunidae > Scylla > Scylla paramamosain. The sequence goes on from NC_087197.1 coordinate 8,209,848, forward strand.
TTTAGCGTTTTTTGTACGTAAAAGAAAGAAAAAACACGTTTTCAGCAATTTTGTTTTGGATTCTCATATAGAGTGAGTTCCTTATTATTTATCGTTTTGGTGCCTAACATGCTGAAAAACACTCAAAAAACAGATTTCTGGTAAGGTCGTTTAATTTCGTCATATAGGAGTCTTTGCATGCACTTTAGGGTTTGGTACATAACAGTCCGAAAAAAAAGCTAAAATTTTCTTTTTTTATCATTTTTGTTTTAACATATAATAGTCCTGAATTTTCCCAGAATTTTGGCATCTCGGTACCTATGAAGATGAATAACAAAAAAAAAAACCTATTTTTTTTATTTTCTTACTTTTTTTCCTAAATAAAGAGTGTTATTTGTGGGTTTTAGCTTTTTGGTACTTAAGAAACTTAAAAACACTCATAATACACGTTTCTCGAAATGTCCTTTCGTTTCCTGCACATAACACTTACAATATACACATTTCTCGTAATGTCCTTTCGTTTCTTAAACATAAGGTTTTTTTGCATATATTTTAAGCGTTTTTATAGATTACATGATAAAAAACACTCAAAATATATGTTTTTGGTAATTTTATTTTCTTTCTTCATAAAAAGTGTTTTGCATGCGTGTTAGCGTTTTCGTATGTAATTAGCTCAAAAACACTTAAAGGCAAGTTCTTGGTAAAAGTTGTTATTATTCCCATGTAATGTGATTCCCCTGCTTTTCAGTGCTTTATTGCCTAACACACTGAAAAACACTCAAAAGACAATTTTCTGGTAATATCATTTTTTTCCCACATAAAGCTAGTTTTGCATGGAATTTGGGGTTTTGGTAACTAAGAATGTGAAAAAAACTCAAAACACAGGCATTTACTAAGGTTGTTCTATTTCTTAATTAAAAGTCTTATTCATGAGTTTCAGCATTTTGGTATGTAAGAAACTTTTCTAATACACACATTTGGTAAGGTATTTCTGTTTCAAAATTAAAAGTGTTATTGATGAGTTTCAGGTTTTTGGTATGTAAGAAACTTCTTTATGTACACGAGTTTTTGAGTATTTTACCTTGTGGTTCTTGTCAAACTATAAAACACTCATACACGTTTCTCGTAATGTCCTCTTCTTTGCCAATATAAAGTGCTTTCCATCCATTTTTGCTTTTTTTGTAGGTAAGAAGCTCAAAAACACATCAAAATATATCTTTTTGATAATGTTATTCTATTTCTCCATATTCGTTGGTTTGCATCCGATTTAGCATTTTTCTACGTAAAACACTGAAAAGACACTTTTTCAGTAATTTTGTGATGGATTCCCACATTTAGTGACTTCCATATTATTTATCGTTTTGGTGCCTAACATGCTGAAAAAAAACAACAGAAAAGACAGGTTTCTGGTAAGGTCGTTTAATTTCCCCATATAGGTGGCTTTGGATGCACTTTAGGGTTTGGTACATAACAGTCCGAAAAAAAAGCTAAAATTTACTCTTTTTCATAATGTTCTTTTTTCACATAATTTCCCTGAATTTTGGCAGAATTTTAGAATCTCGGTACCTATGAAGATGAATATAAAAAAATCCTATTTTTTTTATTTATTTATTTATTTTTTCCCTATAAAGAGTGTTATTTGTGGGTTTTAGCTTTTTGGTACTTAAAGAACTTAAACACTCATAATACACGTTTCTCGAAATGTCCTTTCGTTTCCTGAACATAAGATTCTTTGCATGTATTTAAGCGTTTTTATAGGTAACATGATCAAAAACACTCAAAATACAAGTTTTTGGTAATGTTATTCTGTTTCTAAATAAAGGGTGTTTTGCATGCGTTTTAGCGTTTTGGTATATAAGGAGCTCAAAAACACTTAGAAAAAACACTTGGTAAAAGTTGATTTTATTCCCATGTAATGTGATTGCCCTGCTTTTTAGTGCTTTATTGCCTATCATGCAAAAAAAAAAAAAAAAAAAACACTTAAAAGACATTTCTGGTAATGTCATTTTTTTTCCCACATAAAGCTACTTTCACATAAAATTTGGGGTTTTGGTAACTGAGAATGTGAAAAACACTCAAAATACACGCATTTGGTAAGGTTGTTCTGTTTCTTAATTAATAGTGTTATTCAGGAGTTTCACCATTTTGGTATCTAAGGAACTTCTCCATATATACGAGTTTTTTGCCTTGTGGTTCTTGTGAAACTATAAAACACTCATTATGCAAGTTTCTCGTAATGTCCTTTTGTATCTCAATATAGAGTGCTTTTTATCCATTTTCGCGTTTTTTGTAGATAAGAAGCTCAAAAACACTGAAAATATACCTTTTTTGGTAATGTTATTCTATTTCTTTATATTCGTTGGTTTGCATCTGTTTTAGCGTTTTTCTACGTAAAACATTGAAAAGACACTTTTTCAGTAATTTTGTGATGGATTCCCATATTGAATAACTTCCATATTATATATCGTTTTGGTGCCTAACATGCTGAAAAACACTCAAAAGACAAGTTTCTCGTAAAGTCGTTTAATTTCCTCATATACGTGGCTTTGCATGCACTTTAGGGTTTGGTACATAACAGTCCGAAAAAAAAAAGGCTAAAATTAAATTTTTTTCATAATTTTTTTTTCACATAGTTTTCCTGAATTTTGCCAGAATTTTGGCATTTTGGTACCTATGAAGATGAATAACAAAAAAAATAAATAAATTCCTATCTTTTTATTCATTTATTTATTTATTTTTCTATAAACAGTGTTATTCATGGGTTTTAGCTAAATGGTACTTAAAGAACTTAAAAACACTCGTAATACATGTTTCTCGAAATGCCCTTTAATTTCCCAAACATAAGGTTCTTTGCATGTATTTAAGAGTTTTTATAGGTAACATGATCAAAAACACTCAAAATACATGTTTTTGGTAATGTTATTCTCTTTCTCCATAAAGGGTGTTTTGCGTTCGTTTTAGCGTTTTGGAATATAAGAAGCTCAAAACCACTTAAAGGCAAGTTGTTAGTAAAAGTTAGTTTTACTTCCATGTAATGTGATTGCCCTGCTTTTTAGTGTTTTATTTTCTATCAAGCTAAAAAAAAAAAAACACTTAAAAGACACTTTTCTGGTAATGTCATTTTTTTTCCCACATAAAGCTACTTTCACATAGAATTTGGGGTTTTGGTAACTAAGAATGTGAAAAACACTCAAAATACACGCATTTGGTAAGGTTGTTCTGTTTCTCAATTTAGAGTGTTATTCAGGAGTTTCAGCATTTTGGTATCTAAGAAACTTCTCCATATATATGAGTTTTTGCGTTTTTAGCCTTGTGATTCTTGAGAATCTATAAAACACTCATTATACACGTTTCTCGTAATGTCCTTTTGTTAACCAATAGAGAAAGAGAAAAAAAACACAAAAGACAGATTTCTCGTAAAGTCGTTTAATTTCTCCATATAGTTGGCTTTGCATGCACTTCATGGTTTGGTACATAACAGTCCGAAAAAAAAGATAAAATTAACTTTTTAGATAATGTTCTTTTTGCACATAATTTCCCTGAATTTTGCCAGAATTTTGGTATCTCAGTACCTATGAAGAAGAATAACAAAAAAAAAAAAAAAGAATCCTATTCTTTAATTATTTCTTTATTTTTTCTCTATAAAGAGGTTTTAGCTTTTTGGTACTTATGGAACTTAAAAACACACATAATACACGTTTTTCATAATGTCCTTTCGTTTCCCAGACATAGGGATCTTTGCATGTATTTAAGCGTTTTTAGAGGTAACATGATCAAAAATACTCAAAATAAATGTTTTTGGTAATGTTAATCTGTTTCTCCATAAAGGGTGTTTTGCATGTGTTTTAGCGTTTTGGTATATAAGGAGTTAAAAAACACTTAAATGTTGGTTTTATTCCCATGTAATGTGATTGCCCTCCTTTTTAGTGCTTTATTGCCTAACTCTCACAAAAACCCTCAAAAGATACTTTTCTGGTAATGTCATTTTTTTTCCCACATAAAGCTAGTTTCGTATGCAATTTGGTGTTCTAGTAACTAAGAATGTGAAAAACACTCAAAATGCACTCAATTAGTAATGTTATTCTGTTTCTTAATTAAGAGTGTTATTCAGGAGTTTCAGCATTTTGGTATCTAAGAAACTTCTCCATATATACTAGTTTTTGCGTTTTTTGGTTCGTGGTTCTTGTGAAACTATAAAATACTCATTATCCACGTTTCTCGTAATGTCTTTTTATTTCCCAATATAGAGTGCTTTGCATCCATTTTCACGTTTTTTTTTTTGTTGGTCACAAGCTCAAAAATACTTAAAATATACCTTTTTGGTAATGTTATTCTATATCTTCATATTGTTCTGTTTCCATCCGTTTTAGCGTTTTTTACGCTTAATTTTGTTTTGAATTCCCATATAGAGTGAGTTCCTTATTATTTATTGTTTTGGTGCCTAACATGCTGAACAACACTCAAAAGAGAGATTTCTGATCAGGTGGTTTAATTTCCTTATGTACGAGACTTTGCATGCACTTTTGGGTTTGGTATATAAAAAAGCTAAAATTAACTTTTTCGGTAATATTCTTTTATCATATAATTGCCCTGAATTTTCCCAGAATTTTGGCATTTTGGTACCTATGAAGGTAAATAAAAAAAATTTAAAAAATCCTAATTTTTAATTTTTTTTTATTTATTTATTTTTTGTCAATAAAGGGTGTTATTTGTGGGATTTACCTTTTTGGTACTTAAGGTACTTAAGGTACTCATAATACACGTTTCTCGTAATGTCCTTTCGTTTCCCAAACATAAGGTTCTTTGCATGTATTTAAGCGTTTTTATAGATAACGTGATCAAAAACACTCAAAATACAAGGTTTTGGTAATGTTATTCTGTTTCTCTTTAAAGTGTGTTTTGAAAGTGTTTTAGCAGTTTTGTATAAAAGGAGCTCAAAAACACTTAAAGGCAAGTTCTTGGTAAAAAATGGTTTTATTCCAATATAATGTGATTGTCCTGCTTTTGAGTGCTTTATTACCTATCACGTTGAAAAACATTCAAAAGATACTTTTCTGGTAAAGTCTTTTTTTTCCCCACAAAGCTATTTTCGCATGTAATTTGGGTTTCTGGTAACTAAGAGTGTGAAAAGCACTCAAAATACACGCATTTATTAAGGTTGTTCTGTTTCTCAATTAAGAGTGTTATTCATGAGTTTCAGCATTTTGGTGTCTAGGAAATCTCTCCATATACACGAGTTTTTGCGTTGTTTGCTTTGTGGTTCTTTTGAACTATAAAAATCTCATTATACACTTTTCTTGCAATGTCCTTTTGTTTCCCAATATAGAGTACTTTGCATCAATTTTCGCGTTTTTGTAGGTAAAAAGCTCAAAAACACACAAAATATACATTTTTGGTAACGTTTTTCTATTTCTTGATATTGGTTAGTTTGCTTCCGTTTTAACGTTTTTCAACGTAAAACACTGAGAAGAAACGTTTTTAGTAACTTTATTTTGGATTCCCATATAGAGTGAGATCCTTATTATTTATCGTTTTGGTGCCTAACATGCTTAAAAACACACAAAACAAAGATTTCTGGTAAGGTCGTTTAATTTCCTCATATTGGAGGCTTTGTATGCACTTTAGGGTTTGGTACATAACAGTCCGAAAAAAAAGCTGAAATTAACTTTTTTTATAATATTCTTTTATCATATAATTGCCCTGAATTTTTCCAGAATTTTGGCATCTCGGTACCTATGAAGATGAATAACAAAAAAAAAAATCCTATTTATTTTATTTTTTTTATTTTTTATTTTCTAAATAAAGAGTGTTATTTGTGAGTTTTAGCTTGGTACTTAAGGAACTTATAAAAACACTCATAATACACGTTTCTCGTAATGTCCTTTTGTTTCACAAACATAATATTCTTTGCATGTACTTAAGCGTTTTTATAGATAACATGATCAAAAACACTCAAAATACATGTTTTTGGTAATGTTATTCTGTTTCTCCATAAAGTTTGTTTTTCATGCGTTTTAGCGGTTTGGTATATATGGGGTTAAAAAACACTTAAAGGCAAATTCTTCGTACAAATTGGTTTTATTCTCATGTAATGTGATCATTCTGCTTTTTAGTGCTTTGTTGCATATCACGCTCAAAAACACTCAAAATACACTTTTCTGGTAATGTCTTTTTTTTTTCCCAAATGAAGCTAGTTTCGCATGTAATTTGGCATTTTTGTAACTAAGAATGTGAAAAACACTTAAAATACACAATTTGGTAAGGTAGTTCTGTTTATCGATTAAAAGTGTTATTCATGCATTTCATCATTTTGGTATGTAAAAATTTCTCTATATACACGAGTTTTTACGTTTATTGCCTTGTGGTTCTTTTAAAACTATAAAACACTCATTATACACATTTCTCGTAATGTCCATTTGTTTCCTAATATAGAGTGCTTTACATCCATTTTTGCATTTTTTGTAGGTAATGAGCTCAAAAACACTCAAAAAATATCTTTTTGGTAATGTTATTCTATTTCTTCATATAGGATGGTTTGTATCCGCTTTAGCGTTTTTCTACGTAAAACACTGAAAAGACACGTTTTCAGTAATTTTCTTTTCGATTCACATATCGACTGATTTTCATATTATTTATCATATTGGTGCCTAACATGCTGAAAAACATTGAAAAGACAGGTTTCTGGTAAAGTCGTTTAACCTATATAGGTGGCTTTGCATGCACTTTAAGTTTTGGTACATAACAATCAGAAAAAAAAGCTATAATTAACTTTCATGATAATGTTCTTTTTTTTCACATAAATTCCCTGAATTTTGGCAGAATATTGGCAATTCGGTACCTATGAAGATGAAAAACAAAAAAACAAAAAAATTTCCATTTTTTTATTTTTTTTATTTATTCATTTATTTATTTTTTTTCTAGAGTGTTATTTGTGGGTTTTAGCTTTTTTGGTACTGAAGGAACTTAAAAATCACTCATAATACACGTTTCTCGTAATGTTCTTTCGTTTCCCAAACATAAGGTTCTTTGCATGTATTTAAGCGTTTTTTTAGATAACATGATCAAAAACACTCAAAATACATGTATTTGGTAATGTTATTCTGTTTCTCCATAAAATGTATTTTGCATGCGTTTTAGCGTTTTGTTATGTAAGGAGCTCAAAAACATTTAAAGGCCAGTTCTTGGTAAAATTTGGTTTTATTCCCATGTAATGTGATTGCCCTGGCATTTAGTGCTTTATTGCGTACCACGCTTAAAAACACTGAAAAGACATGCAAAGCCTCCCATATGAGGAAATTAAAGACGTTACCAGAAATCTGTCTTTTGGGTGTTTTTTAGCATGTTAGACACCAAAACGATAAATAATAAGGAACTCACTCTATGTGGGAATCCAAAAGAAAATTACTGAAAACGTGTCTTCTCAGTGTTTTACGTAGAAAACATTGCGAGAAAAATGTATAATGAATGTTTTATAGTTCAAAAAATCCAAAAGGCAAAAAACGCAAAAACTCGTGTAAATGCTGAAACTCATGAATAACACTCTTAATTGAGAAACAGAGCAACCTTACTAAATGCGTGTCAAAAACACTAAAAGGCAAGTTCTTCGTAAAAGTTGGTTTTATTCCCATGTAATGTGATTGCCCTGCTTTTTAGTGTTTTATTGCCTAACACGCTCAAAAACACTCAAAGACACTTTTCTGGTAATGTCATTTTTTCCCTCATAAAGCTAGTTTCGCATGGAATTATGGGTTTTGGTAACTAAGAATGTAAAAAAAAAAACACTCAAAATACACGCATTTAGTAAAGTTGTTCTGTTTCTTCATTAAGAGTGTTATTCATGAGTTTCAGTATTTTGGTATTTTGGCGTTTTTTGATTTGTGATTAGGGTGAACTATAAAACACTCATTATACACGTTTCTCATTATGTCCTCTTTTTTCCTTATATAGAGTGCTTTGCATCCATTTTCGAGTTTCTTTTTTATGTAACAAGCTCAAAAACACACAAAATATACTTTTTTGGTAATGTTATTCTATTCCTTCATATTGGGTAGTTTTGCCTCCGTTTTTGCGTTTTTCTACGTAAATCTTTTAAAAGACACGTTTCCAGTAATTTTGTTTTGGATATCCATATAGAGTGACTCATATTATTTATCGTTTTGATGCTTAACATGCTTTTTGATGCCTTGTGCTTCCCGTTATAGAGTTCTGTTCATCCATTTTCGCGATTTTTGTAGGTTAGAATTTCAAAAACACTCAAAATATATCTTTTTGGTAATGTTATTCTATTTCTTCATTTTGGTTAGTTTGCATCCGTTTTAGCGTTTTGTACGTAAAACACCGAAAAGACACGTTTTCAGTAATTTTGTTTTGGATTTCCATATAGATTGACTTCCTTGGGTTTTATCATTTTGGTTCCTAACATGCTGAAAAACACTCATAAGACAGTTTTCTGGCAAACGTTTAATTTCCTCATATAGGTGGCTTTGCATACACTTTAGGGGTTTGGTACATAACAGTCCGAAAAAAAAGCTAAATTTAACTTTTTTGATAATGTTCTTTTTTCATATAATTTCCTGAACTTTGCCCGAATTTTGGCACCTCGTTCCCTATGAAGATGAATAAGAATGAAAAAAAAAATCGTATTTTTTTACTTATTTACTTTTTTTTTTGTCAATAAAGAGTGTAATTTATGGCTTTTAGCTTTTTCGTACTTAATGAACTTAAAAACAGTCATAATACACGTTTCTCGTAATGTCCTTTCATTTCCCAAAAATACGGTTTTTTGCATATATTTAAGCGTTTTTATTGGTAACATGATCAAAAACACTCAAAATACATGTTTTTAGTAATATTCTGTTTCACCATCAAGTGTATTTTGCATGCATTTTAGTGTTTTGGTATAAAAGGAGCTGAAAATACACTTAAAGGCAAGTTCTTGTTAAAAATTGGTTTTATTCCAATATAATGTGATTGCCCTGCTTTTTAGTGCTTTATTGCCTAACACGCTCAAAAAAACTCTAAAGACATTTCTCTGGTAATGTCATTTTTTTCCCACAAAAAAGCTGGATTCGCATGCAATTTGGGGTTTTGGTAACTAAGGATGTGAAAAGCACTCAAAATACAAGCAATTAGTAAGATTGTTCTTTTTCTCAATTAAGAGTGTTGTTCCAGAGTTACAGCATTTTGGAATGTAAGAAACTTCTTAATATACACGAGTTTTTGCGTTTTTTGCCTTGTAGTTCTTGTGAAACTATAAAACACTCGTTATACACGTTTCTCGTAATGTCCTTTTCCTTCCCATTATAGAGTGCTTTCCATCCATTTTCGCGTTTTTTGTAGGTAACAATTTGAAAAACACTTAAAATATACCTTTTCGGTAATGTTATTTTATTTCTTCATATTGGTTGGTTTGCATCCGTTTTAGCGTTTTTCTACGTAAAACACCGAAAAGACACGTTTTTAGTTATTTTGTTTTGGATTCCCATATAGATTGAATTCCATGTTATTTATCGTGTTGGTTTTTAACATGCTAAAAAACACTCATATGACCGTTTTCTGGTAAAGACATTTAATTTCCACATATAGGTGGCTTTGCATGCACTTTAGGGGTTTGGTACATAACAGTTCGAAAAAAAAAAAGCTAAATTTAACTTTTTTGATAATGTTCTTATTTCACATAATTTCCTAAAATTTGCCCGAATTTTGGCATTTCGGTACCTGTGAAGATGAATAAGAAAGGAAAAAAAAATTGTATTTATATATTTTTTTTATTTATTTATTGTTTCTCAATAAAGAGTGTTATTTGTGGCTTTTAGCTTTTTGGTAATTAATGAACTTAAAAACACTCATAATACTCGTTTCTCGTAATCTCCTTTCGTTTCCCAAAAATAGTGTTCTTTGCATTTATTTAAGCGTTTTTATTGGTAACATGATCAAAAACACTCAAAATACATGTTTTTGGTAATGTTATACTGTTTCCCCATAAAGAGTGTTTTGCATGCGTTTTAGTGTTTTGGTATATAAGCAGCTCAAAAACACATAAATGCAAGTTCTTGGTAAAAACTTGTTTTCCTCCAACGTAATGTGATTGCCCTCCTTTTTAGTGCTTTATTTTGTATCATGCTCAAAAACACTCAAAAGACACTTTTCTGGTAAAGTCTTTTTTTTTCCCAGAAATTTATTTTCGCATGCAATTTTGGGTTTTGATAAGAATACAAAAAGCAATCAAAATACACGCATTTATTAGGGCTGTTCTGTTTCTCAATTAGGAGTGTTATACATGAGTTTTAGCATTTTTGTATCTAGGAAACCTCTCCATATACACGAGATTTTGCGTTTTTCGCCTCGCGGTTCTTATGAACTATAAAACACTCATTATACACTTTTCTTGCAATGTCCTTTTCTTTCCCAATATAGAGTGCTTTGCATAAATTTTCGCGTTTTTTGTAGGTAACATGCTCAAAAACACTCAAAATATACCTTTTTAGTAACGTTTTTCTATTTCTTGATATTGGTTGCTTTGCATCCGTTTTAGAGTTTTTCTACGTAAAACACTGAGAAGACACGTTTTCAGTAGCTTTTTTTTTTGGATTCCCCTATAGAGTGAGTTTTTTTTTATTATTTATCGTTTTGGTGCCTAACATGCTAAAAAAAAAACACTCAAAACACATATTTCTGGTAAGGTCGTTTAATTTCCTCTTTGCATGCACTTTAAGGTTTGGTACATAAGAGTCCAATAAAAAAAAACCGGAAATTAACTTTTTTGATAACACTCTTCTATCATATGATTGCCCTGAATTTTCCCAGAATTTTGGCATCTCGGTACCTATGAATATGAATAACAAAAAAAAAAAAATCCTATTTCTTTATATTTTTTTTTATTTTCTAAATAAAGGCCTTAAAAAAAATTAAAAAAATTAAAAAAACACTCATAATACACGTTTCTCGTAATATCCTTTTGTTTCCCAAACATAATGTTCTTTGCATGTAATTAAGCGTTTATATAGATAACAATATCAAGAACACTCAAAATACATGTTTTTGGTAATGTTCTGTTTCTCCATAAAGTTTGTTTTTGTATGGGTTTTAGCGGTTTGATATATAAGGACATCAAAAACACTTAAAGGCAAATTTTTGGTATAAATTAGTGTTATTCCAATGTAATATGATTGCCCTGCTTTTTAGTGCTTTATTGCCTATCACGCTCAAAAACACTTAAAAGACACTTTTCTGGTAATGTCATTTTTTTCTCACATAAAGGTGGTTTTGCATACAATTTGCGGTTTTGGTAACTAAGAATGTGAAAAGCACTCAAAATACACGCATTTAGTAAGGTTGTTCTGTTTCTCAATTAAGAGTGTTATTCATGAGTTTCAGCATTTTTGTATTTAGGAACCTTCTCCATATACAGGAGTTTTTGTGTTTTTAGCCTTTTGGTTCTTTTGAACTATAAAAAACTCATTATACATGCAAAATCCTTTTGTTTTTTAATATAGAGTGCTTTGCATCAATTTTCGCGTTTTTTTGTAGGTAACAAGCTCAAAAACACTCAAAATATACCTTTTTGGTAATGTTTTTCTATTTCTTGATATTGGTAGGTTTGCATCCGTTTTAGCGTTTTTCTACGTAAAAGAAAGAAAAAACACTTTTTTAGTGTTTTTATTTTGGATTCTCATATAGAGTGAGTTCCTTATTATTTATCGTTTTGGTGCCTAACATGCTGAAAAACACTCAAAAAAACAGATTTCTGGTAAGCTCGTTTAATTTCCTCATATAGGAGTCTTTGGATGCACTTTACGGTTTGGTACATAAGAGTCCGAAAAAAAAAGCTAAAATTTACTTTTTTGATAATTTTTGTTTTAACGTATAATAGTCCTGAATTTTCCCAGAATTTTGGCATTTCGGTACCTATGAAGATGAATAACAAAAAAAAAAATCTTATTTTTTTATTTTATTACTTTTTTTTCTAAATAAAGAGTGTTATTTGTGGGTTTTAATTTTTGGTACTTAAGGAACTTAAAAACACTTATAATACACATTTCTCGTAATGTCCTTTCGTTTCTTAAACATAAGGTTTTTTGCATGTATTTAAGCGTTTTTATAGATAACATGATCAAAAACACTCAAAATATATGTTTTTGGTAATTTTATTCTCTTTCTCCATAAAAGGTGTTTTGCATGCGTTTTAGCGTTTTCGTATATAATTAGCTCAAAAACACTTAAAGGCAAGTTCTTGGTAAAAGTTGTTATTATTCCCATGTAATGTGATTCCCCTGCTTTTTAGTGCTTTATTGCCTAACACGCTCAAAAACACTCAAAAAACACTTCTCTGGTAATATCATTTTTTTCCCAAATAAAGCTAGTTTTGCATGGAATTTTGAGTTTTGGTAACTAAGAATGTGAAAAAAAACTCAAAACACAGTTTTTAGTAAGGTTGTTCTATTTCCCAATTAAAAGTGTTATTCATGAGTTTCAGCATTTTGGTATGTAAGAAACTTTTCTAATACACACATTTGGTAAGGTTTTTCTGTTTCAAAATTAAAAGTGTTATTGATGAGTTTCAGCTTTTTGGTATGTAAGAAACTTCTTTATGTACACGAGTTTTTGAGTATTTTACCTTGTGGTTCTTGTCAAACTATAAAACACTCATACACGTTTCTCGTAATGCCCTCTTCTTTGCCAATATAAAGTGCTTTCCATCCATTTTTGCATTTTTTGTAGGTAACAAGCTCAAAAACACAACAAAATATATCTTTTTGGTAATGTTATTCTATTTCTTCATATTGGTTGGTTTGCATCCGTTTTAGCGTTTTTCTACGTAAATCATTGAAAACACACGTTTTAAGTAATATTGTTCAAAAATTCAAAAAATTGCTGAAAAACACTCAAGAGACAGGTTTCTGGTAAAGTCGTGTAATTTCCCCATATAGGTGGATTTGCATGCACTTCAGAGTTTGTACATAACTCCGGAAAAAAGCTAAAATTATTTTTTTTATAATGATTTTTTTTTTTACAAAATTTCCATGAATTTTGGCAGAATTTTGGCATCTCGGTACCTATGAAGATGAATAACAAATTTTTTTTTTTCAATAAAAAGTTATTTTTGGGTTTTAGCTTTTTGGTACTTAAGGAACTTAAAAATCACTCATAATACACGTTTCTCGTAATGTTCTTTCGTTTCCCAAAAATAAGGTTCTTTGCATGTATTTAAGCGTTTTTATACATAACATGATCAAAAACACTGAAAATACATGTATTTGGTAATGTTATTCTGTTTCTCCATAAAATGTATTTTGCATGCGTTTTAGCGTTTTGGTACGTAAGTGGCTGAAAAACACTTAAAGGTAAGTTCTTGGTAAAATTTGGTTTTATTCCCATGTAATGTGATTGCCCTGGCATTTAGTGCTTTATTGCGTACCACGCTTAAAAACACTGAAAAGACATGCAAAGCCTCCCATATGAGGAAATTAAAGACGTTACCAGAAATCTGTCTTTTGGGTGTTTTTTTAGCATGTTAGACACCAAAACGATAAATAATAAGAAACTCACTCTATGTGGGAATCCAAAAGAAAATTACTGAAAACGTGTCTTCTCAGTGTTTTACGTAGAAAAACTCTAAAACTGATACAAACCAACCAATATCAAGAAGCAGAATAACATTACAAAAAATGTATATTTTGAGTGTTTTTGTGCTTGTTTCCTACAAAAAAATCGCGAAAATTGATACAAAGCATTCTATATTGGGAAAGAAAGGGATATTGCAAGAAAAGTGTATAATGAATGTTTTATAGTTCAAAAAAGCCACAAGGCAAAAAACGCAAAAACTCGTGTATATGCTGAAACTCTTCAATAACACTAAAAGGCAAGTTCTTCGTAAAAGTTGGTTTTATTCCCATGTAATGTGATTGCCCTGCTTTTTAGTGCTTTATTGCCTAACACGCTCAAAAACACTCAAAGACACTTTTCTGGTAATGTCATTTTTTTCCCACATAAAGCTAGTTTCGCATGGAATTTGGGGTTTTGGTAACTAAGAATGTAAAATAACACTCAAAATACACGCATTTAGTAAGGTTGTTCTGTTTCTTGATTAAGAGTGTTATTCATGAGTTTCAGTATTTTGGTATCTTAGAAACTTCTCCATATAGTCGAGTTTTTGCGTTTTTTGCCTTGTGATTCTGGTGAAACTATAAAACACTCATTATACACGTTTCTCGTTATGTCCTTTTTTTTCTTTTTACTTATATAGAGTGCTTTGCATATATTTTCGCTTTTTTTTTATGTAACAAGCTCAAGAACACACAAAATGTATGTTTTGGTAATGTTATTCTATTTCTTCATATTGGTTGGTTTGCATCTGTTTTAGCGTTTTTCTACGTAAATCTTTTAAAAGACACGTTTCCAATAATATTGCTTTGGATTTCCATATAGAGGGACTTTAGTATTATTTATCGTTTTGGTGCCTAAAATGTTTTTTGGTGCCTTTTGCCTCACAATATAGAGTTCTTTCCATCCATTTTCGCGTTTTTTGTAGGTAACAATATCAAAAACACTCAAAATATACCTTTTTAGTAATGTTATTCTATTTCTTCATTTTGGTTGGTTTGCATCCGTTTTAGCGTTTTCTACGTAAAACACCGAAAAGACGTGTTTTCAGTAATTTATTTTTGGATTCCCATATAGATTGACTTCCTTGTGTTTTATCGTGTTGTTTCCTAACATGCTGAAAAACCCTCATAAGTCAGTTTTCTGGCAAAGACGTTCAATTTTCCCATATAGGTGGGTTTGCATGCAATTTAGGGGTTTGGTACATAACAGTCCGAAAAAAAAGCTAAATGTAAATTTTTTGATAATGTTCTTATTTTATATAATTTCCTGAACTTTGCCCGAATTATGGCACCTCCTTACCTGTGAAGATAAATAAAAATGAAAAAAAAATATCGTATTTTTTTATTTATTTATTTATTTTTTTCTCAATCATGAGTGTAATTTGTGGCTTTTAGCTTTTCCGTACTTAATGAACTTAAAAACACTCATAATACACGTTTCTCGTAATGTCGTTTCGTTTCCCAAAAATAGGGTTCTTTGCATGCATTTAAGCGATTTTATTGGTAACATGATCAAAAACACTCAAAATACATGTTTTTGGTAATGTTATTCTGTGTCACCCTAAAGTATATTTTGCATGCATTTTAGAGTTTTGGTATGTAAGGAGCTCAAATACACTTGAAGGCAAGTTCTTGTTAAAAATTGGTTTTATTTCAATGTAATGTCAATGTAATGTAATGTTATTGCCTAACACGCTCAAAAACACTCAAAAGACATTTTTCTGGTAATGTCATTTTTTTCCCACATAAAGCTGGTTTCGCATGCAATTTGGGGTTTTGGTAACTAAGGATGTGAAAAGCACTCAAAATACACGCAATTAGTAAGATTGTTCTGTTTCTCAATTAAAAGTGTTGTTCCAGAGTTTCAGCATTTTGGAATGTAAGAAACTTCTCTATATACACGAGTTTTTGCGTTTTTTGCCTTGTAGTTCTTGTGAAACTATAAAACACTCATTATACATGGTTCTCGTAATGTCCTTTTGCTTCCCAATATAGAGAGCTTTCCATCTATTTTCGCTTTTTTTGTAGGTAACAATTTCAAAAACACTCAAAATATACCTTTTTAGTAACGTTTTTCTATTTCTTTTTATTGGTTGGTTTGCATCCGTTTTAAAATTTTTCTACGTAAAACACCGATAAAACACGTTTTTAGTAATATTGTTTTGGATTCCCATATAGATTGACTTCCATGTTATTTATCGTGTTGGTTCCTAAGATGCTGAAAAACACTCATAAGACCGTTTTCTGGCAAAGACGTTTCATTTCCCCATATAGGTGGCTTTGCATGCACTTTAGGGGTTTGGTACATAATAGTCCGAAAAAAAACTAAACAACTTTTTTGATAATGTTCTTATTTCACATAATTTCATGAATTTTGCCCGAGTTTTGGCATCTCGGTACCTGTGAAGATGAATAAGAAAGAAAAAAATATCGTATTTTTTTTTATTTATTTATTGTTTCTCAATAAAGAGTGTTATTTGTGGCTTTTAGCTTTTTGGTAATTAATGAACTTAAAAACACTCATAATACACGTTTCTCGTAATCTCCTTTCCTTTCCTAAAAATAGAGTTCTTTGCATGTATTTTAGCGTTTTCATTGGTAACATGATCAAAAACACTCAAAATATATGTTTTTGGTAATATTATTCTGTTTCACCATAAAGAGTGTTTTGCATGCATTTTAGTGTTTTGGTATATAAGGAGCTCAAAAAACACGTAAAGGCAAGTTCTTGGTAAAAATTCGTTTTCCTCCAATGTAATGTGATTGCCTTCCTTTTTAGTGCTTTATTGCCTATCACGCTAAAAAAAAGACTCATAAGACACTTTTCTGGTAAAGTCTTTTTTTTTCCCACAAATCTATTTTCGCATGCAATTTGGGGTTTTGGTAACTAAGAATGTGAAAAGCACTGAAAATACACGCATTTATTAAGGTTGTTCTGTTTCTAAATTAGGAATGTTATACATAAGTTTCAGCATTTTTGTATCTAGGAAACCTCTCCATATACACGAGATTTTGCGTTTTTTGCCTTGTGGTTCTTTTGAACTATAAAACACTCATTATACACTTTTCTTGCAATGTCCTTTTGTTTTTCAATATAGTGTGCTTTGCATCAATTTTTGCGTTTTTCGTAGGTAATAAGCTCAAAAACACTCAAAATATACCTTTTTAGTAACGTTTTTCTATTTCTTTATATTGGTTGCTTTGCATCCGTTTTAGTGTTTTTCTACGTAAAACACTGAGAAGACACGTTTTCAGTAACTTTGTTTTGGATCCCCATATAGAGGTGAGTTCCTTATTATTTATCGTTTTGGTGCTTAACATGCTAAAAAACACTCAAATCACAGATTTCTGGTAAAGTCGTTAATTTTTTTTTCATATAGGAGGCTTTGCATGCACTTTAGGGTTTGGTACATAACAATTCGAAAAAAAAATCTGAAATTAACTTTTTTTATAATATTCTTTTATCATACGATTGCCCTGAATTTTCCCAGAATTTTGGCATCTCGGTACTATGAAGATGAATAACAAAAAAAAAAAAAAAAATCCATTTTTTTATATATTTTTTTTTATTTTTTTTTTTATTTTCTGAATAAAGAGTGTTATTTGTGGGTTTTAGCTTTTTAGTACTTGAAGAACTTAAAAAAAAACACTCATAATACACGTTTCGTGATGTCCTTTTGTTTCCCAAACATAATGTTCTTTGCATGTATTTAAGCGTTTTTATAGATAACATGATCAAAAAACGCTCAAAATATATGTTTTTGGTAATATTATTTTGTTTCTCCATAAAATTTGTTTTGCATGCGTTTTAGCGGTTTGTTATATAAGGAGCTCAAAAACACTTAAAGGCAAGTTTTTGGTGTAAATTGGTGTTATTGTAATGAAATTTCATTGCCATGCTTTTAAGTGCTTTATTGCCTATCACGCTCAAAAACACTTAAAAGACACTTTTCTGGTAATGTCATTTTTTTCTCACATGAAGGTGGTTTCGCATGTAATTTGGGGTTTTGATAACTAAGAATGTGAAAAGCACGCAAAATACAAGCATTTAGTAAGGTTGTTCTGTTTCTCAGTTAAGAGTGTTATTCATGAGTTTCAGCTTTTTGGTATCTAGGAACATTCTCCATATACACGAGTTTTTGTGTTTTTTTGCCTTTTGGTTCTTTTGAACTACAAAAACTCATTATACACTTTTCTTGCAAAGTCCTTTTGTTTTCTTATGTAGAGTGCTTTGCATCAATTTTCCCATTTTTTTTGTAGGTAACAAGCACAAAAACACTCAAAATATACCTTTTTGGTAATGTTTTTCTATTTGTTGATATTGGTTGGTTTGCATCCGTTTCAGCGTTTTTCTACGTAAAACACTGAAAAGACACGTTTTCAGCAATTTTGTTTTGGATTCTCATATAAGGTGAGTTCCTTATTATTTATCGTTTTGGTGCCTAACATGCTGAAAAAACACTCAAAAAACAGATTTCAGGTAAGGTCGTTTAATTTCCTCATATAGGAGTCTTTCGATGCACTTTAGGGTTTGGTATATAACAATCCGAAAAAAAAGCTAAAATTAACTTTTTTGATAATTTTCTTTGATCATATAATAGCCCTGAATTTTCCCAGAATTTTGGAATCTCGGTACCTATGAAGATGAATAACAAAAAAAAAATCCTATTTTTTTTTATTTTCTTACTTTTTTTTCTAAATAAAGAGTGTTATTTGTGGGTTTTATCTTTTTGGTACTTAAGGAACTTAAAAACACTTATAATACACATTTCTCGTAATGTCCTTTCGTTTCGCAAACATAAGGTTCTTTATATGTATTTAAGCCTTTTTATAGATAACATGATCAAAACCCAAAAAATATATGTTTTTGGTAATTTTATTGTTTCTCCATAGAAGGTGTTTTGCATGCGTTTTAGCGTATTGGTATGTAATGAGCTCAAAAACACTTAAAGGCAAGTTCTTGGTAAAAGTTGTTTTTATTCCCATGTAATGTTATTACCCTGCTTTTTAGTGCTTTATTGCCTAACACGCTCAAAAACACTCAAAAGACACTTTTCTGGTAATATCATTTATATCCCACATAAAGCTAGTTTTGCATGGAATTTGGGAATTTCGTAACTAAGAATGTGAAAAAAAACTCAAAACACAGGCATTAATAAGATTTTTCTATTTCTTAATTAAAAGTGTTATTCATGATTTTCAGCATTTTCGTAGGTAAGAATCTTTTCTAATACACACATTTGGTAAGGTATTTCTGTTTCAAAATTAAAAGTGTTATTCATGAGTTTCATCTTTTTGGTATGTAAGAAACTTTTTTTAGTTTTTTACCTTGTGGTTCTTGTCAAACTATAAAACACTCATACACGTTTCTCGTAATGTCCTTTTCTTTGCCAATATAAAGTGCTTTCCATCTATTTTTTGCTTTTTTTGTAGGTAACAAGCTCAAAAACACATCAAAATATATCTTTTTGGTAATGTTATTGTATTTCTTCTTATTGGTTGGTTTACATCCGTTTTAGCGTTTTTTTAAGTAAATAACTGAAAAGACACGTTTTCAGTAATATTGTTGAAATTGCTGAAAAACACTCAAAAGACAGGTTTCTGGTAAAGTCGTGTAATTTCCCCATATAGGTGGATTTGCATACACTTCAGGGTTTGTACATAACTCCGGAAAAAGGCTAAAATTAATTTTTTTATAAAGATTTTTTTTACAAAATTTCCATGAATTTTGCCAGAATTTTGGCATCTCGGTACCTATGAAGATGAATAACAAAAAAAAAAAGTTTTTTTTTCTCTCTATAAAGAGTGTTATTTGTGGGTTTTAGCTTTTTGGTACTTAAGGAACTTAAAAACACTCATAATACACGATTTTCGTAATGTCCTTTTGTTATACAAACATAGGGTCCTTTACATGTAATTAAGCGTTTTTATAGGTTACATAATAAAAAAAAACTCAAAATACATGTTTTTTGTAATGTTATTCTGTTTCTCCATAAAGGGTGTTTTGCATGCTTTTTAGCGATTTGGTATGTAAGGAGTAAAAAAACACTTAAAGGCAAGTTCTTCGTAAAAGTTGGTTTTATTCCCATGTAATGTGATTGTTCTGCTTTTTAGTGCTTTGTTGCATATCACGCTCAAAAACACAAAAAAGACACTTTTTTGGTAATGTCATTTTTTTTCCACATAAAGGTAGTTTCGCATGTAATTTGGGATTTTCGTAACTAAGAATGTGAAAAACACTCAAAATACACCCATTTGGTAAGGTAGTTCTGTTTCTCAATTGAAAGTGTTATTCATGCATTTCAGCATTTTGGTATGTAAGAAACTTCTCTATATACACTAATTTTTTTCGTTTTTTGCCTTGTGGTTCGTGTGAAACTATAAAACACTCATTATACACGTTTTTCGTAATGTTCTTTTATTTCCCAATATAGTGTGCTTTCCATCCATTTTCGCATTTTTTGTAGGTAACAAGCTGAAAAACACTCAAAATATATCTTTTTGGTAATGTTATTGTATTTCTTCATATTGGTTGGCTTGCATCCGTTTTAGCGTTTTTCTTCGTAAATCACTGAAAAAGACACGTTTTCAGTAGTATTGTTGAAATTGCTGGAAAAAACACTCAAAAGACAGATTTCTGGTAAAGTCGTGTAATTTCCCCATATAGTTGGCTTTGCATGCACTTCTGGGTTTGGTACGTAATTCCGGAAAAAAGCTAAAATTTTTTTTTATAATGTGTTTTTTACATAATTTCCCTGAATTTTGCCTGAATTTTGGCATCTTCATACCTATTTAGATGAATAACAAAAAAAATATATATTTTTTTAGTTATTTATTTTTTCTCTATTTGTGGGTTTTTGTTTTTTGGTACTTAAGTAACTTAAAAACAATCATAATACACGATTTTCGTAATGTCCTTTCGTTTCACAGACATAGGGTTCTTTGCATGTATTTAAGCGTTTTTATAGGTAACATGATCAAAAACACTCAAAATAATGTAACAAAATAATGTATACATGTAATTTGGGATTTTCGTAACTAAGAATGTGAAAAACACTCAAAATACACACATTTGGTAAGGTAGTTCTGTTTCTCAATTAAAAGTGTTATTCATGAGTTTTAGCATTTTGGTATGTAAGAAACTTCTCTATATACACGAGTTTTTGCGTTTTTAGTCTTGTGGTTCTTGTGAAACTATAAAACAATCATTATACACGTTTCTCTAAATATCCTTTTTTCTTCCCAATATAGAGTGCTTTTACATCCATTTTCGCACTTTTTTGTAAGTAAAAAGCCCCAAAACACGTTGCTTTGCATCCGTTTTAGCGTTTTTTCTACGTAAAACGCTGAAAAGACACGTTTTCAGTAATTTTGTTTTGGATTCACATATTGACTGACTTCCATATTATTTATCGGTTTAGTGCCTAACATATTGAAAAACACTGAAACAATCCGAAAAAAAAGCTATAATTAACTTTTTTGATAATGTTCTTTTTTCCACATAAATTCCCTGAAATTTGGCAGAATTTTTTATTTTTTCTTTTCTTTTTTTTGTCTTTAAAGAGTGTTATTTGTGGGTTTTAACGTTTTGGTACTTAAGGAACTTCAAAACAGTCAAAATACACGTTTTTCGTAATGTCCTTTCGTTTCCCAAAGATAGGGTTCTTTGCATGTATTTAAGCGTTTTTATAAGTAACATGATCAAAAACACTTAAAACACATGTTTTTTGTAATGTTTTTTCTGCTTCTCCATAAAGAAGTGTTTTGCATGCGTTTTAGCGTTTTGGTACGTAAGGAGCTCAAAAACACATAATGGCAAGTTCTTGGTCAAAGTTGGTTTTATACCCATGTAATGTGATTACCCTGCTTTCTAGTGCTTTATTGCCAAACACGCTTAAAAACACTCAAAAGACACTTCTGGTAATGTCATTTTTTTCTCACATAAAGCTAGTTTCGCATGCTTTTTGGGATTTTGCTAACTAACAATGTGAAAAACAATGAAAATACACGCTTTTGGTAAGATTGTTCTGTTTCTCAATTAAGATTGTTATTCATGAGTTTCAGCATTTGGTATCTAAGAAACTTCTTTATATACACAAGTTTCAGCGCTTTTTGCCTTGTGGTTCTTGTGAACCACAAGTTTTTTTGCTCGAAAATAATAAGACACTCATTATACACGTTTCTCGTAATGTCCTTTTCTTTCCTAATAGGGAGTGCTTTGCATCCATTTTCACCTTTTTTGTAGGTAACCAGCTCAAAAATACTGAAAATATAGTTTTTTTTGTAACGTTATTCTATTTTTTTTCATATTGGTTAGTTTGCATCCGTTTTAACGTTTTTCTACGTAAAACACCGAAAAGACACGTTTTCAGTAATTTTGTTTTGGATTCCCATATAGAGTGACTTTCATGTTATTTATCGTTTTGGTGCCTAACAAGCTGAAAAACACTCATAAGACAGTTTTCTGGCAAAGACGTTTGATTTCCCCATATAGGTGGCTTTGCATGCACTTTATGGTTTGCTACATAACAGTCGAGAAAAAAAAAGCTAAAATTAACTTTTTTGATAATGTTCTTATTTCAGAAAATTTCATGAATTTTGCTTGAATTTTGGCACCTCGGTACCTGTGAAGATGAATAAGAAAGAAAAAAAATATCGTATTTTTTTATTTATTTATTAATTTTTTCTCAATAGAGAGTTATTTGTGGCTTTTAGCTTTTTGGTACTTAATGAATTTAAAAATACTCATAATACACGTTTCTCGTAATGTCCTTTCGTTTCCCACAAATAGGGTTCTTAGCATGTATTTAAGCGTTTTTATTGGTAACATGATCAAAAACACTCAAAATACATGTTTTTGGTAATGTTATTCTGTTTCTCCATAAAGTGTGTTTTGCATGTGTTTTAGCGTTTTGGTATATAAGGAGCCCCAAAAACACTTAAAGGCAAGTTCTTGGTAAACATTGGTTTTATTCCCATGTAATGTGATTGCCCTTCTTTTTAGTGCTTTACTGCCTATCACGCTCAAAAACAATTGAAAGACACTTCTGGTCATTTCATTTTTTCCCTCATAAAGCTAATTTTGCATGCTATTTTGGGTATTGCTAACTAGGAATATGAAAAACACTCAAACTACACGCATTTACTATGGTTGTTCTGTTTCTCAATTAAGATTGTTATTCATGAGTTTTAGCATTTTGGTATCTAAGAAACTTCTTTATATACACGAGTTTTTGCGTTTTTCTATATAAAACACTGAGAAGATACATTTTCAGTAATTTTGTTTTGGATTCCCATATAGAGTGAGTTCCTTATTATTTATCGTTTTAGTGCCTAACATGCTGAAAAACACTCAAAAGACAGATTTCTGGTAAGGTCGTTCAATTTCCTCATATAGGAGACTTTGCATGCACTTTAGGGTTTGGTACATAACAGTCCGAAAAAAAAAGCTAAAATTAACTTTTTTGATAATATTCTTTTCTTCATATAACTTTCCTGAATTTTCCCAGAATTTTGGCATCTCGGTACCTATGAAGATGAAAAAAAAATCCTATTTTTTTTTCTAAATAAAGAGTGTTATTTGTGGGTTTTAGCTTTTTGGTAATTAAGGAACTTAAAAAAAACACTCATAATACACGTTTCTCGTAATGTCCTTTTGTTTCCCAAACGTAATGTTCTTTGCATGTATTTAAGCGTTTTTATAGATAACATGATAAAAAACACCCAAATTACATGTTTTTGGTAATGTTATTCTGTTTCTCCATAAAGTTTGTTTTGCATACATTTTAGCGGTTTGGTATATAAGGAGCTCAAAAACATTTAAAGGCAAGTTCTTGGTAAAAAATTGGTTTTATTCCAATGAAAAGTGATTGCCCTACTTTTTAGTGCTTTATTGCCTATCACGCTCAAAAACACTCAAAAGACATTTTTCTGGAAATGTCATGTTTTGACACATAAATCTGGTTTCGAAATAAAATTTGCGTTTTTGGTAACTAAGAATATGAAAAAACACTCAAAATACACGAATTTGGTAAGGTTGTTCTGTTTCTCATGTGTTATTCATGAGTTTCAGCATTTTGGTATTTTGGTTTTTTGGCATTTTGGTGTATCTCCATATACACGAGTTTTTGCGTTTTTTGCCTTGTTGTTCTTTTGAACTATAATACACTCATTGTACACTTTTCTTGCAATGTCCATTTGTTTACCAATATCGAGTGCATTGTATCAATTTTAGCGTTTTTTTTTTTGTAGGTAACAAGCTCAAAAACAATCAAAATATACCTTTTTGGTAATGTTTTTTTCTATTTCTTGATATTGGTTGGTTTGCATTTATTTTAGCGTTTTTCTACGTAAAACACTGGGAAGACACGTTTTCAGTAATTTCGTTTTGCATTCCCATATAAAGTGAGTTCCTTATTATTTATCATTTTGGTGCCTAACATGCTGAAAAACACTCAAAAGACAGATTTCTGGTAAGGTCGTTTAATTTCCTTATATAAGAGGCAGTTTAGGGTTTGGTACATAACAGTCCAAAAAAAAAGCTAAAATCAACTTTTTTGATAATATTCTCTTATATAATTGCCTTGAATTTTCCCAGAATTTTGGCATTTCGGTACCTATGAAGATGAATAAAAAAAAAAATTCCTATTTTTTTATTTTTTTATTTATTTATTTTTCTAAATAAAGAGTGGATATTAGGTTTTTGGTACTTAACAAACTTAAAAACACTCATAATATACGTTTCTCGTAATGTCCTTTTCTTTCCCAAACATAAGGTTCTTTGCATGTATTTAAGCGTTTTTATAGATAACACGATCAAAAACACTCATAATACATGTTTTTGGTAATTTTATTCTGTTTCTCCATAAAGTTTGTTTTACACGCGTTTTAGCGGTTTAGTATATAAGGAGCTCAAAAACACTTAAAGGCATGATCTTGATAAAAATTGGTTTTATTCAAAGGTAATGTGATTGCCCTGCTTTTTAGTGCTTTATTGCCTATCAGGCTCAAAAACACTCAAAAGACATTATTCTTATAATGTCATTTTTTTCTCACATAAAGCTGGTTTCGCATGCAATTTGGGGTTTTGGTAACTAAGAATGTGAAAAGCTCTCAAAAGACACGCATTTAGTAAGGTTGTTCTGTTTCTCAATTAGGAATGTTATTCATGAGTTTCAGCATTTTGGTATCTAGGAAACTTCTCCATATCCACATGTTTTTGCGTTTTTTGCCTTTTGGTTCTTTTGAACTATAAAACACTCATTATACACTTTTCTTGCAATGTCCTTTTATTTCCTAATATAGAGTGCTTTGCATCAATTTTCATGTTATTTGTAGGTAACAAGCTCAGAAAAACTCAAAATATGCCTTTTTGGTAATGTTTTTCTATTTTTTTTTTATATTGGTTGGTTTGCATCCGTTTTACCGTTTTTCTACGTAAAACACTGAGAAGACACGTTTTCAGTAATTTTGTTTTGAATTCCTATATAGAGTGAGTTCCTTATTTATTTATCGTTTTGGTGCCTAACATTCTGAAAAAAACACTCAAAACACAGATTTATTTTAAGATCGTTTAATTTCCTCATATAGGACGCTTTGCATGCAATTTAGGGTTTGGTACATAACAGTCCGAAAAAAAAGCTAAAATTAACTTTTTTGATAATTTTCTTTTATCATATAATAGTCCTGAATTTTTCCTGAATTTTGGCATCTCGGTACATATGAAGATGAATAACAAAAAAAAAAATCCTATTTTTTTCATTTTCTTACTTTTTTTTTCTAAATAAAGAGTCTTATTTGTGGGTTTTAGCTTTTTTGGTACTTAAGGAACTTAAAAACACTTATAATACACATTTCTCGTAGTGTCCTTTCGTTTCGCAAACATAAGGTTCTTTGCATGTATTTGAGCGTTTTCATAGATAACATGATCAAAAACACTCAAAATATATGTTTTTGGTAATCTTATTTTGTTTCTCCATAAAAGGTGTTTTGCATGAGTTTTAGCGTATTGGTATGTAATGAGCTCAAAAACACTTAAAGGCAAGTTCTTGGTAAAAGTTGTTTTTATTCCTATGTAATGTGATTGCCCTGCTTTTTAGACACTTTTCTGGTAATATCATTTGTTTTCCCACATAAAGCTAGTTTTGCATGGAATTTGGGGTTTTGGTAACTAAGAATGTGAAAAAAAAAACTCAAAACACAGGCATTAATAAGGTTTTTCTATTTCTTAATTAAAAGTGTTATTCATGATTTTCAGCATTTTGATATGTAAGAAACTTTCCTAATACACACATTTGCTAAAGTATTTCTGTTTCAAATTAAAATTCATGAGTTTCAACTTTTTGGTATGTCAGAAACTTCTTTATGTACACGAGTTTTGAGTTTTTTACCTTGTGGTTCTTCTCAAAATATAAAACACTCATACACGTTTCTCGTAATGTCCTTTTCTTTGCCAATATAAAGTGCTTTCCATCCATTTTTACATTTTTTGTAGGTAACAAGCTCAAAAACACATCAAAATATATATTTTTGGTAATGTTATTCTATTTCTTCATATTGGTTGGTTTACATCCGTTTTAGCGTTTTCTACGTAAATCACTGAAAAGACACGTTTTCAGTAATATTGTTGAAATTGCTGAAAAAAACACTCATAAGACAGGTTTCTGGTAAAGTCGAGTAATTTCTTCATATAGGTGGCTTTGCATACACTTCAGGGTTTGGTACATAAAGCTAAAGCATAAAGCTAAAATTATTTTTTTATAATGATTTTTTTTACAAAATTTCCCTGAATTTTTCCAGAATTTTGGTATCTCGGTACCTATGAAGATGAATAACAATTTTTTTTTTCTCTCTATAAAGTGTTATTTGTGACTTTTAGCTTTTTGGTACTTAAGGAACTTAAAAACATTCATAATAAACGATTTTCGTAATGTCCTTTTCTTATACAAACATAGGGTTCTTTACATGTATTTAAGCGTTTTTATAGGTAACATGATCAAAAACACTCAAAATACATATTTTTGGTAATGTTATTCTGTTTGTACATAAAGGGTGTTTTACATGCGTTTTAGCGTTTTGGTATGTAAGGAGTTAAAAAACACTTAAAGGCAAGTTCTTCGTAAAAGTTGGTTTTATTCTCAAGTGATGTGATTGTTTTGCTTTTTAGTGCTTTGTCACGAGTGCTATCACGCTCAAAAACACTCAAAAGACATTTTTCTGATAATGTCATTTTTTTTTTCCCATATAAAGGTAGTTTCGCATGTAATTTGGCAATTTCGTAACTAAGAATGTGAAAAATACTCAAAATACACAATTTGGTAAGGTAGTTCTGTTTCTCGATTAAAAGTGTTATTCATGCATTTCATCATTTTGGTATGTAAGAAACTTCTCTATATACACGAGTTTTTGCGTTTATTGCCTTGTGGTTCTTGTGAAATTATTAAACACTCATTTTTTCTCATTTCTCGTAATGTTCTTTTGTTTCCTAATATAGAGTGCTTTCCATCCATTTTTGCATTTTTTGTAGGTAACACGCTTAAAAACACTCAAAACGTATATTTTTGGTAATGTTATTCTACTTCTTCATATTGGTTGGTTTGCATCCGTTTTAGCGTTTTTCTTTGTAAATCTCGGAAAAGACTCGTTTTCAGTAACCCTGTTGAAAATACTTCTGGTACAGGTTTATGGTAAAGTCGTGTAATTTTCCCATAGAGGTGGCTTTGCATGCACTTCAGGGTTTCTTACATAACTGCGGAAAAAAGCTAAAATTATTATTTTTTTGTTAATTTTTTTTCTTTACGAAATTTCCCTGAATTTTCCCAGAATTCTAGCATCTCGGTACCTATGAAGATGAATAAAAAAAAAAAAGAAATTTAAATATTTATATATATATATATATATATATATATATATATATATATATATATATATATATATATATATATATATATATATATATATATATATATATATATATATATATATATATATATATATATATATATATATATATATATATATATATATATATATATATATATATATATATATATATTTTTTTTTTTTTTTTTTTCTCTATAAAGAGTGTTGTTTGAGTGTATTAGCTTTTTGGTACTTAAGGAACCTAAAAACTCTCATAATACATAATTTTCGTAATATCCATTCATTTCACAAACATAGGGTTCTTTACATGTATTTAAGCGTTTTTATAGGTAACATCATCAAAAACACTTAAATTCATGTTTTTAGTAATATTATTTTGTTTCTCCATAAAGGGTGTTTTGCATGCGTTTTATCGTTTTGTTATGTAAGGAGTTAAAAACACTTAAAGGCATGTTTTTGGTAAAAGTTGGTTTTATTCCCATGTAATGTGATTGTTCTGCTTTTTAGTGCTTTGTTGCATATCACGCTCTAAAACACTCAAAAGACACTTTTCTGGTAATGTCATTTTTTCCCACATAAAACTAGTTTTGCTTGTAATTTCGGATTTTCGTAACTAAGAATGTGAAAAACACTAAAAATACTCACATTTGGTAAGATACTTCTGTTTCTCAATTAAAAGTCTAATTCATGAGTTTCAGCATTTTGGAATGTAAGAAACTTCTTTATATACACGAGTTTTTGCGGTTTTTGCCTTGTGGTTCTTATGAAACTATAAAACACTCATTATACTCGTTTCTCGTAATGTCCATTTGCTTCCCAATATAGAGTGCTTTCCATGCATTTTCGCGTTTTTTGTAGGTAACAGTTTCAAAAACTCAAACTATACCTTTTTGGTAATGTTATTCTATTTCTTCATTTTGGTTGGTTTGCATCCGTTTTAGCGTTTTCTACGTAAAACACCGAAAAGACACGTTTTCAGTAATTTTGTTTTGGATTCCCATATAGATTGACTTTCTTGGGTTTTATCGTGTTGGTTCCTAACATGCTGAAAAACACTCATAAGACAGTTTTTTGGCAAAGACGTTTAATTTCCCCATATAGGTGGCTTTGCATGCACTTTAAGGGTTTGGTACATAAGAGTCTGAAAAAAAACTAAATTTAACTTTTTTGATAATGTTTCTTATTTCATATAATTTCCTGAACTTTGCCCGAATTTTGGCACCTCGTTACCTGCGAAGATGAATAAGAATGAAAAAAAAATATCGTATTTTTTTTATTTATTTATTTTTTTCTCAATAAAGAGTGTAATTTGTGGCTATTACCTTTTTCGTACTTAATGAACTTAAAAACACTCATAATACACGTTTCTCGTAATGTCCTTTCATTTCCCAAAAATAGCGTTTTTTGCATGTATTTAAGCGTTTTTATTGGTAACATGATCAAAAACACTCAAAATACATGTTTTTGGTAATGTTATTCTGTTTCACCATAAAGTGTATTTTCCATGCATTTTAGTGTTTTGGTATATAAGGAGCTCAAATACACTTAATGGCAAGTTCTTGTTAAAAATTGGTTTTATTCCAATGTAATGTGATTGCCCTGCTTTTTAGTGCTTTATTGCCTAACACGCTCAAAAACACTCAAAAGACATTTTTCTGGTAATGTCATTTTTTTCACACATAAAGCTGGTTTCGCATGCAATTTGGGGTTTTGGTAACTAAGAATGTGAAAAGCACTCAAAATACACGCATTTAGTAATATTGTTCCGTTTCTCAATTAAGAGTGTTGTTCCAGATTTTCAGCATTTTGGAATGTAAGAAACTTCTCTATATACAAGAGTTTTTGCGTTTTTTGCCTTGTAGTTCTTGTGAAACTATAAAACACTCATTATACACGTTTCTCGTAATGTCCTTTTGCTTCACAATATAGAGTGCTTTACATCCATTTTCGCGTTTTTTTAGGTAACAATTTCAAAAACACTCAAAATATACCTTTTTGATAATGTCATTTTATTTCCTCATATTGGTTGGTTTGCATCCGTTTTAGCGTTTTTCTACGTAAAACACCGAAAAGACACGTTTTTAGTAATTTTGTTTTGGATTCCCATATAGATTGACTTTCATGTTATTTATCGTGTTGGTTCCTAACATGCTGAAAAACACTCATAAGACCGTTTTCTGGCAAAGACGTTTAATTTCCCCATACAGGTGGCTTTGCATGCACTTTAGGGGTTTGGTACATAACAGTCCGAAAAAAAAAAAAAAACAAATATAACTTTTTTGATAATGATCTTATCTCACATAATTTCCTGAATTTTGCCCAAAATTTGGCATTTCGGTACCTGTGAATATGAATTCGAAAGAAAAAAAAATATTGTATTTTTTTTTTATTTATTGTTTCTCAATAAAAAATGTTATTTTGGGCTTTTACCTTTTTGGTAATTAATGAACTTAAAAACACTCATAATACACGTTTCTCGTAATCTCCTTTCATTTCCCAAAAATAGTGTTCTTTGCATGTATTTAAGCGTTTTTATTGGTAACATGATCAAAAACACTCAAAATACATGTTTTTGGTAATGTTATTTTGTTTAACCATAAAGAGTGTTTTGCATGCGTTTTAGTGTTTTGGTTTATAAGGAGCTCAAAAATACTTAAAGGCAAGTTCTTGGTAAAAATGCGTTTTCCTCCTATGTAATGTGATTGCCCTCCTTTTTAGTGCTTTATTGCCTATGACGCTCAAAAACACTCAAAAGACATTTTTCTGGTAAAGTCTTTTTTTTTCCCACAAATCTATTTTCGCATGCAATTTCCATTTTGGTAACTAAGAATATGAAAAGCACTCAAAATACACGCATTTGTTAAGGTTATTCTGTTTCTCAATTAGGAGTGTTATACATGAGTTTTAGCATTTTTTGTATCTAGGAAACCTCTCCATATACACGAGATTTTGCGTTTTTTGCCTTGTGGTTCTTTTGAACTATAAAACACTCATTATACACTTTTCTTGCAATGTCCTATTCTTTCCCAATATAGAGTGCTTTGCATCAATTTTCGCGTATTTTGTAGGTAAAAAGCTGAAAAACACTCAAAATATATCTTTTTAGTAACGTTTTTCAATTTCTTGATATTGGTTGCTTTGCATCCGTTTTATCGTTTTTCTACGTAAAACACTGAGAAGACACGTTTTCAGTAACTTTGTTTTGGATTTCCATATAGAGTGAGTTCCTTATTATTTATCGTTTTACTGGCTAACATGCTAAAAAAAAACACTCAAAACACAGATTTCTGGTAAGGTCGTTTAATTTCCTATTATAGGAGGCTTTGCATGCACTTTAGGGTTTGGTACATAACAGACCGAAAAAAAAGCTGAAATTAACTTTTTTGATAATATTCTTTTATTGCCAGAATTTTGGCATCTCGGTACCTATGAATATGAATAAAAAAAAAATAAATAAATATTCCTATTTTTTTATTTTTTTATTTTTTATTTTCTAAATAAAGAGTTTTATTTGTGGGTTTTAGCTTTTTGGTACTTAAGGAAATAAAAAAAAAAACACTTATAATACAAGTTTCTCGTAATGTCCTTTTGTATCCCAAACATAATGTTCTTTATTTAAGCGTTTTTATAGATAACATGATCAAAAACATTCAAAATACAATTTTTTGGTAATGTTGTTCTGTTTCTCCATAAAGTTTGTTTTGCATGCGTTTTAGCGGTTTGGTATATAAGGAGCTCAAAAACACTTAAACGCAAGTTTTTGGTATAAATTGGTGTTATTCCAATGTAATATGATTGCCCTGCTTTTTAGTGCTTTATTGCCTATCACGCTCAGAAACTTTTCTGGTAATGTCATTTTTTTCTCACATAAAGGTTGTTTAGCATGCAATTTGGGGTTTTGGTAACTAAGAATGTGAAAAGCACTCAAGATACACACATTAATTAAGGTTGTTCTGTTTCTCAATTAAGAAGGTTATTCATGAGTTTCAGCATTTTGGTATCTTGGAACCTTCTCCATATACACGAGTTTTTGTGTTTTTAGCCTTTTGGTTCTTTTGAACTATAAAAAAAACTTATTATATACTTTTCTTGCAAAGTCCTTTTGTTTTCTGATATAGAGTGCTTTGCATCAATTTTCGCGTTTATTGTAGGTAAGAAGCTGAAAAACATTCAAAATATACGTTTTTGGTAATGTTTTTCTATTTCTTGATATTGGTTGGTTTGCATCCGTTTTAGCGTTTTTTCTACGTAAAATACATAAAAAACATGTTTTCAGCAATTTTGTTTTGGATTCTCATATAGAGTGAGTTCCTTATTATTTATCGTTTTGGTGCCTAACATGCTGAAAAACACTCAAAAAACAGATTTCTGTTAAGATCGTTTAATTTCCTCATATAGGAGTCTTTGGATGCACTTTAGGGTTTGGTACATAACAGTCCGAAAAAAGCTAAAACTAACTTTTTTGATAATTTTCTTTTATCATATAATAGTCCTGAATTTTCCCAGAATTTTGGCATCTTGGTACATATGAAGATGAATAACAAAAAAAAAAAATTATATTTTTTCATTTTCTTACTTTTTTTTTCTAAATAAAGTCTTATTTGTGGGTTTTAGCTTTTTGGTACTTGAGGAAATTAAAAACACCTATAATACACATTTCTCGTAGTGTCCTTTCGTTTCGCAAACATAAGGTTCTTTGCATGTATTTGAGCGTTTTTATAGATAACATGATCAAAAACACTCAAAATATATGTTTTTGGTAATCTTATTTTGTTTCTCCATAAAAGGTGTTTTGCATGCATTTTAGCGTTTTGGTATGTAATGAGCTCAAAAACACTTAAAGGCAAGTTTTTGGTAAAAGTTGTTTTTATTCCCATATAATGTGATTGCCTTGCTTTTTAGTGCATTATTGCCTAACACGCTCAAAAACACTCAAATGACACTTTTCTGGTAATATTATTTGTTTTCCCACATAAAGCTAGTTTTGCATGGAATTTGGGGTTTTGGTAACTAAGAATGTGAAAAAAAAACACAAAACACAGGCATTTGGTAAGGTTGTTCTATTTCTTAATTAAAAGTGTTATTCATGATTTTCAGCATTTTGGTATGTAAGAAACTTTTCTAATACACACATTTGGTAAGGTATTTCTGTTTCAAAATTAAAAGTGTTATTCATGAGTTTCATCTTTTTGGTATGTCAGAAACTTCTTTATGTACACGAGTTTTTGAGTTTTTTACCTTGTGGTTCTTGTCAAACTATAAAACACTCATACACGTTTCTCGTAATGTCCTTTTCTTTGCCAATATAAAGTGCTTTCCATCCATTTTTGCGTTTTTTGTAGGTAACAAGCTCAAAAACACATCAAAATATATCTTTTTGGTAATGTTATTCTATTTCTTCATATTGGTTGGTTTACATCCGTTTTAGTGTTTTTCTTCGTAAATCACTGAAAGACACGTTTTCAGTAATATTTTTGCAATTGCTGAAAAACACTCAAAAGACAGGTTTCTGGTAAATTCGTGTAATTTCCACATATAGGAAGATTTTCCTGCACTTCAGGGTTTGTACATAACTAAATCTAATATTATTTTTTTATGATGATTTTTTTTTTTTTTTTAATTTCCATGAATTTTGCCAGAATTTTGGCATCTCGGTACCTATGAAGATAAATAACAAAAAAAAAAAATTCTCTCTATAAAGAGTGTTATTTGTGGGTTTTAGCTTTTTGGTACTTAAGGAACTTAAAAACACTCATAATACAAGATTTTCGTAATGTCCTTTTGTTATACAAACATAGGGTTCTTTACATGTATTTAAGCGTTTTTATAGGTAACATGATCAAAAACACTCAAAATACATGTTTTTCGTAATGTTATTCTTTTTCTCCATAAAGGGTGTTTTGCATGCGTTTTAGCGATTTGGTATGTAAGGAGTTAAAAAACACTTAAAGGCAAGTTCTTCGTAAAAGTTGGTTTTATTCCCATGTAATGTGATTGTTGTGCTTTTTAGTGCTTTGTTGCATATCACGCTGAAAAACACTAAAAAGACACTTTTTTGGTAGTCATTTTTTTTCCCCATATGAAGGTAGTTTCGCATGTAATTTGGCATTTTCGTAACTACGAATGTGAAAAACACTCAAAATACACAATTTGGTAAGGTAGTTCTGTTTATCGATTAAAAGTGTTATTCATGCATTTCATCTTTTTTTCTATGTAAGAAATTTCTCTATATACACGAGTTTTTGCGCTTATTGCCTTGTGGTTCTTTTAAAACTATAAAACACTCATTATACACGTTTCTCGTAATGTCCTTTTGTTTCCTAATATAGAGTGCTTTACATCCATTTTTGCATTTTTTTGTAGGTAACAAGCTCAAAAACACTCAAATATATCTTTTTGGTAATGTTATTCTATTTCTTCATATAGGTTGGTTTGCATCCGCTTTAACGTTTTTCTACGTAAAACACTGAAAAGACACGTTTTCAGTAATTTTCTTTTGGATTCACATATTGACTGACTTCCATATTATTTATCGTTTTGGTGCCTAACATGCTGAAAAACACTTAAAAGACAGGGGTCTGGTAAAGTCGCTTAACTTCTTTATATAGGTGGCTTTGCAAGCACTTTAGGGTTTGGTACATAACAATCCGAAAAAAAAAGCTATAATTAACTTTTTTGTTAATGTTCTTTTTTCCAAATAAATTCCCTGAATTTTGGCAGAATTTTGGCATCTCGGTACCTATAAAGATAAATAACAAAAAAAAAAAAAAAAAAAAAAATCTTATTTTTTTATTTTTTGTTTAATATTTTTTTTTTCTAAATAAAGAGTGTTATTGTGGGTTTTAGCTTTTAGGTACTGAAGGAACTTAAAAAACACTCATAATACACGTTTCTCGTAATGTCCTTTCGTTTCCCAAACATAAGGTTCTTTGCATGTATTTAAGTGTTTTTATAGATAACATGATCAAAAACACTCAAAATACATGGATTTGGTAATATTATTCTGTTTCTCCATCAAATGTATTTTGCAGGCGTTTTAGCGTTTTGGTATGTAAGGAGCTCAAAAAACACTTAATGGCAAGTTCTTGGTAAAATTTGGCTTTATTCCCATGTAATGTGATTGCCCTTCCTTTTAGTGCTTTATTGCGCAACACGTTCAAAAACACTCAAAAGACATGCAAGGCCTCGCATATGAGGAAATTAAAGACCTTACCAGAAATCTGTCTTTTGAGTGTTTTTCAGCATGTTAGGCATCAAAATGATAAATAATAAGGAACTCACTCTATGTGGGAATCCAAAAGAAAATTACTGAAAACGTGTCTTCTCAGTGTTTTACGTAGAAAAACGCTAAAACTGATGCAAACCAACCAATATCAAGAAGCAGAAAAACTTTACCAAAAATGTATATTTTGAGTGTTTTTTATTTTTTTTCATGTAGGAAGGATACTGGCCAAGGGCAACAAAAATCTAATAAAAAAAAAAATGCCCACTGAAATGCCAGTCCCATAAAAGGGTCAAAGCAGTGGTCAAAAATTGGTGGATAAGTGTCTTGAAACCTCCCTCTTGAAGGAATTCAAGTCATAGGAAGGTGGAAATACAGAAGAAGGCAGGGAGTTCCAGAGTTTACCAGAGAAAGGGATGAATGATTGAGAATACTGGTTAACTCTTGCGTTAGAGAGGTGGACAGAATAGGGGTGAGAGAAAGAAGAAAGTCTTGTGCAGCGAGGCCGCGGAAGGAGGGGAGGCATGCAGTTAGCAAGATCAGAAGAGCAGTTGGCATGAAAATAGCGGTAGAAGACAGCTAGATATGCAACATTGCGGCGGTGAGAGAGGGGCTGAAGACAGTCAGTTAGAGGAGAGGAGTTGATGAGACGAAAAGCTTTTGATTCCACCCTGTCTAGAAGAGCAGTATGAGTGGAACCCCCCCCCAGACATGTGAAGCATACTCCATACATGGACGGATAAGGCCCTTGTACAGAGTTAGCAGCTGGGGGGGTGAGAAAAACTGGCGGAGACGTTTCAGAACACCTAACTTCATAGAAGCTGTTTTAGCTAGAGATGAGATGTGAAGTTTCCAGTTCAGATTATAAGTAAAGGACAGACCGAGGATGTTCAGTGTAGAAGAGGGGGACAGTTGAGTGTCATTGAAGAAGAGGGGATAGTTGTCTGGAAGATTGTGTCGAGTTGATAAATGGAGGAAATGAGTTTTTGAGGCATTGAACAATACCAAGTTTGCTCTGCCGCAATCAGAAATTTTAGAAAGATCAGAAGTCAGGCGTTCTGTGGCTTCCCTGCGTGATATGTTTACCTCCTGAAGGGTTGGACGTCTATGAAAAGACGTGGAAAAGTGCAGGGTGGTATCATCAGCATAGGAGTGGATAGGACAAGAAGTTTGGTTTAGAAGATCATTAATGAATAATAAGAAGAGAGTGGGTGACAGGACAGAACCCTGAGGAACACCACTGTTAATAGATTTAGGAGAAGAACAGTGACCGTCTACCACAGCAGCAATAGAACGGTCAGAAAGGAAACTTGAGATGAAGTTACAGAGAGAAGGATAGAAACCGTAGGAGGGTAGTTTGGAAATCAAAGCTTTGTGCCAGACTCTATCAAAGGCTTTTGATATGTCCAAGGCAACAGCAAAAGTTTCACCAAAGTCTCTAAAAGAGGATGACCAAGACTCAGTAAGGAAAGCCAGAAGATCACCAGTAGAGCGGCCTTGACGGAACCCATACTGGCGATCAGATAGAAGGTTGTGAAGTGATAGATGTTTAAGAATCTTCCTGTTGAGGATAGATTCAAAAACTTTAGATAAGCAGGAAATTAAAGCAATAGGACGGTAGTTTGAGGGATTAGAGCGGTCACCCTTTTTAGGAGGAACAGTTTGAATGTAGGCAAACTTCCAGCAAGAAGGAAAGGTAGATGTTGACAGACAGAGCTGAAAGAGTTTGACTAGGCAAGGTGCAGGCACGGAGGCACAGTTTCGGAGAACAATAGGAGGGACCCCATCAGGTCCATAAGCCTTCCGAGGGTTTAGACCAGCGAGGGCACGGAAAACATCATTACGAAGAATTTTAATACGTGGCATGAAGTAGTCAGAGGGTGGAGGAGAGGGAGGAACAAGCCCAGAATCGTCCAAGGTAGAGTTTTTAGCAAAGGTTTGAGCAAAGAGTTCAGCTTTAGAAATAGACGTGATAGCAGTGGTGCCATCTGGTTGAAGTAGAGGAGGGAAAGAAGAAGAAGCAAAGTTATTGGAGATATTTTTGGCTAGATGCCAGAAATCACGAGGGGAGTTAGATCTTGAAAGGTTTTGACATTTTCTGTTAATGAAGGAGTTTTTGGCTAGTTGGAGAACAGACTTGGCATGGTTCCGGGCAGAAATATAAAGTGCATGAGATTCTGGTGATGGAAGGCTTAAGTACCTTTTGTGGGCCACCTCTCTATCATGTATAGCACGAGAACAAGCTGTGTTAAACCAAGGTTTAGAAGGTTTAGGACGAGAAAAAGAGTGAGGAATGTACGCCTCCATGCCAGACACTATCACCTCTGTTATGCGCTCAGCACACAAAGACGGGTCTCTGACACGGAAGCAGTAGTCATTCCAAGGAAAATCAGCAAAATACCTCCTCAGGTCCCCCCAACTAGCAGAGGCAAAACGCCAGAGGCACCTTCGCTTAGGGGGATCCTGAGGAGGGATTGGAGTGATAGGACAAGATAAAGATATGAGATTGTGATCGGAGGAG
Source organism: Scylla paramamosain (assembly GCF_035594125.1). NCBI lineage: Eukaryota > Metazoa > Arthropoda > Malacostraca > Decapoda > Portunidae > Scylla > Scylla paramamosain. Next base: position 8,247,055 of record NC_087197.1, read on the forward strand.
CCCAACGGAGAAGAAAGGGTGACAGCATAAGGAGAAGGATTAGAGGTCAGGAAAAGGTCAAGAATGTTGGGCGTATCTCCAAGACGGTCAGGAATACGAGTAGGGTGTTGCACCAATTGCTCTAGGTCATGGAGGATAGCAAAGTTGTAGGCTAGTTCACCAGGATGGTCAGTGAAGGGAGAGGAAAGCCAAAGCTAGTGGTGAACATTGAAGTCTCCAAGAATGGAGATCTCTGCAAAAGGGAAGAGGGTCAGAATGTGCTCCACTTTGGAAGTTAAGTAGTCAAAGAATTTCTTATAGTCAGAGGAGTTAGGAGAGAGGTATACAGCACAGATAAATTTAGTATGAGAATGACTCTGTAGTCGTAGCCAGATGGTGGAAAACTCGGAAGATTCAAGAGCGTGGGCACGAGAGCAGGTTAAGTCATTGCGCACATAAACGCAGCATCCAGCTTTGGATCGAAAATGAGGATAGAGAAAGTAGGAGGGAACAGAAAAGGGGCTACTGTCAGTTGCCTCAGACACCTGAGTTTCAGTGAGGAAAAGAAGTTGAGGTTTAGAAGAGGAGAGGTGGTGTTCTACAGATTGAAAATTAGATCTTAGAACGCGAATGTTGCAGAAGTTAATGAAGAAAAAGTTGAGAGGGGTGTCAAGACACTTAGGGTTTTTGAGCTTGTTACCTACAAAAAAAACGCAAAAATTGATACAAAGCACTCTATATTGGGAAACAAAGGGACATTGCAAGAAAAGTGTATAATGAATGTTTTATAGTTAAAAAAAAAAACACAAGGCAAAAAACGCCTTGTATACTCGTGTATATGGAGAATTTTCGTAGATACCAAAATGCTGAAACTCATGAATAACACTATTAATTGAGAAACAGAACAACCTTACTAAATGCGTGTCAAAAACACTAAAAGGCAAGTTCTTTTTTTTATCTAACAAGCTCAAAAACACACAAAATATACTTTTCTGGTAATGTTATTCTATTTTTTCATATTGGTTGGTTTGCATCCGTTTTAGCATTTTTGTACGTAAATCTTTTAAAAGACACGTTTTCAGTAATTTTGTTTTGGATTTCCATATAGAGTGACTTTCATATTATCTATCGTTTTGGTGCCTAACATGCGAAAAAACACTCTAAAAAGATAGGTTTCTTTTGTTGTAAAGTCGTTAAATTTCCCCAAATAGGTGACTTTGGATACACTTTATGGTTTGGTACATAACTCCGAAAAAAAGGTAAAAGTAACTTTTTTCACATAATTTTTCCACATAATTTCCCTGAATTTTGGCAGAATTTTGTCGTCTTGGTACCTATGAACATCAATAACAAAAAAATAAAAATGCTATTATTTTATTTATTTTTTTTCTCTATAAAGAGTGTTATTTGTAGGTTTTAACGTTTTGGTACTTAAAGAACTTCAAAACATTCATAATACACATTTCTCGTAATGTCCTTTCCTTTCCCAAATATAGGGATCTTTGCATGTATTTAAGCGTTTTTATAGGTAATAGGATAAAAAACACTCAAAAACACTTGTTTTTGGTAATGTTATTCTGCTTCTGCATAAAGAAGTGTTTTGCATGCGTTTTAGCGATTTGGTATGTAAGGAGCTGAAAAACACTTCAAGGCAAGTTCTTGGTAAAAGTTGGTTTTATTCCAATGTAATATGATTGCCTAGCTTTTTATTGCTTTATTGCCTAACACGCTCAAAAAACACTCAAAAGACACTTCTGGTAGTGTCATTTTTTTCCCACATAAAGTTACTTTTTGCATGCTGTTTGGGGTTTTGCTAAGAAAAAAACACTCAAAATACACGCATTTGGTAATGTTGTCCTGTTTCCCAATTAAGATTGTTATTCATGAGTTTCAGCATTTTGGTATCTAAGAAACTTCTTTATATACACGAATTTTTGCGTTTTTTGCGTTGTGGTTCTTGTGAACCACAAGTTCTTTTGCCCAAAAATAATAAGACACTCATTATACTCGTTTCTCGTTATGTCCTTTTCTCTCCCAATAAGGAGTGCTTTGCATCCATTTTCGCGTTTTTTGTAGGTAACAAGCTCAAAAACACTTAAAATATACCTTTTTGATAATGTTATTCTATTTCTTCATATTGGTTGGTTTGCATCCGTTTTAGCGTTTTTCTACGTAAAACACCGAAAAGACACGTTTTCAGTAATTTTCTTTTCGATTCCCAAAGAATATTGCCAGATTTTTGGCAACTTAGTACCTATGAAGATGAATAACAAAAAAAAAAAAAAATTTTATATTATTATTTTTTTCTCTATAATGAGTGTTATTTGTGGGTTTTAGCTTTTTTGGTACTTAAGGAACATAAAAACACTCATAATACACGTTTCTCTTAATGTCCTTTCGTTTCCCAAACCTAAGGTTCTTTGCATGTATTTAAGCGTTTTTATAAATAACATGATCAAAAACACTCAAAATACATGTTTTTTGGTAATGTTACTCTGTTTCTCCATAAAGGGTGTTTTGCATGCGTTTTAGCGTTTTGGTATGTAAGGAGTTAAAAAAAAACACTTAAAGGCAAGTTCTTCGTAAAAGTTGGTTTTATTCCCATGTAATGTGATTGTTCTGCTTTTTAGTGCTTTGTTGGATATCACGCTCAAAAACACTCAAAAGACACTTTTCTGGTAATATAATTTTTTTCCCACATAAAGATAGTTTCGCATGTAATTTGGGATTTTCGTAACTAAGAATGTGAAAAACACTCAAAAAACACAGATTTGGTAAGGTAGTTCTGTTTCTCAATTAAAAGTGTTATTCATGCATTTCAGCCTTTTGGTATGTAAGAAACTTCTCTATATACACGAGTTTTTTGCGTTTTTTGCCTTGTGGTTCGTGTGAAACTATAAAACACTCATTATACACTTTTTTCGTAATGTTCTTTTGTTTCCCAATATAGAGTGCTTTCCATCCATTTTCGCATTTTTTGTAGGTAACAAGCTGAAAAACACTCAAAATATATCTTTTTGGTAATGTTATTCTATTTCTTCATATTGTTTGGTTTGCATCCGTTTTAGCGTTTTTCTTCGTAAATCACTGAAGAGACACGTTTTCAGTAATATTGTTGAATTTGCTGAAAAAACACTCATAAGACAGGTTTCTGGTAAAGTTGAGTAAATTCTTCATATAGGTGGCTTTGCATGCACTTCAGGGTTTGGTACATAACTCCGGAAAAATGCTGAAATTATTTTTTTATAATGATCTTTTTTACAAAATACACGATTTTCGTAATGTCCTTTTCTTATACAAACATAGGGTTCTTTACATGTATTTAAGCGTTTTTATAGGTAACACGATCAAAAACACTCAAAATACATATTTTTGGTAATGTTATTCTGTTTGTCCATAAAGGGTGTTTTGCATGCAATTTAGCGTTTTGGTATGTAAGGAGTTAAAAAACACTTAAAGGCATGTTCTTCGTAAAAGTTGGTTTTATTCCCAAGTGATGTGATTGTTCTGCTTTTTAGTGCTTTGTTGCATATCACGCTCAAAAACACTGAAAAGACATTTTTCTGGTAATGTCATTTTTTTTCCCATATAAAGGTAGTTTCGCATGTAATTTGCCAATTTCGTAACTAAGAATGTGAAAAACACTCAAAATACACAATTCAAAAAACTCTCAAAATATACCTTTTTGGTAATGTTATTCTATTTCTTCATTTTGGTTGTTTTCCATCCGTTTTAGCATTTTCTACGTAAAACACCGAAAAGACACGTTTTCAGTAATTTTGTTTTGGATTCCCATATAGATTGACTTTCTTGGGTTTTATCGTGTTGGTTCCTAACATGCTGAAAAACACTCATAAGACAGTTTTCTGGCAAACACGTTTAATTTCCCCATATAGGTGGCTTTGCATGCACTTAAGGGGTTTGGTACATAACAGTCCGAAAAAAAAGCTAAATTTAACTTTTTTGATAATGTTCTTATTACATATAATTTCCTGAACTTTGCCCGAGTTTTGGCACCTCGTTACCTGTGAAGATGAATAAGAATGAAAAAAAATATCGTATTTTTTTTACTTATCTATTTTTTCTCAATAAAGAGTGTAATTTGTGGCTATTAGCTTTTTCGTACTTAATGAACTTAAAAACACTCATAATACACGTTTCTCGTAATGTCCTTTCATTTCCCAAAAATAGGGTTCTTTGCATGTATTTAAGCGTTTTTATTGGTAACATGATCAAAAACACTCAAAATACATGTTTTTGGTAATGTTATTGTTTCACCATAAAGTGTATTTTGCATGCATTTTAGTGTTTTGGTATATAAGGAGCTCAAATACACTTAAAGGCAAGTTCTTGTTAAAAATTGGTTTTATTCCAATGTAATGTGATTGCCCTGCTTTTCAGTGCTTCTTTGCCTAACACACTCAAAAACACTCAAAAGACATTTTTCTGGTAATGTCATTTTTTTCCCACATAAAGCTGGTTTCGCATGTAATTTGGGGTTTTGGTAACTAATAATGTAAAAAAGCACTCAAAATACACACATTTAGTAAGATTGTTTTGCTTCTCAATTAAGAGTGTTGTTCATGAGTTTCAGCATTTTGGTATCTACGAAACTTCTTCATATACACTAGCTTTTGCATTTTTTGCCTTATGGTTCTTTTGAACTATAAAACTCTCATGATACACTTTTCATGCAATGTCCTTTTCTTTCCCATTATAGAGTGCTTTGCATCAATTTTCGTGTTTTTTATAGGTAAAAAGCTCAAAAACACTCAAAATATACCTTTTTGGTAATGTTTTTCTATTTCTTTATATTGGTTTGTTTGCATCCGTGTTAGCGTTTTTCTACGTAAAACACTGAGAAGACACGTTTCCAGTAATTTTGTTTTGAATTCCCATATAGAGTTAGATCCTTATTATTTATTGTTTTGGTGCCTAACATGCTGAACAACACTCAAAAGAGAGATTTCTGATAAGGTGGTTTAATTTCCTTATATAGGAGGCTTTCCATGCACTTTAGGATTTGGTATATAAAAAAGCTAAAATTAACTTTTTTGGTAATATTCTTTTATCATATAATTGCCCTGAATTTTCCAAGAATTTTGGCATTTTGGAACCTATGAAGATAAATAAAAAAATAAAAAAAATCCTATTTTTTTTATTATTTATTTATTTTTATTTTTTTCTCAATAAAGAGTGTTATTTGTGGGATTTACCTTTTGGTACTTAAGGTTATTAAAAACACCCATAATACACGTTTCTCGTAATGTCCTTTCGTTTCCCAAACATAAGGTTCTTTGCATGTATTTAGGCGTTTTTATAGATAACGTGATCAAAAACACTCAAAATACAAGGTTTTGGTAATGTTATTCTGTTTCTCTATAAAGTGTGTTTTGCAAGCGTTTTGCAGTTTTGTATAAAAGGAGCTCAAAAACACTTAAAGGCAAGTGCTTGGTAAAAAATGGTTTTATTCCAATATAATATGATTGTCCTGCTTTTGAGTACTTTATTACCTATCACGTTGAAAAATATTCAAAAGATACTTTTCTGGTAAAGTCATTTTTTCCCCCACAAAATTATTTTCGCATGTAATTTGGGGTTTTTGGTAACTAAGAGTGTGAAAAGCACTCAAAATACACGCATTTAGTAAGGTTGTTCTGTTTCTCAATTAAGAGTGTTATTCATGAGTTTCAGCATTTTGGTATCTAAGAAATCTCTCCATATACACGAGTTTTTGCGTTGTTTGCTTTGTGGTTCTTTTGAAGTATAAAACTCTCATTATACACTTTTCCTGCAATGTCCTTTTGTTTCCCAATATAGAGTACTTTGCATCAATTTTCGCGTTTTTCTAGGTAAAAAGCTCAAAAACACTCAAAATATACATTTTTGGTAACGTTTTTCTATTTCTTGATATTGGTTAGTTTGCATCCGTTTTAACGTTTTTCTACGTAAAACACTGAGAAGAAACGTTTTTAGTAACTTTCTGGTAAGGTCGTTTAATTTCCTCATATTGGAGGCTTTACATGCACTTTAGGGTTTGGTACATAATAGTCCGAAAAAAAAAGCTGAAATTAACTTTTTTGATAATATTCTTTTATCACATAATTGCCCTGAATTTTTCCAGAATTTTGGCATCTCGGTACCTATGAAGATGAATAAAAAAAAAAAAAAAAATCCTATTTATTTTATTTTTTATTTTTTATTTTCTAAATAAAGAGTGTTATTTGTGAGTTTTAGCTTCTTGGTACTTATGGAACTTATAAAAAACATTCATAATACACGTTTCTCGTAATGTCCTTTTGTTTCCCAAACATAATGTTCTTTGCATGTACTTAAGCGTTTTTATAGATAACATGATCAAAAACACTCAAAATACATGTTTTTCGTAATGTTATTCTGTTTCTCCATAAAGTTTGTTTTTCATGCGTTTTAGCGGTTTGGTATATAAGCGGTTAAAAAACACTTAAAGGCAAATTCTTCGTACAAATTGGTTTTATTCTCATGTAATGTGATCGTTCTGCTTTTTAGTGCTTTGTTGCATATCACGCTCAAAAACGCTCAAAAGATACTTTTCTTGTAATGTCATTTTTTTTCCCAAATGAAGCTAGTTTCGCATGTAATTTGGCATTTTTGTAACTAAGAATGTGAAAAACACTTAAAATACACAATTTGGTAAGGTAGTTCTCTTTAAGGTACTAAGGTAGTTCTGTTCTGTTTAAAAGTGTTATTCATGCATTTCATCATTTTGGTAAGTAAAAATTTCTCTATATGCACGAGTTTTTACGTTTATTGCCTTGTGGTTCTTTTAAAACTATAAAACACTCATTATACACGTTTCTCGTAATGTCCTTTTGTTTCCTAATGTAGAGTGCTTTCCATCCATTTTTGCATTTTTTGTAGGTAACAAGTTCAAAAACACTCAAAAAATATTTTTTTGGTAATGTTATTCTATTTCTTCGTATAGGATGGTTTGTATCCGCTTTAGCGCTTTTCTACGTAAAACACTGAAAAGACACGTTTTAGTAATTTTGTTTTGGATTCACATATTGACTGATTTTCATATTATTTATCGTATTGGTGCCTAACATGCTGAAAAACATTAAAAAGACAGGTTTCTGGTAAAGTCGTTTAACTTCCCTATATAGGTGGCTTTGCATGCACTTTAGGTTTTGGTACATAACAATCAGAAAAAAAAGCTATAATTAACTTTCATGATAATGTTCTTTTTTTTCACATAAATTCCCTGAATTTGGGCAGAATTTTGGCAATTCGGTACCTATGAAGATGAAAAACAAAAAACAAAATTTTCATTTTTTTTATTTTTTTTATTTATTTATTTATTTTTTCTAAAGAGTGTTATTTGTGGGTTTTAGCTTTTTTGGTACTGAAGGAACTTAAAAATCACTCATAATACACGTTTCTCGTAATGTTCTTTCGTTTCCCAAACATAAGGTTCTTTGCATATATTTAAGCGTTTTTAGATAACATGATCAAAAACAATCAAAATACATGTATTTGGTAATGTTATTCTGTTTCTCCATAAAATGTATTTTGCATGCGTTTTAGCGTTTTGGTATGTAAGGAGCTCAAAAACATTTAAAGGCCAGTTCTTGGTAAAATTTGGTTTTATTCCCATGTAATGTAATTGCCCTGGCTTTTAGTGCTTTATTGCGTAACACGCTCAAAAACACTGAAAAGACATGCAAAGCCTCCCATATGAGGAAATTAAAGACGTTACCAGAAATCTGTCTTTTGAGTGTTTTTCAGCATGTTAGGCACCAAAACGATAAATAATAAGGAACTCACTCTATGTGGGAATCCAAAAGAAAATGACTGAAAACGTGTCTTCTCAGTGTTTTACGTAGAAAACATTGCGGGAAAAATGTAAAATGAATGTTTTATAATTAAAAAAAATCCACAAGGCAAAAAACTCAAAAACTCCTGTAAATGCTGAAACTCATGAATAACACTCTTAATTGAGAAACAGAGCAACCTTACTAAATGCGTGTCAAAAACACTAAAAGGCATTTTCTTCGTAAAAGTTGTTTTTCTTCCCATGTAATGTGATTGCCGTGCTTTTTAGTGCTTTATTGCCTAACACACTCAAAAACACTCAAAGACACTTTTCTGGTAATGTCATTTTTTTCCCACATAAAGCTAGTTTTGCATGGAATTTGGGATTTTGGTAACTAAGAATGTAAAAAAAACACTCAAAATACACGCATTTAGTAAGGTTGTTCTGTTTCTTGATTAAGAGTGTTATTCATGAGTTTCAGTATTTTGGTATCTAAGAAACTTCTCCATACAGTCGAATTTTTGCATTTTTTGCCTTGTGATTCTGGTGAACTATAAAACACTCATTATACACGTTTCTCACTATGTCCTTTTTTTTTTTTCCTTATATAGAGTGCTTTGCATCCATTTTCGAGTTTCTTTTTATGTAACAAGCTCAAAAACACACAAAATATACTTTTTTGGTAATGTTATTCTATTCCTTCATATTGGTTGGTTTGCCTCCGTTTTAGCGTTTTTCTACGTAAATCTTTTAAAAGACACGTTTCCAGTAATTTTGTTTTGGATTTCCATATAGAGTGAGTTTCATATTTTTTATCGTTTTGGTGCCTAACATGCTTTTTGGTGCGTTTTGCTTCCCAATATAGAGTGCTTTCTATCCATTTTCGCGTTTTTTGTGGGTAACAATTTCAAAAACACTCAAAATATACCTTTTTGTTAATGTTATTCTATTTCTTCATTTTGATTAGTTTGCATCCGTTTTAGCGTTTTGTACGTAAAACACCGAAAAGACACGTTTTCAGTAATTTTGTTTTGGATTCCCATATAGATTGACTTCCTTGGGTTTTATGATGTTGGTTCCTAACATGCTGAAAAACACTCATAAGACAGTTTTCTGGCAAACACATTTAATTTCCCCATATAGGTGGCTTTGCATGCAATTTAGGGGTTTGGTACATAACAGTTCGAAAAAAAAGCAAAATTTAACTTTTTTGATAATGTTTTTATTTCACATAATTTTCTGAAATTTGCCCGAATTTTGGCATTTCGGTACCTGTGAAGATGAATAAGAAAGAAAAAAAATATTGTATTTTTTTTTTCATTTATTTATTGTTTCTCAATAAAGAGTGTTATTTGTGGCTTTTAGCTTTTTGGTAATTAATGAACTTAAAAACACTCATAATACTCGTTTCTCGTAATCTCCTTTCATTTCCCAAAAATAATGTTCTTTGCATTTATTTAAGCGTTTTTATTGGTAACATGATCAAAAACACTCAAAATACATGTTTTTGGTAATGTTATTCTGTTTCACCATAAAGAGTGTTTTGCATGCGTTTTAGTGTTTTGGTATATAAGGAGCTCAAAAACACATAAATGCAAGTTCTTGGTAAAAATTAGTTTTCCTCCAATGTAATGTGATTGCCCTCCTTTTTAGTGCTTTTTTTTCTATCACGCTCAAAAACACTCAAAAGACACTTTTCTGGTAAAGTGTTTTTTTTTTTTCCCACAAATCTATTTTCGCATGCAATTTTGGGTTTTGATAAGAATGTGAAAAGCAATCAAAATACATGCATTTATTAAGGCTGTTCTGTTTCTCAATTAGGAATGTTATTCATGAGTTTTACCATTTTTGTATCTAGGAAACCTCTCCATATACACGAGATTTTGCGTTTTTTGCCTTGCGGTTCTTTTGAACTATAAAACAGTCATTATACACTTTTCTTGCAATGTCCTTTTCTTTCCCAATATAGAGTGCTTTGCATGAATTTTCGCGTTTTTTGTAGGTAACATGCTCAAAAACACTCAAAATATACCTTTTTAGTAACGTTTTTCTATTTCTTGATATTGGTTGCTTTGCATCCCTTTTAGAGTTTTTCTACGTAAAACACTGAGAAGACACGTTTTCAGTAGCTTTTTTTATGAATTCCCATATAGGGTGAGTTTTGGTTTTGGTGCCTAACATGCTAAAAAACACTCAAAACACATAATTCTTGTAAGGTCGTTTAATTTCCTCATATAGGAGTCTTTGCATGCACTTTAAGGTTTGGTACATAACAGTCCGATAAAAAAAAAAACGGAAATTAACTTTTTTGATAATACTCTTTTATCTTATGATTGCCCTGAATTTTCCCAGAATTTTGGCATCTCGGTACCTATGAATATGAATAAAAAAAAAAAAAAAAAATCCTATTTTTTTATATTTTTATTTTCTTTATTTTCTAAATATAGAGTGTTATTGGTGGGTTCTAGCTTTTTGGTACTTAAGGAACTTAAAAAAACACTCATAATACACGTTTCTTGTCATATCCTTTTGTTTCCCAAACATAATGTTCTTTGCATGTATTTAAGCGTTTTTATAGATAACAATATCAAAAACACTAAAAATACATGTTTTTGGTAATGTTCTGTTTCTCCAAAACGTTTGTTTTTGTATGCGTTTTAGCGGTTTGGTATATAAGGACCTCAAAAACACTTAAAGGCATTGGTGTTATTCCAATGTAATATGATTGCCCTGCTTTTTAGTGCTTTATTGCCTATCATGCTCAAAAACACTTAAAAGACACTTTTCTGTTAATGTCATTTTTTTCTCACATAAAGGTGGTTTTGCATGCAATTTGGGGTTTTGGTAACTAAGAATGTGAAAAGCACTCAAAATACACGCATTTAGTAAGGTTGTTCTGTTTCTCAATTAAGAGTGTTATTCATGAGTTTCAGCATTTTGGTATCTAGGAACCTTCTCCATATACAGGAGTTTTTGTGTTTTTAGCCTTTTGGTTCTTTTGAACTATAAAAACTCATTATACACATTTCTTGGAAAGTCCTTTTGTTTTTTAATATAGAGTGCTTTGCATCAATTTTCGCGTTTTTTTTTAGGTAACAAGCTCAAAAACAGAAAAAATATACCTTTCTGGTAATGTTTTTCTATTTCTTGATATTGGTAGGTTTGCATCCGTTTTAGCGTTTTTCTTAGTAAAAGAAAGAAAAAACACGTTTTCAGTAATTTTGTTTTGGATTCTCATATAGAATGAGTTCCTTATTATTTATCGTTTTAGTGCCTAACATGCTGAAAAACACTCAAAAAACAGATTTTTGGTAAGATCGTTTAATTTCCTCATATAGGAGTCTTTGGATGCACTTTAGGGTTTGGTACATAACAGTCCGAAAAAAAAGCTAAAATTTACTTTTTTGATAATTTTTTTTTTTAACATATAATAGTCCTGAATTTTCCCAGAAATTTTGGCATCTCGGTACCTATGAAGATGAATAACAAAAAAAAAAATCCTATTTTTTTATTTTCTTTCTTTTTTTTCAAAAAAAAAGAGTTATTTGTGGGTTTTAGCTTTTTTGTACTTAAGGAACTTAAAGACACTTATAATACACATTTCTCAAAATGGCCTTTCGTTTCTTATGTTTCTTATGTTTCTTATGTTTACATAAGGTTTTTTTGCATGTATTTAAGCGTTTTTATAGATAACATGATCAAAAACACTCAAAATATATGTTTTTGGTAATTTTATTCTCTTTCTCCATAAAAGGTGTTTTGCATGCGTTTTAGCGTTTTCGTATGTAATGAGCTCAAAAACACTTAAAGGCAAGTTCTTGGTAAAAGTTGTTATTATTCCCATGTCATGTGATTCCCTTGCTTTTTAGTGCTTTATTGCCTAACACGCTCAAAAACATTCAAAAGACACTTTTCTGGTAATATCATTTTATTCCCACATAAAGATAGTTTTGCATGGAATTTGGGGTTTTGCTAACTAAGAATGTGAAAAAAAAACTCAAAACACAGGGTTTAGTAAGGTTGTTCTATTTCTTAATTAAAAGTGTTATTCATGAGTTTCAGCATTTTGGTATGTAAGAAACTTTTCTAATACACACATTTGGTAAGGTATTTCTGTTTGAAAATTAAAAGTGTTATTGATGAGTTTCATCTTTTTGGTATGTAAGAACTTCTTTATGTACACGAGTTTTTGAGCTTTTTACCTTGTGGTTCTTCTCAAACTATAAAACACTCATACACGTTTCTCGTAATGTCCTCTTCTTTGCCAATATAGAGTGCTTTCCATTCATTTTTGCATTTTTTGTAGGTAACAAGCTCAAAAACACATCAAAATATATCTTTTTTGTAATGTTATTCTATTTCTTCATATTGGTTGGTTTGCATCCGTTTTAGCGTTTTTTTACGTAAATCACTGAAAAGACACGTTTTAAGTAATATTGTTCAGATTGCTGAAAAACACTCAAAAGACAGGTTTCTGGTAAAGTCGTGAAATTTCCCCATATAGGTGGATTTGCATGCACTTCAGAGTTTGTACATAACTCGGCAAAAAAGCTAAAATTATTTTTTTTATAATGATTATTTTTTACAAAATTTCCATGAATTTTGCCAGAATTTTGGCATCTCGGTACCTATGAAGATGAATAACAAATTTTTTTTTCTCTCTATAAAGTTATTTGTAGGTTTTAGCTTTTTGGTACTTAAGGAACTTAAAAACACTCATAATACACGATTTTCGTAATGTCCTTTCATTTTCCAAACATAGGGTTCTTTGAATGTATTTAGGCATTTTTATAGGTAACATGATCAAAAACACTCAAAATACATGTTTCTGGTAATGTTATTATTTTTCTCCATAATGGGTGTTTTGCAAGCGTTTTAGCGTTTTGGTATGTAAGAAGCTCAAAAATACGTAAAGGCAGGTTCTTGGTAAAAGTTGGTTTTATTCCCATATAATGTGATTGCCCTCCTTTTTAGTGCTTTAGTGCCTATCACGCTCAAAAACATTCAAAAGACATTTTTTTAGGTAATGTCATTTTTTTCCCACATAAAGCTAGTTTCGCATGGAATTTTTGGTTTTGGTAACTAAGAATGTGAAAAGCACTCAAAATACATGCATTTCGTAAGGTTTTTCTGTATTCTTAATTAAGAGTGTTATTTCTGAGTTTCACCATTTTGGTATATAAGAAACTTCTCCATATACACCGAGTTTTGCGATTTTTGCCTTGTGGCTGTTGTGAAACTATAAAACACTCATTATACACGTTTCTCGTAATGTCCTTTTGTATCCCAATATAGAGTGCTTTCCATCCATTTTCGCGTTTTTTGAAGGTAAGAAGCTCAAAAACACTCAAAATATACCTTTTTGGTAATGTTATTCTCCATATTCGTTGGTTTGCATCCGATTTAGCGTTTTTCTACGTAAAACACTGAAATGACACTTTTCAGTAATTTTGTGATGGATTCCCACATTTAGTGACTTCCATATTACTTATCGTTTTGGTGCCTAACATGCTGAAAAAAAAAAAAAACACAAAAGACAGGTTTCTGGTAAGGTCGTTTAATTTCCCCATATAGGTGGCTTTGCATGCACTTTAGGGTTTGGTAAATAACAGTCCGAAAAAAAAAAGCTAAAATTAACTCTTTTTCATAATGTTCTTTTTTCACATAATTTCCCTGAATTTTGGCAGAATTTTAGCATCTCGGTACCTATGAAGATGAATAAAAAAAAAATCCTATTTTTTTATTTTTTTATTTTTTTATTTTTTTCTCTATAAATAGTGTTATTTGTGGGTTTTAGCTTTTTGGTACTTAAAGAACTTAAAAACACTCATAATACACGTTTCTCGAAATGTCCTTTCGTTTCCCAAACATAAGATTCTTTGCATGTATTTAAGCGTTTTTATAGGTAACATGATCAAAAACACTGAAAATACATGTTTTTGGTAATGTTATTCTGTTTCTAAATAAAGGGTGTTTTGCATGCGTTTTAGCGTTTTGGTATATAAGGAGCTCAAAAACACTTAGAAAAAACACTTGGTAAAAGTTGATTTTATTCCCATGTAATGTGATTGCCCTGATTTTTAGTGCTTTATCGCCTATCATGCAATCACACTTAAAAGACACTTTTCTGGTAATGTCATTTTTTTTTCCCACAAAGCTACTTTCACATAAAATTTGGGGTTTTGGTAACTAAGAATGTAAAAAACACTCAAAATACACGCATTTGGTAAGGTTGTTCTGTTTCTCAATTAATAGTGTTATTCAGGAGTTTCACCATTTTGGTATCTAAGAAACTTCTCCATATATACGAGTTTTTGCGTTTTTTGCCTTGTGCTTCTTGAAAATCTATAAAACATTCATTATACACGTTTCTCGTAATGTCCTTTTGTTAACCAATATAGAGAGCTTTCCATCCATTTTCGCGTTTTTTTTTTTTTTTTTTTTGTAAAAAGCTCAAAAATACTCAAAATATACCTTTTTGGTAAACTTATTCTATTTTTTCATGTTGGCTGGTTTGCATCCGTTTTAGCATTTTTCTACTTAAAACACGGAAAAGACACGTTTTCAGTAATTTGTTTTGGATTCCCAAATAGAATGAATTCCATATTGTTAATTGTTTTGGTGACTAACAAGCTGAAAAACACTAGAAACACAGGTTTCTCGTAAAGTCGTTTAATTTCCCCATATAGTTGGCTTTGCATGCAATTTAGGGTTTTGTGCATAACAGTCCGAAAAAAAAGCTAAAATGAACTTTTTTGATAATGTTCTTTTTTCATATAATTTCCCTGAATTTTGCCAGAATTTTGTGATCTCGGTACCTATGAAGAAGAATAACAAAAAAAAAATCCTATTTATTTATTTACTTTTTTCTTCTCTATAAATAGGTTTTAGCTTTTTGGTACTTATGAAACTTAAAAAGACTCATAATACACGTTTCTCCTAATGTCCTTTCGTTTCCCAGACATAGGGTTTTTTGCATTTACTAAAGCGTTATTAGAGGTAACATGATCAAAAACTCTCAAAATACATGTTTTTGGTAATGTTAATCTGTTTCTCCATAAAGGGTGTTTTGCATGCGTTTTAGCGTTTTGGTATATAAGGAGCTCAAAAACACTTAAATTCAAGTTCTTGGTAAAAGATAGTTTTATTCCCATGTAATGTGATTGCCCTCCTTTTTAGTGCTTTATTGCCTAACACGCTCAAAAACACTCAAAAGACACTTTTCTGGTAATGTCATTTTTTTTTACCACATAAAGCTAGTTTTGCATGCAATTTGAGGTTTTGGTAACTAAGAATGTGAAAAACAGTCAAAATACACGCATATCGTAAGGTTGTTCTGTATTCTCAATTAAGAGTGTTATTCCTCAGTTTCAGCATTTTGGTATCTAAGAAACTTATCCATATACACGAGTTTTTTCTTTTTTTGCCTTGTGGTTCTTGTGAAACTATAAAACACTCATAATGCAAGTTTCTCGGAATGTCCTTTTGTATCTCAATATAGAGTGCTTTCTATCCATTTTCGCGTTTTTTGTAGATAAGAAACTCAAAAACACTGAAAATATACCTTTTTTTGGTAATGTTATTCTGTTTCTTCATATTCGTTGGTTTGCATCCGTTTTAGCGTTTTTCTACGTAAAACACTGAAAAGACACTTTTTCAGTAATTTTGTGATGGATTCCCATATTGAGTGACTTCCATATTATATATCGTTTTGGTGCCTAACATGCTGAAAAACACTCAAAAGATAGGTTTCTCGTAAAGTCGTTTAATTTCCTCATATAGGTGGCTTTGCATGCACTTTAGGGTTTGGTACATAACAGTCCGAAAAAAAAGCTGAAATTAACTATTTTTCATAATGTTCTTTTTTCACATAATTTTCCTGAATTTTGCCAGAATTTTTGCATCTTGGTACCTATGAAGATGAATAACAAAAAAAAAAAAAAAATAAATTCCTATCTTTTTATTCATTTATTTATTTATTTTTTCTATAAACAGTGTTATTTATGGGTTATAGCTAAATGGTACTTAAAGAACTTAAAAATACTGGTAATACATGTTTCTCGAAATGCCCTTTAATTTCCCAAACATAAGGTTCTTTGCATGTATTTAAGAGTTTTTACAGGTACCATGATCAAAAACAATCAAAATACGTGTTTTTGGTAATGTTATTCTCTTTCTCCATAAAGGGTGTTTTGCATTCGTTTTAGCGTTTTGGAATATAGGGAGCTCAAAAACACTTAAAAGCAAGTTGTTAGTAAAAGTTAGCTTTATTCCCATGTAATGTGATTGCCCTGCTTTTTAGTGCTTTATTGCCTATCATGCTAAAAAAAAAAAAAAATTTAAGACACTTTTCTGGTAGTCATTTTTTTTCCCACATATAGCTACTTTCACATAAAATTTGGGGTTTTGGTAACTAAGAATGTGAAAAACACTCAAAATACACGCATTTAGTAAGGTTGTTCTGTTTCTCAATTTAGAGTGTTATTCAGGAGTTTCAGCATTTTGGTATCTAAGAAACTTCTCCATATATATGAGTTTTTGCGTTTTTTGCCTTGTGATTCTTGAGAATCTATAAAACACTCATTATACACGTTTCTCGTAATGTCCTTTTGTTAACCAATAGAGAAAGAGAAAAAACCACAAAAGACAGGTTTCTCGTAAAGTCGTTTAATTTCCCCATATAGTTGGCTTTGCATGTACTTCATGGTTTGGTACATAACAGTCCGAAAAAAAAGCTAAAATTAACTTTTTCGATAATGTTCTTTTTGCACATAATATCCCTGAATTTTGCCAGAATTTTGGCATCTCAGTACCTATGAAGAGGAAGAACAAAAAAAAAAAGAATCCTATTTTTTAATTATTTCTTTATTTTTTCTCTATAAAGAGGTTTTAGCTTTTTGGTACTTATGGAACTTAAAAACACATAATACACGTTTCTCATAATGTCCTTTCGTTTCCCAGACATAGGGTTCTTTGCATGTATTTAAGCGTTTTTAGAAATAACATGATCAAAAACACTCAAAATAAATGTTTTTGGTAATGTTAATCTGTTTCTCAGTAAAGGGTGTTTTGCATGTGTTTTAGCGTTTTGGTATATAAGGAGTTAAAAAACACTTAAAAGTTGGTTTTATTCCCATGTAATGTGATTACCCTCCTTTTTAGTGCTTTATTGCCTAACTCTCTCAAAAACCCTCAAAAGATACTTTTCTGGTAATGTCATTTTTTTTCCCACATAAAGCTAGTTTCGCATGCAATTTGGGGTTCTAATAACTAAGAATATGAAAAACACTCAAAATACACGCATTTAGTAATGTGTTATTCAGGAGTTTCAGCATTTTGGTATCTAAGAAACTTCTCCATATACACTAGTTTTTGCGTTTTTTGCTTCGTGGTTCTTGTGAAACTATAAAATACTCATTATACACGTTTCTCGTAATGGATGCTTTGCATCCATTTTCACGTTTTTTTTTTTTTTGGGTCACAAGTTCAAAAATACTTAAAATATACATTGGTCTGTTTGCATCCGTTTTAGCGTTTTTTTTTACGTAAAACACTGAAAAGACACGTTTTCAGTAATTTTGTTTTGGATTCCCATATAGAGTGACTGCCATATTATTTATCGTTTTGGTGCCTAATATGCTGAAAAACACTCAAAAGACAGTTTGTAAAGTCGTTTAATTTCCACATATAGATGGCTTTGAATGCACTTTAGGGTTTGGTACATAACAGTCCGAAAAAAAAAGCTAAAATTAACTTTTTCGATAATGTTCTTTTATCCACATAATTTCCCTGAATTTTAACAGAATTTTGGCATCTTGGTACCTCTGAAGATAAATAACAAAAAAAAAAAAAATATTTTCTTTTCTTTTATTTATTTATTTTTATTCATTGTTTTTTTTTTTTTTTGTTTATTTCTTCATAAAGAGTGTTATTTGTGGGCTTTAGCTTTTTGGTATTTAAGTAACTTAAAAACACTTATAATACATGTTTCTCGTAATGTCCTTTCGTTTCCCAAACATAGGATTCTTTGCCTGTATTTAAGCGTTTATTTTTATTTATTGTTTTTTTTTTGTTTGTTTCTTCATAAAGAGTGTTATTTGTGGGCTTTAGCTTTTTGGTATTTAAGTAACTTAAAAACACTTATAATACATGTTTCTCGTAATGTCCTTTCGTTTCCCAAACATAGGATTCTTTGCCTGTATTTAAGCGTTTTTATAGGTAACATGATCAAAAACACTCAAGATACATGTTTTTTGTAATGTTTTTGTTTTTCTCCATAAAGGATTTTTTGCATTCGTTTTACCGTTTTGGTATGTAATGAGCTCAAAAACATTTAACGGCAAGTTCTTGGTAAAAGTTTTTTTATTCACATGTAATGTGATTGCCCTTCTTTTAAGTACTTTATTGCCTAACACGCTCATAAACACTGAAAAAAAAATTTTCTGGCAATATAATTTTTTCCCCACATAAACCTAGTTTCGCATGCAATTTCGTGTTTTGGTGACAAAGAATGTGAAAAACACACAAAATACACGCATTTGGTAAGATTGTTCCGTATCTCAATCAAGAGTGTTATTCTTGAGTTTCAGCATTTTGGTATCTAAGAAACTTTTGCCTTGTGGTTGTTGTGAAACTATAAAACACTCATTATACAGGTTTCTTGTAATGTCCTTTTGTTTCCCAATATAGAGTGCTTTGCATCCATTTTCGCGTTTTTTGTAGGTAACAGGCTCAAAAACACTCAAAATATACCTTTTTGGCAATGTTATTCTATTTCTTCATATTGGTTTGTTTGCATCCGTTTTAGCGTGTTTCTACGTAAAACACTGAAAAGACAAGTGTTAAGTGATTTTGTTTTGGATTCCCATATAGAGTGACTTCCATATTATTTATTGTTTTGGTGCCTAACATGCTGAAAAACACTCAAAAGACAGGTTTCTGGTAAAGTCGTTTAATTTCCTATAGAGGTGGCTTTGCATGCAATTTAGGTTTTGGTACATAACTGTCCGAAAAAAAAGCTAAAATGAACTTTTTTTGATAATGTTCTTTTTTCCATATAATTTCCCTGAATTTTACCAGAATTTTGGCATCTCGGTACATATGAAGAAGAATAACAAAAAAAAAAGGAAAATTCTTTTTTTTTTTCTCTATAAAGAGTGTTATTTGTGGATTTTAGCTTTTTGGTGCTTAAGGAATTTAATAATATTCATAATACACGTTTCACGTAATGTCCTTTCGTTTCCCAAACATAGGGTTCTTTCCATGTATTTAAGCGTTTTTATAGGTAACTTAATCAAAAACACTCAAAATACATGTTTTTGGTAATGTTATTCCGTTTCTTCATAAAGGGTGTTTTGCATGCGTTTTAGTGTGTTGGTATGTTAGGAGCTCAAAAACACTTAAAGGCAAGTTCTTGGTAAAAGTTGGTTTTCTTCCCATGTAATGTGATTGCCTTGCTTTTTAGTGCTTTATTGCCTAACACGCTCAAAAACACTCAAAAGACATTTTTCTGGAAATGTCTTTTTTTTTCTTTCCACATAAAGCTAGTTTCGTATGCAATTTGGGGTTTTTGTAACCAAGAATGTGAAAACACTCAAAATACACGCATTTGGTAAGGTTGTTCTGTTTCTCAATTAAGAGTGTTATTCATGAGTTTCAGGGTTTTGGTATCTAAGAATCTCAAATACACTTATAATGCACGTTTCTCGTAATGTCCCTTTTTTTCCTCATTTAGGGTGCTTTGCATGCACCCTAAATTTACTAACAACACTACTAATTCCACTATCCAAGTCATTGACATATATTACAAACAACATCGGCCCTAATACTAATAATCCCTTTGTCACCCCACTAATTACTTGACCCCACTCGGATTTAGAGCCGTTTATTACAACACTCTGTCGCCTGCCGCTTGGCCATGACGTTATCCAGATTACTTATAACCTTTTTCCAGTTCTTAAATACTGTGGAATATATTTCATCTGATCCTGGTGACTTGAACTTTTCAGCTTATCTATCTCCTGTTCCACTATCTCTTTAGTTATGGTAATATCTGTCAGCTTCTCATTTTCTTCTACTCTGAATATCTTGTCACTATTCGGCAAATCCTGCATGTTTTCCTGGGCAAAGACAGTTAAAAAATACTCGTTCACAATTTTACTAATCTCCTCCCAACAACTAAGCAGGTCCCATTCTGCTGTCTTTAAGGAACTATTGTTTCTCTATTCTTCGTCTTATATGCCTGATAAAATCCCTTGGGGTCCATCTTCGCTTGGCTGGCTACCTTTAATTCATAACTATTTTAAGCTTTCCTTGTTAAACTCCTGACTTTTCTAATTCATTAATTCATTTCAAATTCCTTAAAACTACTTCCCCTGTCTTTAATCTCATATATACTTCTCTTTCGCCCTATGTAATGTTTTAACCTCTGTCATCCATTTATGATCATTTTTCTGCGATCTTATTCTTGTGTAAGGGATATTCCCTAACTGTCCTGAATGTAATTTATTAACGAAATATTTATTTCGCTTCTCTATAAAGGGTGTTTTGCTTGAGTTTTAGCGTTTCTGTACATAAGAACCTTTAAAATACGTTTTTAGTAATGTTATTTTGTATTCCTTTATGGAGCGCTTTCCATGCTTTTCAGCGTTTTGGTGTCTAACACGTTGAAAAACACTCAAAAGACACGTTGATGAAAATGTCGTTTCGTTTCCCGATAAAGGGGGCTTCCAATGCATTTTGTCTTTTGGTACTTAACAATATGAAAAAAAAAGTTTAAGTAAAAGTTTTCGGTTGAGTTATTTTTCCATATAAAGTTCTAATCATGTGTTTTTGAGTCTGGGTACCTAAAAAGCTCAAAATCTCTCATAATACACTTTTCTCGTAATGTCCTTTCTTTTCTCCATGAAGGATGCTTTGCGTGTAATTTGGCACTTTTATACTTAACAAGCACAAAAACAATCAAAATACAAGTTTTTGATAATGCTAATTTGTTTCTCCGTAAAGGTTATTTTGCATGCTTTTCTGCGATTTCGGATGTAAGAAGGTGAAAAACACTCTAAAGATACTTTCTTGGTAATGTTATTTTATATTGCCAAATAGGGTGCTTTCAATGCTTTTTAGCATTTTGATTCCTAACACTCAAGTAAACACTCAAAAGACACGTTTCCTGTAATATAGTTTTGCTTCTTCATATAGGGATCTGCATGCATTATGATGTTTTGCTACATAATGTGAAAAACGCTCAAAATAAAGATTTTAGGTAATGTTGTTCTTTTTCTCTATATAGGGTGCTATTCATCCTTTTTAGCGTTTTGGTACTTAGGAAGCTTACTTAGGAAGCTCAGAAACACAAATAAAACTTGTTTCTCCAAACGTCTTTCCATTTCCCCATAAAGATTGCTTTGTATGTATTTTGACGTTTTGGTACATAAAAAGGAAAAAAAAAAACACAAAAACACGTTTTTGGTGATGTTTTGTTTCTCTATTAAGAGATATATAATATATTTAATTTTCATTCAGGCGGTTTAGTGTTTGGTACCTAAGAGACTCAAAACTCTGATAATACACGTTTCTCGTAATGTCCTATCGTTTCTTCATACAGGGTGCTTTAAATGCATTTTTAAGATGATGTACGTAACAGACTCAAAAAGACTCAAAATACACGTTTTTGGTAAGGTTTTTTTGTTTGGTAAGATTATTCGTGTTTGTTGCACGCGTTTTAGCGTTTTGGAACGTAAAAAGTTTAAAACACTTAAAAGACATGCTTATTATTTTGCATTTCTATATAAGGTGCTTTCCATGCTATTTAGCGTTTTCGTGCCTAACACGCGGAAAAACACATAAAAACACATTTCTTACATTGTTGTTTAATTTTCTCGTATAGCGATTAAGCATTATGGTGTTTTGCTACCTGACAATGTGAAAAACATTCAAATTACACGATTTTGGTAATGTTTTTTTTCTTTCTCCATTTTTGCGTTTTGGTACCTGAGAACCACTTTTCTGGTAATATTTTTTTTTTTCACACATAAAGCTAGTTTCGCATGCAATTTGGTGTTTTGGTAAGTAAGAATGTTAAAAAAGATTCAAAATACATCCATTTGGTAAAGTTGTTCTGTTTCTCAATTGAGTGTTATTCATGAATTTCAGCATTTTGGTATAAAAGAAACATCTCCATATACACGAGTTTTTGCGTGTTTTGCCTTGTGGTTCTTGTGAAACTATAAAACACTCATTTTACACGTTTCTCGTAATGTCCTTTTCTTTCCCCAATATAGAGTGCTTTGCAACTATTTTCGCGTTTTCTGTAGGTAACAAGCTCAAAAACACTCAAAATATAACTTTTTAGTAATATTATTCTATTTCTTCATATTGGTTGGTTTGCATCCGTTTTAATGTTTTTCTAAGTAAAACACTAAAAAGACACGTTTTCAGTAATTTTGTTTTGGATTCCCGTATAGAGTGACTTCCATATTATTTATCGTTTTGGTGCCTAACTTGCTGAAAAACACTGAAAAGACAGGTATCTGGTAAAGTCGTTTAATTTCCTCATATAGGTGGCTTTGCATACACTTTAGAGTTTGGTACATAACAGTCCGAAAAAAAAAGAAGCTAAAATTAACTTTTTTCATAATATTATTTTTTTCAAATAATTTCCCTGAATTTTGCCAGAATTTTGGCATCTCGGTACCTATGAAAATAAATAACAAAAACAAATATCCTAGTTTTTATTTATTTATTTATTTTCTATATAAAGAGTATTATTTGTGGGTTTTAACTCTTTTCGTACTTATGGAACTTAAAAACACTCATAATACACTTTTCTCGTAATGTCCTTTCGTTTCCCAAACATAGATTTCTTTGCATGTATTTAAGCGTTTTTATACGTAACAGATCAAAAACACTGAAAATTAATGTTTTTCGTAATGTTATTTTGTTTCTCCATAAAGGGTGTTTTGCATGCATTTTAGTGTTTTGGTATGTAAGGAGCTGAAAAACACTTAAAGACAAGTTCTTGGTAAATGTTGGTTTTATTCCCATGTAATGTCATTGCCCTGTTTTTTTTTTGCTTTATTGCCTAACACGCTCAAAAACAGTCAAAAAACACTTTTTTTTCTGGTAATGTCATGTATTTCCCACATAAAGCTAGTTTCGCATGTAATAACGGGTTTTAGTAACAAAGAAAATATGAAAAAAACTCAAAATACACGCATTTGGTAAGGTTGTTCTGTTTCTCAATTAAGAGTGTTATTCATGAATTTCAGCGTTTTGTTATCTAAGAAACATCTCCATATACACGAGTTTTTGCTTGTTTTTTCCTTGTGGTTCTTGTGAAACTATAAAACATTATAAACGTTTCTCGTAATGTCCATTTGTTTCCCAATATAGAGAGATTTGCATCCATTTTCGCTCAAAAACAAAAAATAATACCTTTTTTTGGTAATATTAATCTATTTCATGATATTGGTTGATTTGCATTCGTTTTAGCGTTTTTCTACGTAAAACAGTGAAAAGACACGTTTTCAGTAATTTTGCTTTGGATTTCCATACAGAGTGACTTCCATATTATTTATTGTTTTGGTGCCTAACATACTGAAAAACAGGCAAAAGACAGGTTTCATGTAAAGTCGTTTAATTTCCCCATATAGGTGGCTCTACATGCAGTTTAGGGTTTGGTACATAACAGTCTGAAAAAAAAGCTAAAATTAACTTTTTTTATTTTTTTTTCACATAAATTCCCTGAATTTTGCCAGAATTTTGGCATCTCGGTACCTATGAAGATTAATATAAAAAAAATGCTATTTTTTCATTTATTTATTTATTTTTGGTACTTAATAAACACTCATAATACTCGTTTCTCGTAATGTCTTTTTGTTTCCTAAAGATAAGGTTCTTTGCATGTATTTAAGCGTTTTTATAGGTAACATGATCAAAAACACTCAAAATATACCTTTTTCGTAATGTTATTCTATTTCTTCATATTGGTTGGTTTCCATCCGTTTTAGCGTTTTTTTACGTAAAACACAGAAAAGACACGTTTTCAGTAATTTTGTTTTGGATTCCCATATAGAGTGACTTCCATGTTATTTATCGTTTTGGTGCCTAACATGCTGAAAAAAACACTGAAAAGACATGTTTCTTGTAAAGTCGTTTAATTTCCCCATATAGGTAGCTTTGCATACACTTTAAGGTTTGGTACATAACAGTCCGAAAAAAAGCTAAAATTAACCTTTTACATAATATTCTTTTTTCACGTAATTTTCCTGAATTTTGCCAGAATTTTGGCATCTTGGTACCTATGAAGATCAATAAAAAAAATGCTATTTTTTTATTCTTTTTTATTTTTTTCTCTATAAAGAGTGTTATTTGTCGGTTTTAGCTTTTTGGTACTTAAGGAACTTCTAAACACTCATAATACACATTCCTCGCAATATCCTTTCATTCCCAAACATAGGGTTCTTTCCATGTATTTAGGCGTTTTTATTGGTAACAAGCCCAAAAACACTCAAAATACATGTTTTTGATAATGTTATTCTGTTTTTCCATAAAGGGTGTTTTGCATGGGTTTTAGCGTTTTGGTATGTAAGGAGCTCAAAAAAACTTAAAGGCAAGTTCTTGGTAAAAGTTGGTTATATTCCCATGTAACGTGATTGCCCTGCTTTTTAGTGCTTTATTACCTAACACGCTGAAAATCACTAAAAAGACACTTTTCTAGTATTTTTTTTTCCACAGTTCCGCATGTAATTTGGGGTTGGACCACTAAGAATGTGAAAAAAAAACACTCAAAATACACTCATTTCCTAAGATTGTTCTGTTTCTCAATTAAGAGTATTATTCATGAGTTTCAGCATTTTGGTATCTAAGAATATACAAAAAAGTTGAGTGTTTTTAAGCTTGTTACCTACAAAAAAAACGTGAAAATGAATGCAAAGCAGTCTGTATTTGGAAAAAAAAAAAAAAGGATATTACAAGAAAATTGTATAATGAATGTTTTAATACTTTTCAAGAACCATAAGGCAAAAAACTCAAAAACTCGTATATAAGCTTAAAAACACTCAACTTTTTTGTAATGTTATTCTATTTCTTCATATTGGTTGGTTTGCATCCGTTTTAGGGTTCTACGCTAAAACTGAAAAGACACGTTTTCAGTAATATTGTTGAAATTGCTGAAAACAAAGACACGTTTCTTGTAAAGTCGTGTAATTTCCCCATATAGGTTGCTTTGCATGCACTTCCGTGTTTCGTACATAACTCCGGAAAAAAGCTAAAATTATTATTTTTTTCATATAATTTCCCTGAATTTTCTCAGAATTTTGGCATCTCGGTACCTATGAAGATGAATAACAAAAAAAAAAAATCTATTTTTTTAAATTATTTTTTTTCTCTATAAAGAGTGTTATTTGTGGGTTTTAGATTTATGGTACTTAAGGAACTTAAACATACTCATAATACACGTTTTTCGTAATGTCCTTTCGTTTCACAAATATAGCGTTCTTTGCATGTATTTAAGCGATTTTATAGGTAACATGATCAAAAACACTCAAAATACATGTTTTTGGTAATGTTATTCTGTTTCTCCATAAAGGTTGTTTTGCATGTGTTTAGCGGTTTGGTATGTAAGGAGTTAAAAAACACTTAAAGGCAAGTTCTTCGTAAAATTTGGTTTTATTCCAATGTAATGTGATTGTTCTGCTTTTTAGTGTTTTGTTGCATATAACGCTCAAAAACACTCAAAAGACACTTTTCTGGTAATGTCATTTTTTTCCCACATAAAGCTAGTTTCGCATGTAATTTGGGATTTGGGAAAAACACTCAAAATACACACATTTGGTAAGGTAGTTCTGTTTTTCAATTAAAAGTGTTATTCTTGAGTTTTAGCGTTTTGGTATGTAAGAAACTTCTTTATATACACGAATTTTTTGCGTTTTTTGCCTTGTGGTTCTTGTGAAACTATAAAACACTCATTATACACGTTTCTCGTAACGTCTTTTGCTTCCCTATATAGAGTGCTTACTATCCATTTGCGCGTTTTTTGTAGGTAAAAAGCTCAAAAACACTTTTTGGTAATGTTATTCTATTTCTTCATATTTGTTGGTTTGCATCCGTTTTAGCGTTTTTTCTACGTAAAACACTGAAAAGACATATTTTCAGTAATTTTGTTTTGGATTCACATATTGACTGACTTCCATATTATTTATCGTTTTAGTGCCTAACATGCTGAAAAACACTGAAAATACAGGTTTCTGGTTTAACTTCCTTATATAGGTGTCATGCACTTTAGAGTTTGATACATAAAAATCCGAAAAAGAGCTATAATTAACTTTTTTGATAATGTTCTTTTTCCCATATAAATTCCCTGAATTTTGGCAGAATTTTGGCATCTTGATACCTATGAAAATCAATATAAAAAAAACTTTTTTTAATTTATTTATTTATTTATTTTTCTCTATAAAGAGTGTTATTTGTGGGTTTTAACGTTTTAGTACTTAAGGAACTTAAAAACGGTCCTAATACACGTTTCTCGTAATGTCCTTTCGTTCCCAAACATAGGGTTATTTGCATGTATTTAAGCGTTTTTATAGGTAACATGATCAAAACACTTAAAACACATGTTTTTAGTAATGTTATTCTGTTTCTCCATAAAGGAGTTTTTTGCATGCATTTTAGTGTTTTGGTTTCTAAGGAGGTTAAAAACACTTCAAGGCAAGTTCTTGGTAAAAGTTGGTTTTATTCCCATGTAATGTAATTGCCTTGTTTGTTTATTTTATTTATTTTTTTTTTTTGTGATTTATTGCCTAACACGCTCAAAAACACTCAAAAGACACTTCTGGTAATGTCATTTTTTTTCCAACATAGTTTCGCGTGCTATTTCGAGTTTTGCTAACTAAGAATCTGAAAAACACTCAAAATACACGCATATGGTAAGGTTGTTCTGTTTCTCAATTAATATTATTATTCATGAGTTTCAGCATTTTGGTATCTAAGAAACTTCTTTATATACACGAGTTTTTGCGTTTTTTGCGTTTTGGTTCTTGTGAACCACAAGTTCTTTTGCTCAAAAATAATAAGACACTCATTACACACGTTTCTTGTAATATCCTTTTGTTTCCCAATAGGGAGTGCTTTGCATCCATTTTCGCGTTTTTTGTAGGTAACAAGCTCAAAAACACTCAAAATGTACCTTTTTGGTAATGTTATTTTATTTCTTCTTATTGGCTGGTTTGCATCCGTTTTAGCGTTTTTCTGCGTAAAACACCGAAAAGACACGTTTTCAGTAATTTTGTTTTACATTCCCATATAGAGTGACTTGCATATTATTTAGCATTATGGTGCCAAACAAGCTGAAAAACACTCATAAGACAGTTTTCTGGCAAAAACGTTTGATTTCCCCATATAAGTGGCTTTGCATGCACTTTAGGGTTTGGTACATAACAGTACGAAAAAAAAGCCTAAATTAACTTTTTTGATAATTGACTCATAATTTCCTGAATTTTGCCCAAATTTTGGCATCTAAGTACCTGTGAAGATGAAAAAAGAAAGGAAAAAATATCGTATTTATTAATTTTTATTTTTTTCTGAATAAAGAGTGTTATTTGTGGCTTTTAGCTTTTTGGTAAATAGTGATCTTAAAAACACTCATAATACACGTTTCTCGTAATGTCCTTTCGTTTCCCAAAAATAGGGTTCATTGCATGTATTTAAGCGTTTTTATTGGTAACATGATCAAAAACACTCAAAATATATGTTTTTGGTAATGCTATTCTCTTTCTCCATAAAGTGTGTTTTGCATGCGTTTTAGTGTTTTGGTATATAAGGAGCTCAAAACACTTAAAGGCAAGTTCTTGGTAAAAAATGATTCTAGCCATGTAAAGTGATTCCCATGCTTTTTAGTGCTTTATTGCCTATCACGCTCAAAAACACTCAAAAGACACTTTTCTGGTAATGTCATTTTTTTTCCCACATAAAGCTGGTTTCGCATGCAATTTGGGATTTTGGTAACTAAGAATGTGAAAAGCACTCAAAATACACGCATTTAGTAAAGTTGTTCTGTTTCTCAATTAAGAGTGTTATACATGAGTTTCAGCATTTTGGTATCTAGGAAACTTCTCCATATACACGAGTTTTTGCGTTTTTTGCCTTGTTGTTCTTTTGAACTATAATACACTCATTATACACTTTTCTCGCAATGTCCCTTTGTTTCCCAAAATAGAGTCCTTTTTATCAATTTTAGCGTTTTTTTTGTAGGTAGCAAGCTCAAAAACACTCAAAATATACCTTTTTAGTTGTTTTTTTCTATTTCTTGATATTGGTTGGTTTGCATCCATTTTAACGTTTTTCTACGTAAAACACTGGGAAGACACGTTTTCAGTAATTTTGTTTTGGATTCTCATATAAAGTGAGTTCCTTATTATTTATCATTTTGGTGCCTAACATGCTGAAAAACACTCAAAAGACAGATTTCTGGTAAGGTCGTTTAATTTCCTCATATAAAAGGCTTTGCATGCACTTTAAGGTTTGGTATATAACAGTCCGAAAAAAAAGCAAAAAAAAAACTTTTTTTATAATTTTCTTTTATCATATAATAGCCCGGAATTTTCCCAGAATTTTGGCATCTCGGTACCTATGAAGATGAATAACAAAAAAAAAAAATCCTATATTTTTATTTTTTATTTATTTATTTTTTGTAAATAAAGAGTGTTATTTGTGGGTTTTAGCTTTTCGGTACTTAAGGAACTAAAAAATACTCATAATACATATTTCTCGTAATGTCCTTTCGTTTCCCAAACATAAGGTTTTTTGCATGTATTTAAGCGTTTTTATAGATAACATGATCAAAAACACTCAAAATTCATATTTTTCGTAATGTTATTCTGTTTCTCCATAAAGTTTGTTTTGCATGCGTTTTAGCGGTTTGGTATATAAGGAGCTCAAAAACACTTAAAGGCAAGTTTTTGGTATAAATTGGTGTTATTCCAATGTAATATGATTACCCTGCTTTTTAGTGCTTTATTGCCTATCACGCTCAAAAACACTTAAAAGACACTTTTCTGGTAATGTCATTTTTTTCTCACATAAAGGTTATTTCGCATGCAATTTGGGGTTTTGGTAACTAAGAATGTGAAAAGCACTCAAAATACACGCATTTAGTAAGGTTGTTCTGTTTCTCAATTAAAAAAGTTTCAGCATTTTGGTATCTAGGAAGCTTCTCCATATACACGAGTTTTTGTGTTTTTTGCCTTTTGGTTCTTTTGAACTATAAAAAAACTCATTATACACTTTTCTTGCAAAGTCCTTTTGTTTTCTAATATAGAGTGCTTTGCATCAATTTTCGCGTTTTTTGTAGGTAACAAGCTCAAAAACATTCAAAATATACCGTTTTGGTAATGTTTTTTCTATTTCTTGATATTGGTTGGTTTGCATCCGTTTTAGCGTTTTCCTACGTAAAACACAGAAAAAACACGTTTTCAGCAATTTTGTTTTTGGATTCACATATAGAGTGAGTTCCTTATTATTTATCGTTTTGGTGCTATTTATCGTTTTTATGCTGAAAAACACTCAAAAAACAGATTTCTGTTAAGGTCGTTTAATTTCCTCTTTGGATGCATTATAGGGTTTGGTACATAACAGTCCGAAAAAAAAAACTAAAATTTACGTTTGTGATAATTTTCTTTTATCATATAATAGCCCTGACTTTTCCCAGAATTTTGGCATCTCGGTACCTATGAACATGAATAACAAAAAAAAAAAAATCCTATTTTTTTATTTTCTTACATTTTTTCTAAATAAAAAGTGTTATTTGTGGGTTTTAGCTTTTTGGTACTTAAAGAACTTAAAAACACCTATAATACACATTTCTCGTAGTGTCCTTTCGTTTCGCAAACATAAGGTTCTTTGCATGTATTTAAGCGTTTTTATAGATAACATGATCAAAAACACTCAAAATATATGTTTTTGGTAATTTTATTCTGTTTCTCCATAAAAAGTGTTTTGCATGCGTTTTAGCGTTTTGGTGTGTAATGAGCTCAAAAAAACTTAAAGGCAAGATCTTGGTAAAAGTTGTTTTTGTTCCCATGAAATGTGATTGCCCTGATTTTTAGTGCTTTATTGCCTAACACGCTCAAAAACACTCAAAAGACACTTTTCTGGTAATATTATTTGTTTTCCCACATAAAGCTAGTTTTGCATGGAATTTGGGGTTTTGGTAACTAAGAATGTGAAAAAAAACTCAAAACACAGACGTTTAGTCTATTTCTTAATTAAAAGTGTTATTCATGAGTTTCAGCATTTTGGTATGTAAGAAACTTTTCTAATACACACATTTCATAAGGTATTTCTGTTTCAAAATTAAAAGTGTTATTCATGAGTTTCAGCTTTTTGGTATGTAAGAAACTTCTTTATGTACACGAGTTTTTTGCGTTTTTTACCTTGTGGTTCTTGTCAAACTATAAAACACTCATGCACTTTTCTCGTAATGTCCTTTTCTTTGCCAATATAAAGTGCTTTCCATCCATTTTTGCATTTTTTGTAGGTAACAAGCTCAAAAACACATCAAAATATATTTTTTTGGTAATGTTATTCTGTTTCTTCATATTGGTTGGTTTACATCCGTTTTAGAGTTTTTTTTTACGTAAATCACTGAAAACACACGTTTTCAGTAATATTGTTGAAATTGCTGAAAAACACTGAAAAGACAGGTTTCTGGTAAAGTCGTGTAATTTCCCCATATAGGTGGATTTACATACACTTCAAGGTTAGTACATAACTCCGGAAAAAAAAAAAAAAAAATTTATAATGATTTTTTTTTTATAAAATTTCCATGAATTTTGCCAGAATTTTGGCATCTCGGTACCTATGAAGATGAATAACAAAAAAAAAAGTTTTTTTCTCTATATAAAGAATGTTATCTGTGGGTTTTAGCTTTTTTGGTACTTAAGGAACTTAAAAACACTCATAATACACGATTTTCGTAATGTCCTTTTGTTTTACAAACATAGGGTTCTTTCCATGTATTTAAGCGTTTTTATAGGTTACATGATCAAAAACACACAAAATACATGTTTTTGGTAATGTTATTCTGTTTCTCCATAAAGGGTGTTTTGCATGCGTTTTAGCGATTCTGTATGTAAGGAGTTAAAAAACACTTAAAGGCAAGTTCTTCGTAAAAGTTGGTTTTATTCCCATGTAATGTGATTGTTCTGCTTTTTAGTGCTTTGTTGCATATCACGCTCAAAAACACTAAAAAGACACTTTTTTGGTAGTCATTTTTTTTTCCTCACATAAAGGTAGTTTCGCATGTAATTTGGCATTTTCGTAACTAAGAATGTGAAAAACACTCAAAATACACAATTTGGTAAGGTAGTCCTGTTTATCAATTAAAAGTGTTATTCATGCATTTCATCATTTTGGTATGTAAGAAATTTCTCTATATACACGAGTTTTTGCGTTTATTGCCTTGTGGTTCTTTTAAAACTATAAAACACTCATTATACACGTTTCTCGTAATGTCCTTTTGTTTCCTAATATAGAGTGCTTTACATCCATTTTTGCATTTTTTTGTAGGTAACAAGCTCAAAAATACTCAAAATATATCTTTTTGGTAATGTTATTCTATTTCTTCATAAAGGTTGGTTTGCATCCGCTTTAGCGTTTTTCTACGTAAAACACTGAAATGACACGTTTTCAGTAATTTTCTTTTGGATTCACATATTGACTGACTTCCATATTATTTATCGTTTTAGTGCCTAACATGCTGAAAAACACTGAAAAGACAGGTTTCTGGTAAAGTCGTTTAACTTCCCTATATAGGTGGCTTTGGATGCACTTTAGGGTTTGGTACATAACAATCCGAAAAAAAAGCTATAAATAACTCTTTTGGTAATGTTCTTTTTTCCACATAAATTCCCTGAAATTTGGCAGAATTTTGGCATCTCGGTACCTATAAGAATAAATAACAAAAATAAATAAATAAATAAATAAAAAATCCAAATTTTTAAATTTTTTGTTAATTATTTTTTTATCTAAATAAAGAGTGTTATTTGTGGGTTTTAGCTTTTAGGTACTGAAAAAAATAAAAAAAAACACTCATAATACACGTTTCTCGTAATGTCCTTTCGTTTCCCAAACATAAAGTTCTTTGCATGTATTTAAGCGTTTTTATAGATATCATGATCAAAAACACTCAAAATACATGTATTTGGTAATATTATTCTGTTTCTTTATAAAATGTATTTTGCATGAATTTTAGCGTTTTGGTATGTAAGGCGCTCAAAAACACTTAAAGGCAAGTTCTTGGTAAAATTTGGTTTTATTCCCATGTAATGTGATTGACCTTCCTTTTAGTGTTTTATTGCGTAACACGTTCAAAAACACTCAAAAGACATGCAAGGCCTCGCATATGAGGAAATTAAAGACCTTACCAGAAATCTGTCTTTTGAGTGTTTTTCAGCATGTTAGGCACCAAAACGATAAATAATAAAGAACTCACTCTATGTGGGAATCCAAAAGAAAATTACTGAAAACCTGTCTTCTCAGTGTTTTACGTAGAAAAACGCTAAAACTGATGCAAACCAACCCATATCAAGAAGCAGAAAAACATTACCAAAAATGTATATTTTGAGTGTTTTTGAGCTTGTTACCTACAAAAAAATAAAACGCAAAAATTGATACAAAGCACTCTATATTGGGAAACAAAGGGACATTGCAAGAAAAGTGTATAATGAATGTTTTATAGTTCAAAAAAACCACAAGGCAAAAAACGCAAAAACTCGTGTATATGGAGAAGTTTTCTAGATACCAAAATGCAGAAACTCGTGAATAACACTCTTAATTGAGAAACAGAACAACCTTACTAAATGCGTGTCAAAAACACTAAAAGGCAAGTTCTTCTTAAAAGTTGGTTTTATTCCCATGTAATATGATTGCCCTGCTTTTTAGTGCTTTATTGCCTAACACGCTCAAAAACACTCAAAGACACTTTTCTGGTAATATCATATTTTTCCCACATAAAGCTAGTTTCGCATGGAATTTGGGGTTTTGGTAACTAAGAATGTAAAAAAAACACTCAAAATACACGCATTTAGTAAGGTTGTTCTGTTTCTTGATTAAGACTGTTATTCATGAGTTTCAGAATTTTGGTATCTTAGAATCTTCTCCATACAGTCGAGTTTTTGCGTTGTTTGCCTTGTGATTCTGGTGAAACTATAAAACACTCATTATATACGCTTCTCGTTATGTCCTTTTTTTTCCTTATATAGAGTGCTTTGCATCCATTTTCGCGTTTTTTTTATGTAACAAGCTCAAAAACACACAAAATATACTTTTTTTGATAATGTTATTCTATTTATTTATATTAGTTGGTTTGCATCTGTTTTAGCGTTTTTCTACGTAAATCTTTTAAAACACACGTTTCCAGTAATTTTGTTTTAGATTTCCATATAGAGTGACTTTCATATTATTTATCGTTTTGGTGCCTAACATGCTTTTTGGTGCCTTTTGCTTCCCAATATAGAGTGCTTTCCATCCATTTTCGCGTTTTTTGTAGGTAACAATTTCAAAAACACAAATAATATACCATTTTGGTAATGTTATTCTATTTCTTCATTTTGGTTGTTTTGCATCCATTTTAGCGTTTTCTACATAAAACACCGAAAAGACACGTTTTCAGTAATTTTGTTTTGGATTCTCATATAGATTGACTTCCTTGGGTTTTATCGTGTTGGTTCCTAACATGCTGAAAAACACTCATAAGACAGTTTTCTGGCAAAGACGTTTAATTTCCCCATATAGGTGGCTTTGCATGCACTTTAGGGGTTTGGTACATAACAGTCCGAAAAAAAAGCTAAATTTAACTTTTTTGATAATGTCCTTATTTCATATAATTTCCTGAAAATTTCCCGAATTTTGGCACCTCGTTACCTGTGAAGATGAATAAGAATGAAAAAAAAATATTGTATTTTTTTTTCTCAATAAAGAGTGTAATTTGTGGCTTTTAGCTTTTTCGTACTTAATGAATTTAAAAGCACTCATAATACACGTTTCTCGTCATGTACTTTCATTTCCCAAAAATGGGGTTCTTTGCATGTATTTAAGCGTTTTTATTGGTAACATGATCAAAAACACTCAAAATACATGTTTTTCGTAATGTTATTCTGTTTCACCATAAAGTGTATTTTGCATGCATTTTAGCGTTTTGGTATATAACGAGCTCAAATACACTTAAAGGCAAGTTCTTGTTAAAAATTGGTTTTATTCCAGTGTAATGTGATTGCCCTGCTTTTTAGTGCTTTATTGCCTAACACGCTCAAAAACACTCAAAAGACATTTTT
Organism: Scylla paramamosain; assembly: GCF_035594125.1. Lineage (NCBI taxonomy): Eukaryota > Metazoa > Arthropoda > Malacostraca > Decapoda > Portunidae > Scylla > Scylla paramamosain. The sequence continues at coordinate 8,281,156 of NC_087197.1, forward strand.
CTGGTAATGTCATTTTTTTCCCACATAAAGCTGGTTTCGCATGTAATTTAGGGTTTTGGTAACTAAGGATGTGAAAAGCACTCAAAATACACGCATTAAGTAAGATGGTTTTGTTTCTCAATTAAGAGTGTTGTTCCAGAGTTTCAGCATTTTGGAATGTAAGAAACTTCTCTATATACACAAGTTTTTGCGTTTTTTGCCTTGTAGTTCTTGTGAAACTATAAAACACTCATTATACACGTTCCTCGTAATGTCCTTTTGCTTCCCAATATAGAGTGCTTTCCATCCATTTTCGTGTTTTTTGTAGGTAACAATTTCAAAAATGCTCAAAATATACCTTTTTGGTAATGTTATTTCATTTCTTCATATTGGTTGGTTTGCATCCGTTTTAGCGTTTTTCTACGTAAAACACCGATAAGACACGTTTTTAGTAATTTTGTTTTGGATTCCCATATAGATTGACTTCCATGTTATTTATCGTGTTGGTTCCTAACATGCTGAAAAACACTCATAAGACCGTTTTCTGGCAAAGACATTTAATTTCCCCATATATGTGGCTTTGCATGCACTTTACGGGTTTGGTACATAGCAGTCCGATAAAAGCTAAATTTAACTTTTTGGATAATGTTTTTATTTCACATAATTTCCTGAATTTTGCCCGAATTTTGGCATCTCGGTACCTGTGAAGATGAATAAGAAAGAAAAAAAATATTGTATTTTTTTTATTTATTTATTGTTTCTCAATAAAGAGTGTTATTAGTGGCTTTTAGCTTTTTGGTAATTAATGAACTTAAAAACACTCATAATACACGTTTCTCGTAATCTCCTTTCGTTTCCCAAAAATAGTGTTCTTTGCATGTATTTTAGCGTTTTTATTGGCAACATGATCAAAAACACTCAAAATACATGTTTTTGGTAAAGTTATTCTGTTTCACCATAAAGAGTGTTTTCAATGCGTTTTAGTGTTTTGGTATATAAGGAGCTCAAAAACACTTAAAGGCAAGTTCTTGGTAAAAATTCGTTTTCCTCCAATGTAATGTGATATCCCTCTTTTTTAGTGCTTTATTGCCTATCACGCTCAAAAACACTCAAAAGACACTTTTCTGGCAAAGTCATTTTTTTTATCCCACAAGTCTATTTTTGCATGCAATTTGGGGTTTTGGTAACTAAGAATGTGAAAAGCACTCAAAATACACGCATTTATTAAGGTTTTTCTGTTTCTCAATTAGGAGTGTTATACATGAGTTTTAGCATTTTTGTATCTAGGAAACCTCTCCATATACACGAGATTTTGCGTTTTTTCCCTTGTGGTTCTTTTGAACTATAAAACACTCATGATACACTTTTCTTGCAATGTCCTTTTGTTTCCCAATATAGGGTGCTTTACATCAATTTTCGCGTTTTTTTTTTGTAGGTAACAAGCTGAAAAACACTCAAAATATATCTTTTTAGTAACATTTTTCTTATTCTTGATATTGGTTGCTTTGCATCCGTTTTAGCGATTTTCTACGTAAAACACTGAGAAGACACGTTTTCAGTAACTTTGTTTTGGACTCCCATATAGAGTGAGTTCCATATTATTTATCATTTTGGTGCCTAACATGCTAAAAAACACTCAAAACACAGATTTCTGGTAAAGTCGTTTAATTTCCTCATATAGGAGGCTTTGCATGCACTTTAGGGTTTGGTACATAACAATCCGAAAAAAAAGCTGAAATTAACTTTTTTGATAATATTTTTTTATTATATGATTGCCCTGAATTTTCCCAGAATTTTGGCATATCGGTACCTATGAATATGAATAACAAAAAAAAATTCCTATTTTTTTAATTTTTTTTTTTTTTTTTATTTTCTAAATAAAGAGTGTTATTTGTGGGTTTTAGCTTTTTGGTACTTAAGGAACTTAAAAAACACTCATAATACACGTTTCTCGTAATGTCCTTTTGTTTCCCAAACATAATGTTCTTTCCATGTATTTAAGCGTTTTTATAGATAACATGATCAAAAACACTCAAAATACATGTTTTTGGTAATGTTATTCTGTTTCTCCATAAAGTTTGTTTTGCATGCGTTTTAGCGGTTTGGTATTTAAGCAGCTCAAAAACACTTAAAGGCAAGTTTTTGGTATAAATTAGTGTTATTCCAATGTAATATGTTTGCCCTGCTTTTTAGTACTTTGCATTTTGGATACCAAAATTGCCTATCACGCCGAAAAACACTTAAAAGACCCTTTTCTGGTAATGACATTTTTTTCTCACATAAAGGTTATTTCGCATGCAATTTGGGGTTTTGGTAACTGAGAATGTGAAAAGCACTCAAAATACACGCATTTAGTAAGGTTGTTCTGTTTCTCAGTTAAGAGTGTTATTCATGAGTTTCAGCATTTTGGTATCTAGGAACCTTCTCCATATACACGAGTTTTTGTGTTTTTTTGCCTTTTGGTTCTTTTGAACTATAAAAAAAAAACTCATAATACACATTTGCCAAAAACGTGTATTTTGAATGTTTTTCAGCTTATTTCGTACCAATACGCAAAAAATCATCCATTTCACCCTTTATAAGGTAAAGAGACGACATTCCCAGAAAAAATGTTATTTCGGGGCTTTTCAACGTTAGCACCAAAACTCTAAAGAGCATGGAAGACACTCTATATAAAAATCAAAACAACATTATCAAAATGGTGTCTTTTGAGTGTTTTTGAGCTTCTTACGTTCCAAAATGCTAAAACGCGTGCACAATAGCCTTTATCGGGAGACATTACCAAAAACGTATGATTTAAGCGTTTTCCAGCTTTTTAGAAACCAAAACGCCTATATGAATGTGCTAATCACGTGATTCAGTATTTTATTACCAAAGAAGCTCAAAAACACTTATAATATACGTTTTTGGTAATGTTGTTCTGTTTTTTTATATTCTGTATAGATTGTTGTACCTAACATGAGGAAAAATCCCATTTGTTTGGTTAATTTGTGTGCATTTTGGCGTTCTTTTTTTTTGGTTCTTTTAAAACTATAAAACACTCATTATACACGTTTCTCGTAATGTCCTTTTGTTTCCTAATATAGAGTGCTTTATATCCATTTTTGCATTTTTTTGTAGGTAACAAGCTCAAAAATACTCAAAATATATCTTTTTGGTAATGTTATTCTATTTCTTCATAAAGGTTGGTTTGCATCCGCTTTAGCGTTTTTCTACGTAAAACACTGAAAAGACACGTTTTCAGTAATTTTCTTTTGGATTCACATATTGACTGACTTCCATATTATTTATCGTTTTAGTGCCTAACATGCTGAAAAACACTGAAAAGACAGGTTTCTGGTAAAGTCGTTTAACTTCCCTATATAGGTGGCTTTGGATGCACTTTAGGGTTTGGTACATAACAATCCGAAAAAAAAGCTATAAATAACTCTTTTGGTAATGTTCTTTTTTCCACATAAATTCCCTGAAATTTGGCAGAATTTTGGCATCTCGGTACCTATAAGGATAAATAACAAAAAAAAAATAAATAAATAAATAAAAAATCCAATTTTTAAAATTTTTTGTTAATTATTTTTTTTATCTAAATAAAGAGTGTTATTTGTGGGTTTTAGCTTTTAGGTACTGAAAAAAATTAAAAAAACACTCATAATACACGTTTCTCGTAATGTCCTTTCGTTTCCCAAACATAAAGTTCTTTGCATGTATTTAAGCGTTTTTATAGATATCATGATCAAAAACACTCAAAATACATGTATTTGGTAATATTATTCTGTTTCTTTATAAAATGTATTTTGCATGCATTTTAGCGTTTTGGTATGTAAGGCGCTCAAAAACACTTAAAGGCAAGTTCTTGGTAAAATTTGGTTTTATTCCCATGTAATGTGATTGACCTTCCTTTTAGTGCTTTATTGCGTAACACGTTCAAAAACACTCAAAAGACATGCAAGGCCTCGCATATGAGGAAATTAAAGACCTTACCAGAAATCTGTCTTTTGAGTGTTTTTCAGCATGTTAGGCACCAAAACGATAAATAATAAAGAACTCACTCTATGTGGGAATCCAAAAGAAAATTACTGAAAACCTGTCTTCTCAGTGTTTTACGTAGAAAAACGCTAAAACTGATGCAAACCAACCCATATCAAGAAGCAGAAAAACATTACCAAAAATGTATATTTTGAGTGTTTTTGAGCTTGTTACCTACAAAAAAATAAAACGCAAAAATTGATACAAAGCACTCTATATTGGGAAACAAAGGGACATTGCAAGAAAAGTGTATAATGAATGTTTTATAGTTCAAAAAAACCACAAGGCAAAAAACGCAAAAACTCGTGTATATGGAGAAGTTTTCTAGATACCAAAATGCAGAAACTCGTGAATAACACTCTTAATTGAGAAACAGAACAACCTTACTAAATGCGTGTCAAATACACCAAAAGGCAAGTTCTTCTTAAAAGTTGGTTTTATTCCCATGTAATATGATTGCACTGCTTTTTAGTGCTTTATTGCCTAACACGCTCAAAAACACTCAAAGACACTTTTCTGGTAATATCATATTTTTCCCACATAAAGCTAGTTTCGCATGGAATTTGGGGTTTTGGTAACTAAGAATGTAAAAAAAACACTCAAAATACACGCATTTAGTAAGGTTGTTCTGTTTCTTGATTAAGACTGTTATTCATGAGTTTCAGAATTTTGGTATCTTAGAATCTTCTCCATACAGTCGAGTTTTTGCGTTGTTTGCCTTGTGATTCTGGTGAAACTATAAAACACTCATTATATACGCTTCTCGTTATGTCCTTTTTTTTCCTTATATAGAGTGCTTTGCATCCATTTTCGCGTTTTTTTTATGTAACAAGCTCAAAAACACACAAAATATACTTTTTTTGATAATGTTATTCTATTTATTTATATTAGTTGGTTTGCATCTGTTTTAGCGTTTTTCTACGTAAATCTTTTAAAACACACGTTTCCAGTAATTTTGTTTTAGATTTCCATATAGAGTGACTTTCATATTATTTATCGTTTTGGTGCCTAACATGCTTTTTGGTGCCTTTTGCTTCCCAATATAGAGTGCTTTCCATCCATTTTCGCGTTTTTTGTAGGTAACAATTTCAAAAACACAAATAATATACCATTTTGGTAATGTTATTCTATTTCTTCATTTTGGTTGTTTTGCATCCATTTTAGCGTTTTCTACATAAAACACCGAAAAGACACGTTTTCAGTAATTTTGTTTTGGATTCTCATATAGATTGACTTCCTTGGGTTTTATCGTGTTGGTTCCTAACATGCTGAAAAACACTCATAAGACAGTTTTCTGGCAAAGACGTTTAATTTCCCCATATAGGTGGCTTTGCATGCACTTTAGGGGTTTGGTACATAACAGTCCGAAAAAAAAGCTAAATTTAACTTTTTTGATAATGTCCTTATTTCATATAATTTCCTGAAAATTTCCCGAATTTTGGCACCTCGTTACCTGTGAAGATGAATAAGAATGAAAAAAAAATATTGTATTTTTTTTTCTCAATAAAGAGTGTAATTTGTGGCTTTTAGCTTTTTCGTACTTAATGAATTTAAAAGCACTCATAATACACGTTTCTCGTCATGTCCTTTCATTTCCCAAAAATGGGGTTCTTTGCATGTATTTAAGCGTTTTTATTGGTAACATGATCAAAAACACTCAAAATACATGTTTTTCGTAATGTTATTCTGTTTCACCATAAAGTGTATTTTGCATGCATTTTAGCGTTTTGGTATATAACGAGCTCAAATACACTTAAAGGCAAGTTCTTGTTAAAAATTGGTTTTATTCCAGTGTAATGTGATTGCCCTGCTTTTTAGTGCTTTATTGCCTAACACGCTCAAAAACACTCAAAAGACATTTTTCTGGTAATGTCATTTTTTTCCCACATAAAGCTGGTTTCGCATGTAATTTAGGGTTTTGGTAACTAAGGATGTGAAAAGCACTCAAAATACACGCATTAAGTAAGATGGTTTTGTTTCTCAATTAAGAGTGTTGTTCCAGAGTTTCAGCATTTTGGAATGTAAGAAACTTCTCTATATACACAAGTTTTTGCGTTTTTTGCCTTGTAGTTCTTGTGAAACTATAAAACACTCATTATACACGTTCCTCGTAATGTCCTTTTGCTTCCCAATATAGAGTGCTTTCCATCCATTTTCGTGTTTTTTGTAGGTAACAATTTCAAAAATGCTCAAAATATACCTTTTTGGTAATGTTATTTCATTTCTTCATATTGGTTGGTTTGCATCCGTTTTAGCGTTTTTCTACGTAAAACACCGATAAGACACGTTTTTAGTAATTTTGTTTTGGATTCCCATATAGATTGACTTCCATGTTATTTATCGTGTTGGTTCCTAACATGCTGAAAAACACTCATAAGACCGTTTTCTGGCAAAGACATTTAATTTCCCCATATATGTGGCTTTGCATGCACTTTACGGGTTTGGTACATAGCAGTCCGATAAAAGCTAAATTTAACTTTTTGGATAATGTTTTTATTTCACATAATTTCCTGAATTTTGCCCGAATTTTGGCATCTCGGTACCTGTGAAGATGAATAAGAAAGAAAAAAAATATTGTATTTTTTTTTATTTATTTATTGTTTCTCAATAAAGAGTGTTATTAGTGGCTTTTAGCTTTTTGGTAATTAATGAACTTAAAAACACTCATAATACACGTTTCTCGTAATCTCCTTTCGTTTCCCAAAAATAGTGTTCTTTGCATGTATTTTAGCGTTTTTATTGGCAACATGATCAAAAACACTCAAAATACATGTTTTTGGTAAAGTTATTCTGTTTCACCATAAAGAGTGTTTTCAATGCGTTTTAGTGTTTTGGTATATAAGGAGCTCAAAAACACTTAAAGGCAAGTTCTTGGTAAAAATTCGTTTTCCTCCAATGTAATGTGATATCCCTCTTTTTTAGTGCTTTATTGCCTATCACGCTCAAAAACACTCAAAAGACACTTTTCTGGCAAAGTCATTTTTTTTATCCCACAAGTCTATTTTTGCATGCAATTTGGGGTTTTGGTAACTAAGAATGTGAAAAGCACTCAAAATACACGCATTTATTAAGGTTTTTCTGTTTCTCAATTAGGAGTGTTATACATGAGTTTTAGCATTTTTGTATCTAGGAAACCTCTCCATATACACGAGATTTTGCGTTTTTTCCCTTGTGGTTCTTTTGAACTATAAAACACTCATGATACACTTTTCTTGCAATGTCCTTTTGTTTCCCAATATAGGGTGCTTTACATCAATTTTCGCGTTTTTTTTTTGTAGGTAACAAGCTGAAAAACACTCAAAATATATCTTTTTAGTAACATTTTTCTTATTCTTGATATTGGTTGCTTTGCATCCGTTTTAGCGATTTTCTACGTAAAACACTGAGAAGACACGTTTTCAGTAACTTTGTTTTGGACTCCCATATAGAGTGAGTTCCATATTATTTATCATTTTGGTGCCTAACATGCTAAAAAACACTCAAAACACAGATTTCTGGTAAAGTCGTTTAATTTCCTCATATAGGAGGCTTTGCATGCACTTTAGGGTTTGGTACATAACAATCCGAAAAAAAAGCTGAAATTAACTTTTTTGATAATATTTTTTTATTATATGATTGCCCTGAATTTTCCCAGAATTTTGGCATATCGGTACCTATGAATATGAATAACAAAAAAAAAATTCCTATTTTTTTATTTTTTTTTTTTTTTTTATTTTCTAAATAAAGAGTGTTATTTGTGGGTTTTAGCTTTTTGGTACTTAAGGAACTTAAAAAACACTCATAATACACGTTTCTCGTAATGTCCTTTTGTTTCCCAAACATAATGTTCTTTCCATGTATTTAAGCGTTTTTATAGATAACATGATCAAAAACACTCAAAATACATGTTTTTGGTAATGTTATTCTGTTTCTCCATAAAGTTTGTTTTGCATGCGTTTTAGCGGTTTGGTATTTAAGCAGCTCAAAAACACTTAAAGGCAAGTTTTTGGTATAAATTAGTGTTATTCCAATGTAATATGTTTGCCCTGCTTTTTAGTACTTTGCATTTTGGATACCAAAATTGCCTATCACGCCGAAAAACACTTAAAAGACCCTTTTCTGGTAATGACATTTTTTTCTCACATAAAGGTTATTTCGCATGCAATTTGGGGTTTTGGTAACTGAGAATGTGAAAAGCACTCAAAATACACGCATTTAGTAAGGTTGTTCTGTTTCTCAGTTAAGAGTGTTATTCATGAGTTTCAGCATTTTGGTATCTAGGAACCTTCTCCATATACACGAGTTTTTGTGTTTTTTTGCCTTTTGGTTCTTTTGAACTATAAAAAAAAAAAACTCATAATACACATTTGCCAAAAACGTGTATTTTGAATGTTTTTCAGCTTATTTCGTACCAATACGCAAAAAATCATCCATTTCACCCTTTATAAGGTAAAGAGACGACATTCCCAGAAAAAATGTTATTTCGGGGCTTTTCAACGTTAGCACCAAAACTCTAAAGAGCATGGAAGACACTCTATATAAAAATCAAAACAACATTATCAAAATGGTGTCTTTTGAGTGTTTTTGAGCTTCTTACGTTCCAAAATGCTAAAACGCGTGCACAATAGCCTTTATCGGGAGACATTACCAAAAACGTATGATTTAAGCGTTTTCCAGCTTTTTAGAAACCAAAACGCCTATATGAATGTGCTAATCACGTGATTCAGTATTTTATTACCAAAGAAGCTCAAAAACACTTATAATATACGTTTTTGGTAATGTTGTTCTGTTTTTTTATATTCTGTATAGATTGTTGTACCTAACATGAGGAAAAATCCCATTTGTTTGGTTAATTTGTGTGCATTTTGGCGTTCTTTTTTTTTGGTTCTTTTAAAACTATAAAACACTCATTATACACGTTTCTCGTAATGTCCTTTTGTTTCCTAATATAGAGTGCTTTATATCCATTTTTGCATTTTTTTGTAGGTAACAAGCTCAAAAATACTCAAAATATATCTTTTTGGTAATGTTATTCTATTTCTTCATAAAGGTTGGTTTGCATCCGCTTTAGCGTTTTTCTACGTAAAACACTGAAAAGACACGTTTTCAGTAATTTTCTTTTGGATTCACATATTGACTGACTTCCATATTATTTATCGTTTTAGTGCCTAACATGCTGAAAAACACTGAAAAGACAGGTTTCTGGTAAAGTCGTTTAACTTCCCTATATAGGTGGCTTTGGATGCACTTTAGGGTTTGGTACATAACAATCCGAAAAAAAAGCTATAAATAACTCTTTTGGTAATGTTCTTTTTTCCACATAAATTCCCTGAAATTTGGCAGAATTTTGGCATCTCGGTACCTATAAGGATAAATAACAAAAAAAAAAATAAATAAATAAATAAAAAATCCAATTTTTAAAATTTTTTGTTAATTATTTTTTTTATCTAAATAAAGAGTGTTATTTGTGGGTTTTAGCTTTTAGGTACTGAAAAAAATAAAAAAAACACTCATAATACACGTTTCTCGTAATGTCCTTTCGTTTCCCAAACATAAAGTTCTTTGCATGTATTTAAGCGTTTTTATAGATATCATGATCAAAAACACTCAAAATACATGTATTTGGTAATATTATTCTGTTTCTTTATAAAATGTATTTTGCATGCATTTTAGCGTTTTGGTATGTAAGGCGCTCAAAAACACTTAAAGGCAAGTTCTTGGTAAAATTTGGTTTTATTCCCATGTAATGTGATTGACCTTCCTTTTAGTGCTTTATTGCGTAACACGTTCAAAAACACTCAAAAGACATGCAAGGCCTCGCATATGAGGAAATTAAAGACCTTACCAGAAATCTGTCTTTTGAGTGTTTTTCAGCATGTTAGGCACCAAAACGATAAATAATAAAGAACTCACTCTATGTGGGAATCCAAAAGAAAATTACTGAAAACCTGTCTTCTCAGTGTTTTACGTAGAAAAACGCTAAAACTGATGCAAACCAACCCATATCAAGAAGCAGAAAAACATTACCAAAAATGTATATTTTGAGTGTTTTTGAGCTTGTTACCTACAAAAAAATAAAACGCAAAAATTGATACAAAGCACTCTATATTGGGAAACAAAGGGACATTGCAAGAAAAGTGTATAATGAATGTTTTATAGTTCAAAAAAACCACAAGGCAAAAAACGCAAAAACTCGTGTATATGGAGAAGTTTTCTAGATACCAAAATGCAGAAACTCGTGAATAACACTCTTAATTGAGAAACAGAACAACCTTACTAAATGCGTGTCAAATACACCAAAAGGCAAGTTCTTCTTAAAAGTTGGTTTTATTCCCATGTAATATGATTGCACTGCTTTTTAGTGCTTTATTGCCTAACACGCTCAAAAACACTCAAAGACACTTTTCTGGTAATATCATATTTTTCCCACATAAAGCTAGTTTCGCATGGAATTTGGGGTTTTGGTAACTAAGAATGTAAAAAAAACACTCAAAATACACGCATTTAGTAAGGTTGTTCTGTTTCTTGATTAAGACTGTTATTCATGAGTTTCAGAATTTTGGTATCTTAGAATCTTCTCCATACAGTCGAGTTTTTGCGTTGTTTGCCTTGTGATTCTGGTGAAACTATAAAACACTCATTATATACGCTTCTCGTTATGTCCTTTTTTTCCTTATATAGAGTGCTTTGCATCCATTTTCGCGTTTTTTTTATGTAACAAGCTCAAAAACACACAAAATATACTTTTTTTGATAATGTTATTCTATTTATTTATATTAGTTGGTTTGCATCTGTTTTAGCGTTTTTCTACGTAAATCTTTTAAAACACACGTTTCCAGTAATTTTGTTTTAGATTTCCATATAGAGTGACTTTCATATTATTTATCGTTTTGGTGCCTAACATGCTTTTTGGTGCCTTTTGCTTCCCAATATAGAGTGCTTTCCATCCATTTTCGCGTTTTTTGTAGGTAACAATTTCAAAAACACAAATAATATACCATTTTGGTAATGTTATTCTATTTCTTCATTTTGGTTGTTTTGCATCCATTTTAGCGTTTTCTACATAAAACACCGAAAAGACACGTTTTCAGTAATTTTGTTTTGGATTCTCATATAGATTGACTTCCTTGGGTTTTATCGTGTTGGTTCCTAACATGCTGAAAAACACTCATAAGACAGTTTTCTGGCAAAGACGTTTAATTTCCCCATATAGGTGGCTTTGCATGCACTTTAGGGGTTTGGTACATAACAGTCCGAAAAAAAAGCTAAATTTAACTTTTTTGATAATGTCCTTATTTCATATAATTTCCTGAAAATTTCCCGAATTTTGGCACCTCGTTACCTGTGAAGATGAATAAGAATGAAAAAAAAATATTGTATTTTTTTTTCTCAATAAAGAGTGTAATTTGTGGCTTTTAGCTTTTTCGTACTTAATGAATTTAAAAGCACTCATAATACACGTTTCTCGTCATGTACTTTCATTTCCCAAAAATGGGGTTCTTTGCATGTATTTAAGCGTTTTTATTGGTAACATGATCAAAAACACTCAAAATACATGTTTTTCGTAATGTTATTCTGTTTCACCATAAAGTGTATTTTGCATGCATTTTAGCGTTTTGGTATATAACGAGCTCAAATACACTTAAAGGCAAGTTCTTGTTAAAAATTGGTTTTATTCCAGTGTAATGTGATTGCCCTGCTTTTTAGTGCTTTATTGCCTAACACGCTCAAAAACACTCAAAAGACATTTTTCTGGTAATGTCATTTTTTTCCCACATAAAGCTGGTTTCGCATGTAATTTAGGGTTTTGGTAACTAAGGATGTGAAAAGCACTCAAAATACACGCATTAAGTAAGATGGTTTTGTTTCTCAATTAAGAGTGTTGTTCCAGAGTTTCAGCATTTTGGAATGTAAGAAACTTCTCTATATACACAAGTTTTTGCGTTTTTTGCCTTGTAGTTCTTGTGAAACTATAAAACACTCATTATACACGTTCCTCGTAATGTCCTTTTGCTTCCCAATATAGAGTGCTTTCCATCCATTTTCGTGTTTTTTGTAGGTAACAATTTCAAAAATGCTCAAAATATACCTTTTTGGTAATGTTATTTCATTTCTTCATATTGGTTGGTTTGCATCCGTTTTAGCGTTTTTCTACGTAAAACACCGATAAGACACGTTTTTAGTAATTTTGTTTTGGATTCCCATATAGATTGACTTCCATGTTATTTATCGTGTTGGTTCCTAACATGCTGAAAAACACTCATAAGACCGTTTTCTGGCAAAGACATTTAATTTCCCCATATATGTGGCTTTGCATGCACTTTACGGGTTTGGTACATAGCAGTCCGATAAAAGCTAAATTTAACTTTTTGGATAATGTTTTTATTTCACATAATTTCCTGAATTTTGCCCGAATTTTGGCATCTCGGTACCTGTGAAGATGAATAAGAAAGAAAAAAAATATTGTATTTTTTTTATTTATTTATTGTTTCTCAATAAAGAGTGTTATTAGTGGCTTTTAGCTTTTTGGTAATTAATGAACTTAAAAACACTCATAATACACGTTTCTCGTAATCTCCTTTCGTTTCCCAAAAATAGTGTTCTTTGCATGTATTTTAGCGTTTTTATTGGCAACATGATCAAAAACACTCAAAATACATGTTTTTGGTAAAGTTATTCTGTTTCACCATAAAGAGTGTTTTCAATGCGTTTTAGTGTTTTGGTATATAAGGAGCTCAAAAACACTTAAAGGCAAGTTCTTGGTAAAAATTCGTTTTCCTCCAATGTAATGTGATATCCCTCTTTTTTAGTGCTTTATTGCCTATCACGCTCAAAAACACTCAAAAGACACTTTTCTGGCAAAGTCATTTTTTTTATCCCACAAGTCTATTTTTGCATGCAATTTGGGGTTTTGGTAACTAAGAATGTGAAAAGCACTCAAAATACACGCATTTATTAAGGTTTTTCTGTTTCTCAATTAGGAGTGTTATACATGAGTTTTAGCATTTTTGTATCTAGGAAACCTCTCCATATACACGAGATTTTGCGTTTTTTCCCTTGTGGTTCTTTTGAACTATAAAACACTCATGATACACTTTTCTTGCAATGTCCTTTTGTTTCCCAATATAGGGTGCTTTACATCAATTTTCGCGTTTTTTTTTGTAGGTAACAAGCTGAAAAACACTCAAAATATATCTTTTTAGTAACATTTTTCTTATTCTTGATATTGGTTGCTTTGCATCCGTTTTAGCGATTTTCTACGTAAAACACTGAGAAGACACGTTTTCAGTAACTTTGTTTTGGACTCCCATATAGAGTGAGTTCCATATTATTTATCATTTTGGTGCCTAACATGCTAAAAAACACTCAAAACACAGATTTCTGGTAAAGTCGTTTAATTTCCTCATATAGGAGGCTTTGCATGCACTTTAGGGTTTGGTACATAACAATCCGAAAAAAAAGCTGAAATTAACTTTTTTGATAATATTTTTTTATTATATGATTGCCCTGAATTTTCCCAGAATTTTGGCATATCGGTACCTATGAATATGAATAACAAAAAAAAAATTCCTATTTTTTTAATTTTTTTTTGTTTTTTATTTTCTAAATAAAGAGTGTTATTTGTGGGTTTTAGCTTTTTGGTACTTAAGGAACTTAAAAAACACTCATAATACACGTTTCTCGTAATGTCCTTTTGTTTCCCAAACATAATGTTCTTTCCATGTATTTAAGCGTTTTTATAGATAACATGATCAAAAACACTCAAAATACATGTTTTTGGTAATGTTATTCTGTTTCTCCATAAAGTTTGTTTTGCATGCGTTTTAGCGGTTTGGTATTTAAGCAGCTCAAAAACACTTAAAGGCAAGTTTTTGGTATAAATTAGTGTTATTCCAATGTAATATGTTTGCCCTGCTTTTTAGTACTTTGCATTTTGGATACCAAAATTGCCTATCACGCCGAAAAACACTTAAAAGACCCTTTTCTGGTAATGACATTTTTTTCTCACATAAAGGTTATTTCGCATGCAATTTGGGGTTTTGGTAACTGAGAATGTGAAAAGCACTCAAAATACACGCATTTAGTAAGGTTGTTCTGTTTCTCAGTTAAGAGTGTTATTCATGAGTTTCAGCATTTTGGTATCTAGGAACCTTCTCCATATACACGAGTTTTTGTGTTTTTTTGCCTTTTGGTTCTTTTGAACTATAAAAAAAAAAACTCATAATACACATTTGCCAAAAACGTGTATTTTGAATGTTTTTCAGCTTATTTCGTACCAATACGCAAAAAATCATCCATTTCACCCTTTATAAGGTAAAGAGACGACATTCCCAGAAAAAATGTTATTTCGGGGCTTTTCAACGTTAGCACCAAAACTCTAAAGAGCATGGAAGACACTCTATATAAAAATCAAAACAACATTATCAAAATGGTGTCTTTTGAGTGTTTTTGAGCTTCTTACGTTCCAAAATGCTAAAACGCGTGCACAATAGCCTTTATCGGGAGACATTACCAAAAACGTATGATTTAAGCGTTTTCCAGCTTTTTAGAAACCAAAACGCCTAAATGAATGTGCTAATCACGTGATTCAGTATTTTATTACCAAAGAAGCTCAAAAACACTTATAATATACGTTTTTGGTAATGTTGTTCTGTTTTTTTATATTCTGTATAGATTGTTGTACCTAACATGAGGAAAAATCCCATTTGTTTGGTTAATTTGTGTGCATTTTGGCGTTCTTTTTTTTTGGTTCTTTTAAAACTATAAAACACTCATTATACACGTTTCTCGTAATGTCCTTTTGTTTCCTAATATAGAGTGCTTTATATCCATTTTTGCATTTTTTTGTAGGTAACAAGCTCAAAAATACTCAAAATATATCTTTTTGGTAATGTTATTCTATTTCTTCATAAAGGTTGGTTTGCATCCGCTTTAGCGTTTTTCTACGTAAAACACTGAAAAGACACGTTTTCAGTAATTTTCTTTTGGATTCACATATTGACTGACTTCCATATTATTTATCGTTTTAGTGCCTAACATGCTGAAAAACACTGAAAAGACAGGTTTCTGGTAAAGTCGTTTAACTTCCCTATATAGGTGGCTTTGGATGCACTTTAGGGTTTGGTACATAACAATCCGAAAAAAAAGCTATAAATAACTCTTTTGGTAATGTTCTTTTTTCCACATAAATTCCCTGAAATTTGGCAGAATTTTGGCATCTCGGTACCTATAAGGATAAATAACAAAAAAAAAAAATAAATAAATAAATAAAAAATCCAATTTTTAAAATTTTTTGTTAATTATTTTTTTTTATCTAAATAAAGAGTGTTATTTGTGGGTTTTAGCTTTTAGGTACTGAAAAAAATAAAAAAAAACACTCATAATACACGTTTCTCGTAATGTCCTTTCGTTTCCCAAACATAAAGTTCTTTGCATGTATTTAAGCGTTTTTATAGATATCATGATCAAAAACACTCAAAATACATGTATTTGGTAATATTATTCTGTTTCTTTATAAAATGTATTTTGCATGCATTTTAGCGTTTTGGTATGTAAGGCGCTCAAAAACACTTAAAGGCAAGTTCTTGGTAAAATTTGGTTTTATTCCCATGTAATGTGATTGACCTTCCTTTTAGTGCTTTATTGCGTAACACGTTCAAAAACACTCAAAAGACATGCAAGGCCTCGCATATGAGGAAATTAAAGACCTTACCAGAAATCTGTCTTTTGAGTGTTTTTCAGCATGTTAGGCACCAAAACGATAAATAATAAAGAACTCACTCTATGTGGGAATCCAAAAGAAAATTACTGAAAACCTGTCTTCTCAGTGTTTTACGTAGAAAAACGCTAAAACTGATGCAAACCAACCCATATCAAGAAGCAGAAAAACATTACCAAAAATGTATATTTTGAGTGTTTTTGAGCTTGTTACCTACAAAAAAATAAAACGCAAAAATTGATACAAAGCACTCTATATTGGGAAACAAAGGGACATTGCAAGAAAAGTGTATAATGAATGTTTTATAGTTCAAAAAAACCACAAGGCAAAAAACGCAAAAACTCGTGTATATGGAGAAGTTTTCTAGATACCAAAATGCAGAAACTCGTGAATAACACTCTTAATTGAGAAACAGAACAACCTTACTAAATGCGTGTCAAATACACCAAAAGGCAAGTTCTTCTTAAAAGTTGGTTTTATTCCCATGTAATATGATTGCACTGCTTTTTAGTGCTTTATTGCCTAACACGCTCAAAAACACTCAAAGACACTTTTCTGGTAATATCATATTTTTCCCACATAAAGCTAGTTTCGCATGGAATTTGGGGTTTTGGTAACTAAGAATGTAAAAAAAACACTCAAAATACACGCATTTAGTAAGGTTGTTCTGTTTCTTGATTAAGACTGTTATTCATGAGTTTCAGAATTTTGGTATCTTAGAATCTTCTCCATACAGTCGAGTTTTTGCGTTGTTTGCCTTGTGATTCTGGTGAAACTATAAAACACTCATTATATACGCTTCTCGTTATGTCCTTTTTTTTCCTTATATAGAGTGCTTTGCATCCATTTTCGCGTTTTTTTTATGTAACAAGCTCAAAAACACACAAAATATACTTTTTTTGATAATGTTATTCTATTTATTTATATTAGTTGGTTTGCATCTGTTTTAGCGTTTTTCTACGTAAATCTTTTAAAACACACGTTTCCAGTAATTTTGTTTTAGATTTCCATATAGAGTGACTTTCATATTATTTATCGTTTTGGTGCCTAACATGCTTTTTGGTGCCTTTTGCTTCCCAATATAGAGTGCTTTCCATCCATTTTCGCGTTTTTTGTAGGTAACAATTTCAAAAACACAAATAATATACCATTTTGGTAATGTTATTCTATTTCTTCATTTTGGTTGTTTTGCATCCATTTTAGCGTTTTCTACATAAAACACCGAAAAGACACGTTTTCAGTAATTTTGTTTTGGATTCTCATATAGATTGACTTCCTTGGGTTTTATCGTGTTGGTTCCTAACATGCTGAAAAACACTCATAAGACAGTTTTCTGGCAAAGACGTTTAATTTCCCCATATAGGTGGCTTTGCATGCACTTTAGGGGTTTGGTACATAACAGTCCGAAAAAAAAGCTAAATTTAACTTTTTTGATAATGTCCTTATTTCATATAATTTCCTGAAAATTTCCCGAATTTTGGCACCTCGTTACCTGTGAAGATGAATAAGAATGAAAAAAAAATATTGTATTTTTTTTTCTCAATAAAGAGTGTAATTTGTGGCTTTTAGCTTTTTCGTACTTAATGAATTTAAAAGCACTCATAATACACGTTTCTCGTCATGTCCTTTCATTTCCCAAAAATGGGGTTCTTTGCATGTATTTAAGCGTTTTTATTGGTAACATGATCAAAAACACTCAAAATACATGTTTTTCGTAATGTTATTCTGTTTCACCATAAAGTGTATTTTGCATGCATTTTAGCGTTTTGGTATATAACGAGCTCAAATACACTTAAAGGCAAGTTCTTGTTAAAAATTGGTTTTATTCCAGTGTAATGTGATTGCCCTGCTTTTTAGTGCTTTATTGCCTAACACGCTCAAAAACACTCAAAAGACATTTTTCTGGTAATGTCATTTTTTTCCCACATAAAGCTGGTTTCGCATGTAATTTAGGGTTTTGGTAACTAAGGATGTGAAAAGCACTCAAAATACACGCATTAAGTAAGATGGTTTTGTTTCTCAATTAAGAGTGTTGTTCCAGAGTTTCAGCATTTTGGAATGTAAGAAACTTCTCTATATACACAAGTTTTTGCGTTTTTTGCCTTGTAGTTCTTGTGAAACTATAAAACACTCATTATACACGTTCCTCGTAATGTCCTTTTGCTTCCCAATATAGAGTGCTTTCCATCCATTTTCGTGTTTTTTGTAGGTAACAATTTCAAAAATGCTCAAAATATACCTTTTTGGTAATGTTATTTCATTTCTTCATATTGGTTGGTTTGCATCCGTTTTAGCGTTTTTCTACGTAAAACACCGATAAGACACGTTTTTAGTAATTTTGTTTTGGATTCCCATATAGATTGACTTCCATGTTATTTATCGTGTTGGTTCCTAACATGCTGAAAAACACTCATAAGACCGTTTTCTGGCAAAGACATTTAATTTCCCCATATATGTGGCTTTGCATGCACTTTACGGGTTTGGTACATAGCAGTCCGATAAAAGCTAAATTTAACTTTTTGGATAATGTTTTTATTTCACATAATTTCCTGAATTTTGCCCGAATTTTGGCATCTCGGTACCTGTGAAGATGAATAAGAAAGAAAAAAAATATTGTATTTTTTTTTATTTATTTATTGTTTCTCAATAAAGAGTGTTATTAGTGGCTTTTAGCTTTTTGGTAATTAATGAACTTAAAAACACTCATAATACACGTTTCTCGTAATCTCCTTTCGTTTCCCAAAAATAGTGTTCTTTGCATGTATTTTAGCGTTTTTATTGGCAACATGATCAAAAACACTCAAAATACATGTTTTTGGTAAAGTTATTCTGTTTCACCATAAAGAGTGTTTTCAATGCGTTTTAGTGTTTTGGTATATAAGGAGCTCAAAAACACTTAAAGGCAAGTTCTTGGTAAAAATTCGTTTTCCTCCAATGTAATGTGATATCCCTCTTTTTTAGTGCTTTATTGCCTATCACGCTCAAAAACACTCAAAAGACACTTTTCTGGCAAAGTCATTTTTTTTATCCCACAAGTCTATTTTTGCATGCAATTTGGGGTTTTGGTAACTAAGAATGTGAAAAGCACTCAAAATACACGCATTTATTAAGGTTTTTCTGTTTCTCAATTAGGAGTGTTATACATGAGTTTTAGCATTTTTGTATCTAGGAAACCTCTCCATATACACGAGATTTTGCGTTTTTTCCCTTGTGGTTCTTTTGAACTATAAAACACTCATGATACACTTTTCTTGCAATGTCCTTTTGTTTCCCAATATAGGGTGCTTTACATCAATTTTCGCGTTTTTTTTTTGTAGGTAACAAGCTGAAAAACACTCAAAATATATCTTTTTAGTAACATTTTTCTTATTCTTGATATTGGTTGCTTTGCATCCGTTTTAGCGATTTTCTACGTAAAACACTGAGAAGACACGTTTTCAGTAACTTTGTTTTGGACTCCCATATAGAGTGAGTTCCATATTATTTATCATTTTGGTGCCTAACATGCTAAAAAACACTCAAAACACAGATTTCTGGTAAAGTCGTTTAATTTCCTCATATAGGAGGCTTTGCATGCACTTTAGGGTTTGGTACATAACAATCCGAAAAAAAAGCTGAAATTAACTTTTTTGATAATATTTTTTTATTATATGATTGCCCTGAATTTTCCCAGAATTTTGGCATATCGGTACCTATGAATATGAATAACAAAAAAAAAATTCCTATTTTTTTTATTTTTTTTTTGTTTTTTATTTTCTAAATAAAGAGTGTTATTTGTGGGTTTTAGCTTTTTGGTACTTAAGGAACTTAAAAAACACTCATAATACACGTTTCTCGTAATGTCCTTTTGTTTCCCAAACATAATGTTCTTTCCATGTATTTAAGCGTTTTTATAGATAACATGATCAAAAACACTCAAAATACATGTTTTTGGTAATGTTATTCTGTTTCTCCATAAAGTTTGTTTTGCATGCGTTTTAGCGGTTTGGTATTTAAGCAGCTCAAAAACACTTAAAGGCAAGTTTTTGGTATAAATTAGTGTTATTCCAATGTAATATGTTTGCCCTGCTTTTTAGTACTTTGCATTTTGGATACCAAAATTGCCTATCACGCCGAAAAACACTTAAAAGACCCTTTTCTGGTAATGACATTTTTTTCTCACATAAAGGTTATTTCGCATGCAATTTGGGGTTTTGGTAACTGAGAATGTGAAAAGCACTCAAAATACACGCATTTAGTAAGGTTGTTCTGTTTCTCAGTTAAGAGTGTTATTCATGAGTTTCAGCATTTTGGTATCTAGGAACCTTCTCCATATACACGAGTTTTTGTGTTTTTTTGCCTTTTGGTTCTTTTGAACTATAAAAAAAAAACTCATAATACACATTTGCCAAAAACGTGTATTTTGAATGTTTTTCAGCTTATTTCGTACCAATACGCAAAAAATCATCCATTTCACCCTTTATAAGGTAAAGAGACGACATTCCCAGAAAAAAATGTTATTTCGGGGCTTTTCAACGTTAGCACCAAAACTCTAAAGAGCATGGAAGACACTCTATATAAAAATCAAAACAACATTATCAAAATGGTGTCTTTTGAGTGTTTTTGAGCTTCTTACGTTCCAAAATGCTAAAACGCGTGCACAATAGCCTTTATCGGGAGACATTACCAAAAACGTATGATTTAAGCGTTTTCCAGCTTTTTAGAAACCAAAACGCCTAAATGAATGTGCTAATCACGTGATTCAGTATTTTATTACCAAAGAAGCTCAAAAACACTTATAATATACGTTTTTGGTAATGTTGTTCTGTTTTTTTATATTCTGTATAGATTGTTGTACCTAACATGAGGAAAAATCCCATTTGTTTGGTTAATTTGTGTGCATTTTGGCGTTCTTTTTTTTTGGTTCTTTTAAAACTATAAAACACTCATTATACACGTTTCTCGTAATGTCCTTTTGTTTCCTAATATAGAGTGCTTTATATCCATTTTTGCATTTTTTTGTAGGTAACAAGCTCAAAAATACTCAAAATATATCTTTTTGGTAATGTTATTCTATTTCTTCATAAAGGTTGGTTTGCATCCGCTTTAGCGTTTTTCTACGTAAAACACTGAAAAGACACGTTTTCAGTAATTTTCTTTTGGATTCACATATTGACTGACTTCCATATTATTTATCGTTTTAGTGCCTAACATGCTGAAAAACACTGAAAAGACAGGTTTCTGGTAAAGTCGTTTAACTTCCCTATATAGGTGGCTTTGGATGCACTTTAGGGTTTGGTACATAACAATCCGAAAAAAAAGCTATAAATAACTCTTTTGGTAATGTTCTTTTTTCCACATAAATTCCCTGAAATTTGGCAGAATTTTGGCATCTCGGTACCTATAAGGATAAATAACAAAAAAAAAAAATAAATAAATAAAAAATCCAATTTTTAAAATTTTTTGTTAATTATTTTTTTTATCTAAATAAAGAGTGTTATTTGTGGGTTTTAGCTTTTAGGTACTGAAAAAAAAAAAAACACTCATAATACACGTTTCTCGTAATGTCCTTTCGTTTCCCAAACATAAAGTTCTTTGCATGTATTTAAGCGTTTTTATAGATATCATGATCAAAAACACTCAAAATACATGTATTTGGTAATATTATTCTGTTTCTTTATAAAATGTATTTTGCATGCATTTTAGCGTTTTGGTATGTAAGGCGCTCAAAAACACTTAAAGGCAAGTTCTTGGTAAAATTTGGTTTTATTCCCATGTAATGTGATTGACCTTCCTTTTAGTGCTTTATTGCGTAACACGTTCAAAAACACTCAAAAGACATGCAAGGCCTCGCATATGAGGAAATTAAAGACCTTACCAGAAATCTGTCTTTTGAGTGTTTTTCAGCATGTTAGGCACCAAAACGATAAATAATAAAGAACTCACTCTATGTGGGAATCCAAAAGAAAATTACTGAAAACCTGTCTTCTCAGTGTTTTACGTAGAAAAACGCTAAAACTGATGCAAACCAACCCATATCAAGAAGCAGAAAAACATTACCAAAAATGTATATTTTGAGTGTTTTTGAGCTTGTTACCTACAAAAAAATAAAACGCAAAAATTGATACAAAGCACTCTATATTGGGAAACAAAGGGACATTGCAAGAAAAGTGTATAATGAATGTTTTATAGTTCAAAAAAACCACAAGGCAAAAAACGCAAAAACTCGTGTATATGGAGAAGTTTTCTAGATACCAAAATGCAGAAACTCGTGAATAACACTCTTAATTGAGAAACAGAACAACCTTACTAAATGCGTGTCAAATACACCAAAAGGCAAGTTCTTCTTAAAAGTTGGTTTTATTCCCATGTAATATGATTGCCCTGCTTTTTAGTGCTTTATTGCCTAACACGCTCAAAAACACTCAAAGACACTTTTCTGGTAATATCATATTTTTCCCACATAAAGCTAGTTTCGCATGGAATTTGGGGTTTTGGTAACTAAGAATGTAAAAAAAACACTCAAAATACACGCATTTAGTAAGGTTGTTCTGTTTCTTGATTAAGACTGTTATTCATGAGTTTCAGAATTTTGGTATCTTAGAATCTTCTCCATACAGTCGAGTTTTTGCGTTGTTTGCCTTGTGATTCTGGTGAAACTATAAAACACTCATTATATACGCTTCTCGTTATGTCCTTTTTTTTCCTTATATAGAGTGCTTTGCATCCATTTTCGCGTTTTTTTTATGTAACAAGCTCAAAAACACACAAAATATACTTTTTTTGATAATGTTATTCTATTTATTTATATTAGTTGGTTTGCATCTGTTTTAGCGTTTTTCTACGTAAATCTTTTAAAACACACGTTTCCAGTAATTTTGTTTTAGATTTCCATATAGAGTGACTTTCATATTATTTATCGTTTTGGTGCCTAACATGCTTTTTGGTGCCTTTTGCTTCCCAATATAGAGTGCTTTCCATCCATTTTCGCGTTTTTTGTAGGTAACAATTTCAAAAACACAAATAATATACCATTTTGGTAATGTTATTCTATTTCTTCATTTTGGTTGTTTTGCATCCATTTTAGCGTTTTCTACATAAAACACCGAAAAGACACGTTTTCAGTAATTTTGTTTTGGATTCTCATATAGATTGACTTCCTTGGGTTTTATCGTGTTGGTTCCTAACATGCTGAAAAACACTCATAAGACAGTTTTCTGGCAAAGACGTTTAATTTCCCCATATAGGTGGCTTTGCATGCACTTTAGGGGTTTGGTACATAACAGTCCGAAAAAAAAGCTAAATTTAACTTTTTTGATAATGTCCTTATTTCATATAATTTCCTGAAAATTTCCCGAATTTTGGCACCTCGTTACCTGTGAAGATGAATAAGAATGAAAAAAAAATATTGTATTTTTTTTTCTCAATAAAGAGTGTAATTTGTGGCTTTTAGCTTTTTCGTACTTAATGAATTTAAAAGCACTCATAATACACGTTTCTCGTCATGTACTTTCATTTCCCAAAAATGGGGTTCTTTGCATGTATTTAAGCGTTTTTATTGGTAACATGATCAAAAACACTCAAAATACATGTTTTTCGTAATGTTATTCTGTTTCACCATAAAGTGTATTTTGCATGCATTTTAGCGTTTTGGTATATAACGAGCTCAAATACACTTAAAGGCAAGTTCTTGTTAAAAATTGGTTTTATTCCAGTGTAATGTGATTGCCCTGCTTTTTAGTGCTTTATTGCCTAACACGCTCAAAAACACTCAAAAGACATTTTTCTGGTAATGTCATTTTTTTCCCACATAAAGCTGGTTTCGCATGTAATTTAGGGTTTTGGTAACTAAGGATGTGAAAAGCACTCAAAATACACGCATTAAGTAAGATGGTTTTGTTTCTCAATTAAGAGTGTTGTTCCAGAGTTTCAGCATTTTGGAATGTAAGAAACTTCTCTATATACACAAGTTTTTGCGTTTTTTGCCTTGTAGTTCTTGTGAAACTATAAAACACTCATTATACACGTTCCTCGTAATGTCCTTTTGCTTCCCAATATAGAGTGCTTTCCATCCATTTTCGTGTTTTTTGTAGGTAACAATTTCAAAAATGCTCAAAATATACCTTTTTGGTAATGTTATTTCATTTCTTCATATTGGTTGGTTTGCATCCGTTTTAGCGTTTTTCTACGTAAAACACCGATAAGACACGTTTTTAGTAATTTTGTTTTGGATTCCCATATAGATTGACTTCCATGTTATTTATCGTGTTGGTTCCTAACATGCTGAAAAACACTCATAAGACCGTTTTCTGGCAAAGACATTTAATTTCCCCATATATGTGGCTTTGCATGCACTTTACGGGTTTGGTACATAGCAGTCCGATAAAAGCTAAATTTAACTTTTTGGATAATGTTTTTATTTCACATAATTTCCTGAATTTTGCCCGAATTTTGGCATCTCGGTACCTGTGAAGATGAATAAGAAAGAAAAAAAATATTGTATTTTTTTTTATTTATTTATTGTTTCTCAATAAAGAGTGTTATTAGTGGCTTTTAGCTTTTTGGTAATTAATGAACTTAAAAACACTCATAATACACGTTTCTCGTAATCTCCTTTCGTTTCCCAAAAATAGTGTTCTTTGCATGTATTTTAGCGTTTTTATTGGCAACATGATCAAAAACACTCAAAATACATGTTTTTGGTAAAGTTATTCTGTTTCACCATAAAGAGTGTTTTCAATGCGTTTTAGTGTTTTGGTATATAAGGAGCTCAAAAACACTTAAAGGCAAGTTCTTGGTAAAAATTCGTTTTCCTCCAATGTAATGTGATATCCCTCTTTTTTAGTGCTTTATTGCCTATCACGCTCAAAAACACTCAAAAGACACTTTTCTGGCAAAGTCATTTTTTTTATCCCACAAGTCTATTTTTGCATGCAATTTGGGGTTTTGGTAACTAAGAATGTGAAAAGCACTCAAAATACACGCATTTATTAAGGTTTTTCTGTTTCTCAATTAGGAGTGTTATACATGAGTTTTAGCATTTTTGTATCTAGGAAACCTCTCCATATACACGAGATTTTGCGTTTTTTCCCTTGTGGTTCTTTTGAACTATAAAACACTCATGATACACTTTTCTTGCAATGTCCTTTTGTTTCCCAATATAGGGTGCTTTACATCAATTTTCGCGTTTTTTTTTTGTAGGTAACAAGCTGAAAAACACTCAAAATATATCTTTTTAGTAACATTTTTCTTATTCTTGATATTGGTTGCTTTGCATCCGTTTTAGCGATTTTCTACGTAAAACACTGAGAAGACACGTTTTCAGTAACTTTGTTTTGGACTCCCATATAGAGTGAGTTCCATATTATTTATCATTTTGGTGCCTAACATGCTAAAAAACACTCAAAACACAGATTTCTGGTAAAGTCGTTTAATTTCCTCATATAGGAGGCTTTGCATGCACTTTAGGGTTTGGTACATAACAATCCGAAAAAAAAGCTGAAATTAACTTTTTTGATAATATTTTTTTATTATATGATTGCCCTGAATTTTCCCAGAATTTTGGCATATCGGTACCTATGAATATGAATAACAAAAAAAAAATTCCTATTTTTTAATTTTTTTTTTTTTTTTTTTATTTTCTAAATAAAGAGTGTTATTTGTGGGTTTTAGCTTTTTGGTACTTAAGGAACTTAAAAAACACTCATAATACACGTTTCTCGTAATGTCCTTTTGTTTCCCAAACATAATGTTCTTTCCATGTATTTAAGCGTTTTTATAGATAACATGATCAAAAACACTCAAAATACATGTTTTTGGTAATGTTATTCTGTTTCTCCATAAAGTTTGTTTTGCATGCGTTTTAGCGGTTTGGTATTTAAGCAGCTCAAAAACACTTAAAGGCAAGTTTTTGGTATAAATTAGTGTTATTCCAATGTAATATGTTTGCCCTGCTTTTTAGTACTTTGCATTTTGGATACCAAAATTGCCTATCACGCCGAAAAACACTTAAAAGACCCTTTTCTGGTAATGACATTTTTTTCTCACATAAAGGTTATTTCGCATGCAATTTGGGGTTTTGGTAACTGAGAATGTGAAAAGCACTCAAAATACACGCATTTAGTAAGGTTGTTCTGTTTCTCAGTTAAGAGTGTTATTCATGAGTTTCAGCATTTTGGTATCTAGGAACCTTCTCCATATACACGAGTTTTTGTGTTTTTTTGCCTTTTGGTTCTTTTGAACTATAAAAAAAAAACTCATAATACACATTTGCCAAAAACGTGTATTTTGAATGTTTTTCAGCTTATTTCGTACCAATACGCAAAAAATCATCCATTTCACCCTTTATAAGGTAAAGAGACGACATTCCCAGAAAAAATGTTATTTCGGGGCTTTTCAACGTTAGCACCAAAACTCTAAAGAGCATGGAAGACACTCTATATAAAAATCAAAACAACATTATCAAAATGGTGTCTTTTGAGTGTTTTTGAGCTTCTTACGTTCCAAAATGCTAAAACGCGTGCACAATAGCCTTTATCGGGAGACATTACCAAAAACGTATGATTTAAGCGTTTTCCAGCTTTTTAGAAACCAAAACGCCTATATGAATGTGCTAATCACGTGATTCAGTATTTTATTACCAAAGAAGCTCAAAAACACTTATAATATACGTTTTTGGTAATGTTGTTCTGTTTTTTTATATTCTGTATAGATTGTTGTACCTAACATGAGGAAAAATCCCATTTGTTTGGTTAATTTGTGTGCATTTTGGCGTTCTTTTTTTTTGGTTCTTTTAAAACTATAAAACACTCATTATACACGTTTCTCGTAATGTCCTTTTGTTTCCTAATATAGAGTGCTTTATATCCATTTTTGCATTTTTTTGTAGGTAACAAGCTCAAAAATACTCAAAATATATCTTTTTGGTAATGTTATTCTATTTCTTCATAAAGGTTGGTTTGCATCCGCTTTAGCGTTTTTCTACGTAAAACACTGAAAAGACACGTTTTCAGTAATTTTCTTTTGGATTCACATATTGACTGACTTCCATATTATTTATCGTTTTAGTGCCTAACATGCTGAAAAACACTGAAAAGACAGGTTTCTGGTAAAGTCGTTTAACTTCCCTATATAGGTGGCTTTGGATGCACTTTAGGGTTTGGTACATAACAATCCGAAAAAAAAGCTATAAATAACTCTTTTGGTAATGTTCTTTTTTCCACATAAATTCCCTGAAATTTGGCAGAATTTTGGCATCTCGGTACCTATAAGGATAAATAACAAAAAAAATAAATAAATAAATAAAAAATCCAATTTTTAAAATTTTTTGTTAATTATTTTTTTTATCTAAATAAAGAGTGTTATTTGTGGGTTTTAGCTTTTAGGTACTGAAAAAAAAAAAACACTCATAATACACGTTTCTCGTAATGTCCTTTCGTTTCCCAAACATAAAGTTCTTTGCATGTATTTAAGCGTTTTTATAGATATCATGATCAAAAACACTCAAAATACATGTATTTGGTAATATTATTCTGTTTCTTTATAAAATGTATTTTGCATGCATTTTAGCGTTTTGGTATGTAAGGCGCTCAAAAACACTTAAAGGCAAGTTCTTGGTAAAATTTGGTTTTATTCCCATGTAATGTGATTGACCTTCCTTTTAGTGCTTTATTGCGTAACACGTTCAAAAACACTCAAAAGACATGCAAGGCCTCGCATATGAGGAAATTAAAGACCTTACCAGAAATCTGTCTTTTGAGTGTTTTTCAGCATGTTAGGCACCAAAACGATAAATAATAAAGAACTCACTCTATGTGGGAATCCAAAAGAAAATTACTGAAAACCTGTCTTCTCAGTGTTTTACGTAGAAAAACGCTAAAACTGATGCAAACCAACCCATATCAAGAAGCAGAAAAACATTACCAAAAATGTATATTTTGAGTGTTTTTGAGCTTGTTACCTACAAAAAAAATAAAACGCAAAAATTGATACAAAGTACTCTATATTGGGAAACAAAGGGACATTGCAAGAAAAGTGTATAATGAATGTTTTATAGTTCTAAAAAACCACAAGGCAAAAAACGCAAAAACTCGTGTATATAGAGAAGTTTTCTAGATACCAAAATGCAGAAACTCGTGAAAAACACTCTTAATTGAGAAACAGAACAACCTTACTAAATGCGTGTCAAATACACCAAAAGGCAAGTTCTTCTTAAAAGTTGGTTTTATTCCCATGTAATATGATTGCACTGCTTTTTAGTGCTTTATTGCCTAACACGCTCAAAAACACTCAGACACTTTTCTGGTAATATCATATTTTTCCCACATAAAGCTAGTTTCGCATGGAATTTGGGGTTTTGGTAAATAAGAATGTAAAAAAAACACTCAAAATACACGCATTTAGTAAGGTTGTTCTGTTTCTTGATTAAGACTGTTATTCATGAGTTTCAGAATTTTGGTATCTTAGAATCTTCTCCATACAGTCGAATTTTTGCGTTGTTTGCCTTGTGATTCTGGTGAAACTATAAAACACTCATTATATACGCTTCTCGTTATGTCCTTTTTTTTCCTTTGCATCCATTTTCGCGTTTTTTTTTTATGTAACAAGCTCAAAAACACACAAAAATATACTTTTTTTGATAATGTTATTCTATTTATTTATATTAGTTGGTTTGCATCTGTTTTAGCGTTTTTCTACGTAAATCTTTTAAAACACACGTTTCCAGTAATTTTGTTATAGATTTCCATATAGAGTGACTTTCATATTATTTATCGTTTGTGCCTAACATGCTGTTTGGTGCCTTTTGCTTCACAATATAGAGTGCTTTCCATCCATTTTCGCGTTTTTTGTAGGTAACAATTTCAAAAACACAAATAATATACCATTTTGGTAATGTTATTCTATTTCTTCATTTTGGTTGTTTTGCATCCATTTTAGCGTTTGCTACATAAAACACCGAAAAGACACGTTTTCAGTAATTTTGTTTTGGATTCTCATATAGATTGACTTCCTTGGGTTTTATCGTGTTGGTTCCTAACATGCTGAAAAACACTCATAAGACAGTTTTCTGGCAAAGATGTTTAATTTCCCCATATAGGTGGCTTTGCATGCACTTTAGGGGTTTGGTACATAACAGTCCGAAAAAAAAGCTAAATTTAACTTTTTTGATAATGTCCTTATTTCATATAATTTCCTGAAAATTTCCCGAATTTTGGCACCTCGTTACCTGTGAAGATGAATAAGAATGAAAAAAAAATATTGTATTTTTTTTTTCTCAATAAAGAGTGTAATTTGTGGCTTTTAGCTTTTTCGTACTTAATGAATTTAAAAGCACTCATAATACACGTTTCTCGTCATGTCCTTTCATTTCCCAAAAATGGGGTTCTTTGCATGTATTTAAGCGTTTTTACTGGTAACATGATCAAAAACACTCAAAATACATGTTTTTCGTAATGTTATTCTGTTTCACCATAAAGTGTATTTTGCATGCATTTTAGCGTTATGGTATATAACGAGCTCAAATACACTTAAAGGCAAGTTCTTGTTAAAAATTGGTTTTGTTCCAGTGTAATGTGATTGCCCTGCTTTTTAGTGCTTTATTGCCTAACACGCTCAAAAACACTCAAAAGACATTTTTCTGGTAATGTCATTTTTTTCTTACATAAAGCTGGTTTCGCATGTAATTTAGGGTTTTGGTAACTAAGGATGTGAAAAGCACTCAAAATACACGCATTAAGTAAGATGGTTTTGTTTCTCAATTAAGAGTGTTGTTCCAGAGTTTCAGCATTTTGGAATGTAAGAAACTTCTCTATATACACAAGTTTTTGCGTTTTTTGCCTTGTAGTTCTTGTGAAACTATAAAACACTCATTATACACGTTCCTCGTAATGTCCTTTTGCTTCCCAATATAGAGTGCTTTCCATCCATTTTCGTGTTTTTTGTAGGTAACAATTTCAAAAATGTTCAAAATATACCTTTTTGGTAATGTTATTTCTTTTCTTCATATTGGTTGGTTTGCATCCGTTTTAGCGCTTTTCTACGTAAAACACCGATAAGACACGTTTTTAGTAATTTTGTTTTGGATTCCCATATAGATTGACTTCCATGTTATTTATCATGTTGGTTCCTAACATGCTGAAAAACACTCATAAGACCGTTTTCTGGCAAAGACATTTAATTTCCCCATATATGTGGCTTTGCATGCACT
The DNA here is from genome assembly GCF_035594125.1 of Scylla paramamosain. Lineage (NCBI taxonomy): Eukaryota > Metazoa > Arthropoda > Malacostraca > Decapoda > Portunidae > Scylla > Scylla paramamosain. The sequence continues at coordinate 8,311,041 of NC_087197.1, forward strand.
TTACGGGTTTGGTACATAGCAGTCCGATAAAAGCTAAATTTAACTTTTTGGATAATGTTTTTATTTCACATAATTTCCTGAATTTTGCCCGAATTTTGGCATCTCGGTACCTGTGAAGATGAATAAGAAAGAAAAAAAATATCGTATTTTTTTTTATTTATTTATTGTTTCTCAATAAAGAGTGTTATTTGTGGCTTTTAGCTTTTTGGTAATTAATGAACTTAAAAACACTCATAGTACACGTTTCTCGTAATCTCCTTTCGTTTCCCAAAAATAGTGTTCTTTGCATGTATTTTAGCGTTTTTATTGGCAACATGATCAAAAACACTCAAAATACATGTTTTTGGTAAAGTTATTCTGTTTCACCATAAAGAGTGTTTTCAAAGCGTTTTAGTGTTTTGGTATATAAGGAGCTCAAAAACACTTAAAGGCAAGTTCTTGGTAAAAATTCGTTTTCCTCCAATGTAATGTGATATCCCTCTTTTTTAGTGCTTTATTGCCTATCACGCTCAAAAACACTCAAAAGACACTTTTCTGGCAAAGTCATTTTTTTTATCCCACAAGTCTATTTTTGCATGCAATTTGGGGTTTTGGTAACTAAGAATGTGAAAAGCACTCAAAATACACGCATTTATTAAGGTTTTTCTGTTTCTCAATTAGGAGTGTTATACATGAGTTTTAGCATTTTTGTATCTAGGAAACCTCTCCATATACACGAGATTTTGCGTTTTTTCCCTTGTGGTTCTTTTGAACTATAAAACACTCATGATACACTTTTCTTGCAATGTCCTTTTGTTTCCCAATATAGGGTGCTTTACATCAATTTTCGCGTTTTTATTTTGTAGGTAAGAAGCTGAAAAACACTCAAAATATATCTTTTTAGTAACATTTTTCTTATTCTTGATATTGGTTGCTTTGCATCCGTTTTAGCGATTTTCTACGTAAAACACTGAGAAGACACGTTTTCAGTAACTTTGTTTTGGACTCCCATATAGAGTGAGTTCCATATTATTTATCATTTTGGTGCCTAACATGCTAAAAAACACTCAAAACACAGATTTCTGGTAAAGTCGTTTAATTTCCTCATATAGGAGGCTTTGCATGCACTTTAGGGTTTGGTACATAACAATCCGAAAAAAAAGCTGAAATTAACTTTTTTGATAATATTTTTTTTATTATATGATTGCCCTGAATTTTCCCAGAATTTTGGCATATCGGTACCTATGAATATGAATAACAAAAAAAAAATTCCTATTTTTTAAATTTTTTTTTGTTTTTTATTTTCTAAATAAAGAGTGTTATTTGTGGGTTTTAGCTTTTTGGTACTTAAGGAACTTAAAAAACACTCATAATACACGTTTCTCGTAATGTCCTTTTGTTTCCCAAACATAATGTTCTTTCCATGTATTTAAGCGTTTTTATAGATAACATGATCAAAAACACTCAAAATACATGTTTTTGGTAATGTTATTCTGTTTCTCCATAAAGTTTGTTTTGCATGCGTTTTAGCGGTTTGGTATTTAAGCAGCTCAAAAACACTTAAAGGCATGTTTTTGGTATAAATTAGTGTTATTCCAATGTAATATGTTTGCCCTGCTTTTTAGTACTTTGCATTTTGGATACCAAAATTGCCTATCACGCCGAAAAACACTTAGAAGACCCTTTTCTGGTAATGACATTTTTTTCTCACATAAAGGTTATTTCGCATGCAATTTGGGGTTTTGGTAACTGAGAATGTGAAAAGCACTCAAAATACACGCATTTAGTAAGGTTGTTCTGTTTCTCAGTTAAGAGTGTTATTCATGAGTTTCAGCATTTTGGTATCTAGGAACCTTCTCCATATACACGAGTTTTTGTGTTTTTTTGCCTTTTGGTTCTTTTGAACTAAAAAAAAAAACTCATAATACACATTTGCCAAAAACGTGCATTTTGAATGTTTTTCAGCTTATTTCGTACTAATACGCAAAAAATCATCCATTTCACCCTTTATAAGGTAAAGAGACGACATTCTCAGAAAAAATGTTATTTCGGGGCTTTTCAACGTTAGCACCAAAACTCTAAAGAGCATGGAAGACACTCTATATAAAAATCAAAACAACATTATCAAAATGGTGTCTTTTGAGGGTTTTTGAGCTTCTTACGTTCCAAAATGCTAAAACGCGTGCACAATAGCCTTTATCGGGAGACATTACCAAAAACGTATGATTTAAGCGTTTTCCAGCTTTTTAGAAACCAAAACGCCTATATGAATGTGCTAATCACGTGATTCAGTATTTTATTACCAAAGAAGCTCAAAAACACTTATAATATACGTTTTTGGTAATGTTGTTCTGTTTTTTTATATTCTGTATAGATTGTTGTACCTAACATGAGGAAAAATCCCATTTGTTTGGTTAATTTGTGTGCATTTTGGCGTTCTTTTTTTTTTGGTTCTTTTAAAACTATAAAACACTCATTATACACGTTTCTCGTAATGTCCTTTTGTTTCCTAATATAGAGTGCTTTATATCCATTTTTGCATTTTTTTGTAGGTAACAAGCTCAAAAATACTCAAAATATATCTTTTTGGTAATGTTATTCTATTTCTTCATAAAGGTTGGTTTGCATCCGCTTTAGCGTTTTTCTACGTAAAACACTGAAAAGACACGTTTTCAGTAATTTTCTTTTGGATTCACATATTGACTGACTTCCATATTATTTATCGTTTTAGTGCCTAACATGCTGAAAAACACTGAAAAGACAGGTTTCTGGTAAAGTCGTTTAACTTCCCTATATAGGTGGCTTTGGATGCACTTTAGGGTTTGGTACATAACAATCCGAAAAAAAAGCTATAAAATAACTCTTTTGGTAATGTTCTTTTTTCCACATAAATTCCCTGAAATTTGGCAGAATTTTGGCATCTCGGTACCTATAAGGTTAAATAACAAAAAATAAATAAATAAATAAAATAAAAAATCCAATTTTTAAAATTTTTTGTTAATTATTTTTTTTTATCTAAATAAAGAGTGTTATTTGTGGGTTTTAGCTTTTAGGTACTGAAAAAAATAAAAAAAAAAACACTCATAATACACGTTTCTCGTAATGTCCTTTCGTTTCCCAAACATAAAGTTCTTTGCATGTATTTAAGCGTTTTTATAGATATCATGATCAAAAACACTCAAAATACATGTATTTGGTAATATTATTCTGTTTCTTTATAAAATGTATTTTGCATGCATTTTAGCGTTTTGAAATGTAAGGCGCTCAAAAACACTTAAAGGCAAGTTCTTGGTAAAATTTGGTTTTATTCCCATGTAATGTGATTGATCTTCCTTTTAGTGCTTTATTGCGTAACACGTTCAAAAACACTCAAAAAACATGCAAGGCCTCGCATATGAGGAAATTAAAGACCTTACCAGAAATCTGTCTTTTGAGTGTTTTTCAGCATGTTAGGCACCAAAACGATAAATAATAAAGAACTCACTCTATGTGGAGTTCAGGAAATTATATGAAATAAGAACATTATCAAAAAAGTTAAATTTAGCTTTTTTTTTCGGATTGTTATGTACCAAACCCCTAAAGTGCATGAAAAGCCACCTATATGGAAAAATTAAACCTCTTTGCCAAAAAACTGTCTGATGAGTGTTTTTCAGCATGTTAGAACCAACACGATAAAACCCAAGGAAGTCAATCTATATAGGAATCCAACACACAATTACTGAAAACGTGTCTTTTCGGAGTTTTACGTACAATAACTCTAAAATGGATGCAAACCAACCAAAATGAAGATATAGAATAACATTACCAAAAAGTTATATTTTGAGTTTTTTTGAAATTGTTACCTACAAAAAGCGCGAAAATGGATGGAAAGCACTCTATATTGGGAAGCAAAAGGACATTACGAGAAAGGTTTATAATGAGTGTTTTATAGTTTAACAAGAACCACAAGGCAAAAAACGCAAAAACTCGTGTATATAAAGAAGTTTCTTACATTCCAAAATGCTGAAACTCATGAATAAGACTTTTAATTGAGAAACAGAACTATTTTACCAAATGTGAGTATTTTGAGTGTTTTTCACATTCTTAGTTACGAAAATCCGAAATTACAAATGAAATTAGTTTTATGTGGGAAAAAAATGACATTACCAGAAAAGTGTCTTGTGAATGTTTTAGAGCGTGATATACAACAAAGCACTAAAAAGCAGAACAATCACATTACGTGGGAATAAAACCAACTTTTACCAAAAATATGCCTTTAAGTGTTTTTAACTCTTTATATAACAAAACGCTAAAACGCATGCAAAACACCCTTTATGGAAAAACAAAATAACATTACCAAAAGTATGAAATTTAAGTGTTTTTGATCATGTTACCTATAAAAACGCTAAAATACATGCAAAGAACCCTATGTTTGTGAAACGAAAGGATATTTCGAAAATTGTGTATTATGAGAGTTTTTAGGTTCCTTAAGTACCAAAAAGCTAAAACACACAAATAACACTCTTTATAGAGAAAAAATAAATAAATAAATAAATGAATACAAAATTTTTTTTTTTTTTTTGTTATTCATCTTCATAGGTACCGAGATGCCAAAATTCTGGCAAAATTCAGGGAAATTAGGTAAAGTAAAAAAATTATAAAAAAAAAATAATTGTAGCTTTTTTCCGGGGTTATGTACCAAACCCTAAGGTGCATGCAAGGCCACCTATATGGGAAAATTACACAATTTTACCAGAAATCTGTACCAGAATTAATTTCAACAAAATTACTGAAAACGAGTCTTTTCAGAGATTTACGAAGAAAAAAGCTAAAATAGATGCAAACCAACCAATGTAAAGAAATAGAATTACATTACCAAAAAGATATATTTTGAGTGTTTTTATGCTTGTTACCTACAAAAAATGCAAAAATGGATGGAAAACACTCTATATTAGGAAACAAAAGAACATTACGAGAAACGTGTATAATTAGTGTTTTATAGTTTAACAAGAACCACAAGGCAATAAACGCAAAAACTTGTGTATATAGAGAAGTTTCTTACATACAAAAATGATGAAATACATGAAAAACACGTTTAATCGAGAAACAGAACTACCCTACCAAATTGTGTATTTTGAGTGTTTTTTCACATTCATAGTTACGAAATTGCCAAATTACATGCGAAACTAGCTTTATGTGGGAAAAAAATGAGATTACCAGAAAAAATGTCTTTTGAGTGTTTTTGAGCGTGATATTCAACAATGCCCTAAAAAGCAGAACAATCATATTACTTGGGAATAAAACCAACTTTTACGAAGAATTTGCCTTTAAGTGTTTTTTAACTCCTTACATACCAAAACGCTAAAACGCATGTAAAAACACCCTTTATGGAGAAACAGAATAACATTACCAAAAATATGTATTTTGAGTGTTTTTGATCATGTATTATGAGTGTTCCTTAAGTACTAAAAAAGCTAAAACTCACAAATAATACTTTATAGAAAAAAAAAATCTTCATAGGTACCGAGATACCAAATTCTGGAAAAATGCAGGGAAATTTTGTAAAAAAAAATCATTATGAAAAAAATAATCTTAGCTTTTTTCCGGAGTTATGTTCCAAACCCTAAAGTGCAGGCAAAGCCACCTATATGGAGAAATTACTCGAATTTACCAGAAACCTGTCTTTTGAGTGTTTTTTTTCAGCAATTTCAACAATATTACTGAAAACGTGTCTTTTCAGTGATTTATGTAGAAAAACGCTAAAACGAATGCAAACCAACCAATATGAAGAAATAGAATATTACCAAAAAGATATATTTTTATGTGTTTTTGAGCTTGTTACCAACAAAAAATTTCGAAAATGGATGAAACGCACTCTATATTAGGAAAGAAAAAATCATTACAAGAAATGTGTATAATGAGTGTTTTATAGTTTCACAAGAAACACAAGGCAAAAAACTCAAAAACTCGTGTACATAAAGAAGTTTCTTACACACCAAAATGCTGAAACTCATGAATAACACTTTTAATTGAGAAACAGAACTACCTTACCAAATGTGTGTATTAAAGAAGTTTCTTACATACCAAAATACTGAAGCTCATGAATAACACTTTTAATTAAAAAACAAAACAACCTTACTAAATGCCTGTATTTTGAGTGTTTTTCACATTTTTAGTTACCAAAAACCCAAATTCCATGCGGGAAAAAAATAATATTACCAGAAAATGTCTTTCGAGTGTTTTTGAGAGTGTTAGGCAATAAACCACTAAAAAGCAGGGCAATCACATTACATTGGAATAAAACCAACTTTTACCAAGAACTTGCTTTTAGGTGTTTTTGAGCTCATTACATACCAAAACGCTAAAATGCATGCAAAACACCTTTTATGGACAAAAAGAATAACATTACCAAAAACATGTATTTTAATACATGCAAAGAACCTTATGTTTGGGAAACGAAAGGACATTACGAGAAATATGTATTATGAGTGTTTTTAAGTTCCTTAAGTATTAAAAAGATAAACCCACAAATAACTCTCTTTATTTAGAAAAACCAAATAAATAAAAAATGAAAAAAATAGGGTTGATTTATTTATTTATTTTTTTGTTAATCATCTTCATAGATATCGAGATGCCAAAATTCTGGGGAAATTCCCTGCTATTATATGATAAAAGAAAATTATCAAAAAAGTTAATTTTAGTTATTTTTTTTCGGACTGGTATATACCAAACCCTAAAGTGCATGCAAAGCCTCCTATATGAGGAAATTAAACGACCTTAAAAGAAATCTGTCTTTTGAGTGTTTTTCAGAATGTTAGGCACCAAAAAGATAAATAAATAAGGAACTCACTTTATATGGGAATCCAAAACAAAATTACTGAAAACGTGTCTTCTCAGTGTTTTACGTAGAAAAACGCTAAAATGGATGCAAACCAACCAATATCAAGAAATAGAAAAAACATTACCAAAAAGGTATATTTTGAGTGTTTTTGAGCTTGTTACCTACAAAAAAATGCTAAAATTGATACAAAGCACTCTATATTGGGAAACAGAGGGACATTGCGAGAAAAGTGTATAATGAGTGTATTATAGTTCAAAAGAACAACAAGGCAAAAAACGCAAAAACACGTGTATATGGAAAAGTTTCCTATATACCAAAATGATGAAACTCATGAATAACACTCTTAATTGAGAAACAGAACAACCTTACCAAATTCGTGTGTTTAGAGTGTTTTTTCATATTCTTAGTCACTAAAAACGCAAATTTCATGCGAAACCAGATTTATATGGGAAAACATGACATTTCTAGAAAAATGTCCTTTGAATGTTTTTGAGCGTGATAGGCAATCAAGCACTAAAAAGCAGGGCAATCACTTTTTTTGGAATAAAACCAATTTTTACCAAGAACTTGCCTTTAAAATGCTTTTGAGCTCCTTATATACAAAACTGCTAAAACGTATGCAAAACAAACTTTATGGAGAAACAGAATAACATTACCAAAAACATGTAATTTGTGTGTTTTTTATCATGTTATCTCTAAAAAACGCTTAAATACATGCAAAGAACATTATGTTTGGGATACAGAAGGACATTACGAAAAACGTGGATTATGAGTGTTTTTTTTAAGTTCCCTAAGTACAAAAAAGCTAAAACCCACAAATTAAACTCTTTATTTAGAAAAAAAATAGGATTTTTTTATTTTCATCTTCATAGGTACCGAGATGCTAAAATTCTGGGAAAATTCAGGAAAATTTTATGAACCAAAGAATATTATCAAAAAAGTCAATTTTACCTTTTTATTCGGAATGTTATGTACCAAACCCTAAAGTGCATGCAAAGCCTCCTATATGAGGAAATTAAACGACCTTACTAGAAATCTGTCGTTTGAGTGTTTTTCAGCATGTTAGGCACCAAAACGATAAATAATGAGGAACTCACTCTATATGGGAATCCAAAACAAAATTACTGAAAATGTATCTTCTCAGTGTTTTACGTAGAAAAACGCAAAAACTCGTGTATACAAAGAAGTTTCTTAGATACCAAAATGCTGAAACTCATGAATAACACTCTTAATTGAGAAACAGAACAACTTTACTAAATGTGTGTATTTTGAGTGCTTTTCACCTTAGTTACCAAAATCCCAAATTGCATGGGAAACCAGCTTTATGTAGGAAAAAAAATGACATTACGAGAAAAGTGTCTATTGAGTGTTTTTAAGCGTGATAGGGAATAGAGCACTAAAAAGCAGGGGAATCACTTTACATGGCAATAAAATAAATTTTTACGAAGAACTTGCCTTTAAGTGTTTTCAGCTCCTTAAGTACTAAAACGCTAAAACGCATGCAAAACACACTTTATGGAAAAAGAGAATAACACTACCAAAAACACACATTTTGCATGTTTTTGGCAAAATTTGGGCAAAATTTAGGAAATTATGAGTCAATTATCAAAAAAGTTAATTTTAGCTTTTTTTTTCATACTGTTATGTACGAAACCCTAAAGTGCATGCAAAGCCACCTATATGGGGAAATTAAACGTCTTTGCCAGAAAACTGTCTTATGAGTGTTTTTCAGCTTGTTAGGCCCCATAACGGTAAATAACATGCGTCACTCTATATGGGAATCTAATACAAAATTACTGAAAACGTGTCTTTTCGGTGTTTTACGTAGAAAAACGCTTAAACGGATGCAAACCAACCAATAAGAAGAAATAAAACTACATTACCAAAAAGGTACATTTTGAGTGTTTTTGAGCTTGTTACCTACAAAAAACGCGAAAATGGATGCACAGCAATCCCTATTGGAAAACAAACGGACATTACGAGAAACGTGTATAATGAGTGTCTTATTATTTTTGAGCAAAAAAACTTGTGGTTCACAAGAACTACAAGGCAAAAAACGCAAAAAATTCGTGTATATAAAGAAGTTTCTTAGATACCAATATGCTAAACCCATGAATAGCAATATTAATTGAGAAACAGAACAACGTTACCAAATGCGTGTACTTTGAGTGTTTTTCACATTCTTAGTTAGCAAAACCCCAAATAGAACGCGAATCTATGTTGGAAAAAAAATGACATTACCAAAAGTGTGTTTTGAGTGTTTTTGAGCGTTTTAGACAATAAATTATATATAAAAAAAAAAAAAAACAGGGCACATTACATGGGAATAAAACCAACTTTTACCAAGAACTTGCCTTGAAGTGTTTTTGACCTCCTTACAAACCAAAACGCATGCAAAAAAACTCTTTAACGGAGAAGCAAAATAACATTACTAAAAACATGTGTTTTAAGTCCTTTTGATCATGTTATCTATAAAAACGCTTAAATACATGCAAAGAACCCTATGTTTGGGAAACGAAAGGACATCACGAGAAACATGTATTAGGGCCGTTTTTAAATTGCTTAAGTAACAAAACGTTAAAACCCATAAATAACACTCTTTATAGAGAAAAAAATAAAATAAAAAAATAGCTTTTTTATATTGATTTTCATAGGTACCAAGATGCCAAAATTCTACCAAAATTCAGGGAATTTATGTGGAAAAAAGAACATTATCAAAAAAGTCAATTATAGCTCTTTTTCGGATTTTTATGTTCCAAACTCTAAAGTGCATGCCACCTATATAAGGAAGTTAAACGACTTTACCAGAAACCTGTCTTTTCAGTGTTTTCCAGCATGTTAGGCACCAAAACGATAAATAATATGGAAGTCAGTCAATATGTGAATCCAAAACAAAATTACTGGAAACGTGTCTTTTCAGTGTTTTACGTAGAAAACGCTGAAACGGATGCAAACCAACAAATATGAAGAAATAGAATAACATTACCAAAAAGTGTTTTTTAGCTTTTTACCTACAAAAAACGCGCAAATGGATGGAAAGCACTCTATATTGGGAAGCAAAAGGACATTACGAGAAACGTGTATAATGAGTGTTTTATAGTTTCACAAGATCCACAATGCAAAAAACGCAAAAACTCGTGTATATAGAGAAGTTTCTTACATACCAAAACGCTAAAACTCATGAATAACACTTTTAATTGAAAAACAGAACTACCTTACCAAATGTGTATTTTGAGTGTTTTTCACATTCTTAGTTACGAAAATCCCAAATTACATGCAAAACTACCTTTATGGGGGAAAAAATGAAATTACCAGAAAAGTGTCTTTTGAGTGTTTTTTAGCGTTATATGCAACAAAACACTAAAAAGCAGAACAATCACATTACATTGGAATAAAACCAAATTTTACGAAGAACTTGCCTTTAAGTGTTTTTTAACTCCTTACATACCAAAACGCTAAACACATGCAAAACAACCTTTATGAAGAAACAGAATAACATTACCAAAAACATATATTTTGATTGTTTTTGATAATGTTACCTATAAAATCGCTTAAATACATGCAAAGAACCCTATGTTTGTGAAACGAAAGGACATTACGAAAATCGTGTATTATGAGTATTTTTTAAGTTCCTTAAGTACCAAAAATCTAAAACCCACAAATAACACTCTTTATAGAGAAAAAAATAATAAAAAAATAGATTTTTTTTTTGTTATTCATCTTCATAGGTAACAAGATGCCAAAATTTTCAGAAAATTCAGGGAAATTATGTGAAAAAAAACATTAAAAAAATGATTTTACCTTTTTCCGGAGTTATGTACGAAACCCGGAAGTGCATGCAAAGCCACCTATATGGTGATATTACACGACTTTACAAGAAACGTGTCTTTGGGTGTTTTCAGCAATTTCAACAATATTACTGAAAACGTGTCTTTTCAGTTTTAGCGTAGAAAACTAAAACGGATGCAAACCAACCAATATGAAGAAATAGAATAATATTACAAAAAAGTTGAGTGTTTTTGAGCTTGTTACCTACAAAAAACGCAAAAAATGAATGCAAAGCATATTGGGAAACAAAAGGATATTACAAGAAAATTGTATAATGAATGTATTAATAGTTTTCAACAACCATAAGGCAAAAAACGCAAAACTCGTAAATATGGAGAAGTTTCTTAGATACCAAAATGCTGAAACTCATGAACAACACTCTTAATTGAGAAACAGAACAATTTCAGGAAATGAGTGTATTTTGAGTGTTTTTTTTTTCACATTCTTAGTGGTCCAACCCCAAATTACATGCAAAACTGTGGAAAAAAAATGAAATTACTAGAAAAGTGTCTTTTTAGTGTTTTTCAGCGTGTTAGGCAATAAAGCATTAAAAAGCAGGGCAATCACATTACATTGGAATATAACCAACTTTTACCAAGAACTTGCCTTTAAGTTTTTTTGAGCTCCTTACATACTAAAACGCTAAAACCCATGGAAAACACCGTGTGGAAAAACAGAATAACATTATCAAAAACATGTATTTTGAGTGTTTTTGAGCTTGTTACCAATAAAAACGCTTAAATACATGCAAAGAACCCTATGTTTGGGAATAAAAGGACTTTACGAGGAATGTGTATTATGAGTATAAGTTCCTTAAGTACCAAAAAGCTAAAACCCACAAATAACACTATACAGAAAAAATAAATTAAAATAAATTAAAATATAACATTTTTTTAATGATCTTCATAGGCAACGAGATGCCAAAATTCTGGCAAAATTCAGGAAAATTACGTGAAAAAAGAATATTATGAAAGAGGTTAATTTTAGCTTTTTTTTCGGACTGTTATGTACCAAACCCTAAAGTGTATGCAAAGCCACCTACATAGGGAAATTAAACGACTTTACAAGAAACCTGTCTTTTGAGTGTTTTTCAGCATGTTAGGCATCAAAACGATAAATAACATTGAAGTCACTCTATATGGGAATCCAAAAATTGCTGAAAACGTGTCTTTTCTGTGTTTACGTAGAAAAACGCTAAACACGGATGGAAACCAACCAATATGAAGAAATAGAATAACATTACAAAAAAGGTATATTTTGAGTGTTTTTGATCATTTTACCTATAAAAACGCTTCAATACATGTAAAGAACCTTATCTTTAGGAAACAAAAGGACATTACGAGAATTGAGTATTATGAGTGTTTTTACGTTCCTTAAGTACCAAAAAGCTTAAACCCACAAATAACACTCTTTATAGAGAAAAAATAAATAAATGAAAAAATATCATTTTTTTTTTTTTATTGATCTTCAAAGGTATCGAGATGCCAAAATTCTGGCAAAATTCAGGGAAATAATGTGAAAAAAGAATATCATAAAAGTTAATTTTAGCTTTTTTTCAGACCGTTATGTACCAAACCCTAAAGTGCATGTAGAGCCACCTATATGGGGAAATTAAACGTCTTTACCTGAAACCTGTCTTTTGCCTGTTTTTCAGTATGTTAGGCACCAAAACAGTAAATAATATGGAAATCACTCTGTATGGGAATCCAAAACAAAATTACTGAAAACGTGTCTTTTCAGTGTTTTACGTAGAAAAACGCTAAAAAGAAAGCAAATCAACCAATATCATGAAATAAAATAATTTTACCAAAAAGGTATTTTTTGTGTTTTGAGCGAAAATGGATGCAAATCTCTCTATATTGGGAAACAAAAGCACATTTAGAGAAAAGTGTATAATGATTGTTTTATAAGTTTCACAAGAACCAGAAGACAAAAAACGCAAAAAACTATTGTATATTGAGAAGTTTCTTACATACCAAAATGCTAAAACTTATGAATAATACTTTTAATTGAGAAACAGAACTACCTTACCAAATGTACGTATTTTGGGTGTCTTTCACATTCTTAGTTACGAAAATCCCAAATTACATGCGAAACTAACTTTTTGTTGGAAAAAAATGACATTATCAGAAAAGTGTCTTTTGAGTGTTTTTGAGCGTGATATGCAAAAAAGCACTAAAAAGCAGAATAATCACATTATATAGGAATAAAACTAACTATTACGAAGAACTTGCCTTTAAATGATTTTAACTCCTTACATACCAAAACGCTAAAACGCATGGAAAACACACTTTATGGAGAAACAGAATAACATTACCAAAAACATGTATTTTGAGTGTTTTTTATCATATTTCCTATAAAAACGCTTAAATACATGCAAAGAACCCTATGTCTGTGAAATGAAAGGATATATGAGAAAAAAATTAGCTTTTTTCTGGAATTATGTACCAAACCCAGAAGTGCATGCAAAGCCACCTATATGGGGAAATTACACGACTTTACCAGAAATCTGTCTACAGATATTTCAACAATATTACTAAAAACGTGTCTTTTCAGTGATTTACGAAGAAAAACCCTAAAACGGATGCAAACCAACCAATATGAAGAAATAGAATATTTTTACCAAAAAGATATATTTTAAGTGTTTTTCAACTTATCTAGAAAAAATGCGAAAATGGATGGAAAGTACTCAATATTGGGAAACAAAAGAACATTACGAGAAACGTGTACAATGAGTGTTTTATAGTTTCATACGAACCACAAGGCAAAAAACGCAAAAAACTAGATATTACCAAAAAAGTGTCTTTTGAGTGTTTTTGAGCGTGATATGCAACAAAGCACTAAAAAGCAAAAGAATCATATTACATGGGAATAAAACCAACTTTTACGAAGAACTTGCCTTTAAGGTTTTTTTTTTAACTCCTTACATACCAAAACGCTAAAACGCATGCAAAAACACTCTTTTATACAGAGTAACATTACCGAAAACATGTATTTTGAGTGTTTTTGATCATGTTATTTATAAAAACGCTTAAATACATGCAAAGAACCTTATGTTTAGGAATTGAAAGGACATTACGAGAAACGTGTATTATGAGTGTTTTTAATTTCCTTAAGTACTAAAAAAGCTAAAACCCACAAATAAAGCTCTTTATAGAGAAAAAAAATAATAAATTAATTTTTTTTTGTTATTCATCTTCATAGGTACTAAGATGCAAAAATTCTGGCAATATTCTTTGGGAATCGAAAACAAAATTACTGAAAACGTGTTTTTTCGGTGTTTAACGTAGAAAAACCTTAAAACGGATGCAAACCAACCAATATGAAGAAATAGAATAACATTACCAAAAAGGTTTATTTTGAATGTTTTTGAGGTTGTTACCTAGAAAAAACGCGAAAATGCAAAGCACTCCCTATTAGGAAAGAAAAGGACATTACAAGAAACGTCTATAATGAGTGTCTTTTCATATTCGGGCAAAAGAACTTGTGGTTCACAAGAACCACAAGGCAAAAAGCGCATAAAGTCGTGTATATAAAGAAGTTTCTTAGACACAAAAATGCTGAAACTTATGGATAACAATCTTAATTCAGAACCAGAACATTACCAAATGCGTGTATTTTGAGTGTTTTTTTCACATTCTTTGCAAAACATCAAATAGCATGCGAAACTAGCTTTATGGGGGAAAAAAAAATGACATTACCAAAAGTGCCTTTTGAGTGTTTTTGAGCATGTTAGGCAATAAAGCACTAAAAAGCAGGGCAATCATATTACATTGGAATAAAACCAACTTTTACAAAGAACTTGCCTTGAAGTATTTTTCAGCTCCTTACATACCAAATCGCTAAAACGCATGCAAAACACTCCTTTATGGAGAAGCAGAATAACATTACGAAAAACAAGTGTTTTTGAGTGTTTTTTTTTTATCATGTTACCTATAAAAACGCTTAAATACATGCAAAGATCCCTATATTTGGAAAACGAAAGGACATTACGAGAAATGTGTATTATGAAGGTTTTTAAGTTGCTTAAGTACCAAAACGTTAAAACCTACAAATATCACTTTTTATAGAGAAAAAAAAATAAATAAAAAAAAAATAGCATTTTTATTTTTTTGTTATTCATGTTAATAGGTACCAAGATGCAAAAATTCTGCCAAAATTCAGGGAAATTATGTCGAAAAAAGAACATTATTGGAAAAGTTAATTATACCTTTTTTATTTTTGGAGTTATGTACCAAACCATAAAGTGTATGCAAATCCACCTATTTGGGAAAATTTAACGTCTTTACAAGAAACCTGTCTTTTGAGTGTTTTTAGCCATGTTAGGCACCAAAACGATAGATAATATTAAAGTCACTCTATATGGAAATCCGAAACAAAATTATTGAAAACGTGTCTTTTAAAAGATTTACGTAGAAAAACGCTAAAACGGATGCAAACCAACCAATATGAAAAAAAATAGAATAATATTACCAGAAAAATATATTTTGTGTGTGTTTGAGCTTGTTATATAAAAAAAAACGCAAAAATGGATGCAAAGCACTGTATATTAGGAAAAAGATATAACGAGAAACGTGTATAATGAGTGTTTTATAGTTTCACCAGAATCACAAAACAAACAACGCAAAAATTCGTCTGTGTAGAGAAGTTTCTAAGATACCAAAATGCTGAAACACTCTTAATCAAGAAACAGAACAACCTTACTAAATGCGTGTATTTTGACTGTTTTTTTTTTTTTACATTCCTAGTTAACAAAACCGCAAATTCCATGCGAAACTAACTTTATGTGGGAAAAAAAATGACATTACCAGAAAAGTGTCTTTGAGTGTTTTTGTGCGTGTTAGGCAATAAAGCACTAAAAAGCAGGGCAATCACATTACATGGGAATAAAACCAACTTTTACGAAGAACTTGCCTTTTAGTGTTTTTGACACGCATTTAATAAGGTTGTTCTGTTTCTTAATTAAGAGTGTTATTCATGAGTTTCAGCATTTTAGTATTTAGGATGCTTCTCCATATACACGAGTTTTTGCGTTTTTTGCCTTGTGGTTTTTTTGAACTATAAAACACTTATTATACACTTTTCTTGCAATGTCCTTTTCTTTCCCAATATAGAGTGTTTTGCATCAATTTTCGCGTTTTTTGTAGGTAAAAAGCTCAAAAACACTCAAAATATACCTTTTTGGTAACGTTTTTCTATTTCTTGATATTGGTTGGTTTCCATCCGTTTTAACGTGTTTTTACGTAAAACACTGAGAAGACACGTTTTCAGTAACTTTGTTTTGGATTCCCATATAGAGTGAGTTCCTTATTATTTATCGTTTTTGTGCCCAACATGCTAAAAAACACTAAAAACACAGATTTCTGGTAAGGTCGTTTAATTTTGCATGCACTTTAGGGTTTGGTATATAACAGTCCGAGAAAAAAAGCTAAAATTAACTTTTTTTGATAATATTCTTTTATCACATAATTACCCTGAATTTTTCCAGAATTTTGGCATCTCTGGCATTCCATTTCTGGAATTTTGGCATTTGGCACCTTTGAAGATGAATAACAAAAAAAAAAATATTTATTTTATTTTTTTATTTATTTTTTTTAATTTTTTTTTAAATAAACAGTGTTATTTGTGTGTTTTAGCTTTTTGGTACTTAAGGAACTAAAAAAAAACACTCATAATAGACGCTTCTCGTAATGTCCTTTTGTTTCCCAAACATAATGTTCTTTGCATGTACTTCAGCGTTTTTAAAGATAACATGATCAAAAACACTAAAAATACATGTTTTTGGTATATGTTATTCTGTTTCTCCATAAAGTTTGTTTTCCATGCGTTTTAGCTGTTTGGTATATAAGGGGTTTAAAAAATTCTTCGTAAAAGTTGGTTTTATTCCCATGTAATATGATCGTTCTTATTTTTAGTGCTTTGTTCCATATCACGCTGAAAAACACTCAAAAGACACTTCTCTGGTAATATCATTTTTTCTCACATGAAGCTAGTTTCGCATGTAATTTGGCATTTTCGTAACTAACGATGGGAAAAACACTGAAAATACACAATTTGGTAAGGTAGTTCTGTTTATCTATTAAAAGTGTTATTCATTTATTCATTTTGGTATGTAAGAAATTTCCCTATATACACGAGTTTTTGCGTATATTGCCTTGTGGTTCCTTTAAAACACTCAATATACACGTTTCTCGTAATGACCTTTTGTTTCCTAATATAGAGTGCTTTACATCCATTTTTGCATTTTTTGTAAGTAACAAGCTCAAAAACTCTCAAAATATATCTTTTTGGTAATGTTATTCTATTTCCTCATATAGGATGGTTTGTATCTTCTTTAGCGTTTTTCTACGTAAAACACTGAAAAGACACGTTTTCAGTAATTTTCTTTTGGATTCATATATTGACTGACTTCCAAATGATTTATCGTTTTGGTGCCTAACATGCTGAAAAACAATGAAAAGTCAGGTTTCTGGTATAGTATAGCATGCTTTGCATGCTTTTTAGGGTTTGGTACATAACAATCCAAAAAAAAAGCTATAATTAACTTATATGATAATGTTCTTTTTTCCACATAAATTCCCTGAATTTTGGCAGAATTTTCGCATCTCGGTACCTATGAAGATGAATAACAAAAAGAAAAAATCCCATTGTATTATTTTTTTATTCATTATATTTTTTTTTTTCTAAAGAGTGTTATTTGTGGGTTTTAGCTTTTTGGTACTGAAGGAACTTAAAAATCACCCATAATACACGTTTCTCGTAATGTTCTTTCGTTTCCCAAACATAAGGTTCTTTGCATGTATTTAAGCGTTTTTATAGATAACATGATCAAAAACAATGAAAATACATGTATTTGGTAATGTAATTCTGTTTCTCCATAAAATGTATTTTGCATGTGTTTTAGCGTTTTGGTATGTAAGGAGCTCAAAAACACTTAAAGGCAAGTTCTTGGTAAAATTTGGTTTTATTCCCATGTAATGAGATTGCCCTGACTTTTAGTGCTTTATTGCGTTACACGCTCAAAATCACTGAAAAGACATGCAAAGTGTCCCATATGAGGATATAAGAGACCTTACCAGAAATCTGTCTTTTGAGATTTTTTCTGCATATTAGGCACCAAAACGATAAATAATAAGGGACTCACTCTATGTGGGAATCTAAAAGAAAACTACTGAAAATGTGTCTTCTCAGTGTTTTACGTAGAAAAACGCTAAAACTGATGCAAACCAACCAATATCAAGAAGCAGAAAAACATTACCAAAAATGTATATTTTGAGTGTTTTTGAGCTTGTTACCTACAAAAAAAAAGCTCAAAAAATTGATACAAAGCACCATATATTTGGAAACAAAGGGACATTGCGAGAAAAGTGTATAATGAATGTTTTTATAGTTCAAAAAAAAAACACAAGGCAAAAAACGCAAAAACTCGTGTATATGCTGAAACTCATGAATAACACTCTTAATTGAGAAACAGAGCAACCTTACTAAATGCGTGTCAAAAACACTAAAAGGCAAATTCTTCGTAAAAGTTGGTTTTATTCCCATGTATTGTGATTGCCCTGCATTTTAGTGCTTTATTGCCTAACACGCTCAAAAACATTCAAAGACACTTTTCTGGTAATGTCATTTTTTTCCCACATAAAGCTAGTTTCGCATGGAATTTGTGGTTTTGATAACTAACAATGTAAAAAAAACTCTCAAAATTCACGCATTTAGTAACGTTGTTCTGTTTCTTGATTAAGAGTGTTATTCATGAGTTTCATTATTTTGGTATAAAAGAAACCTCTCCATACAGTCGAGTTTTTGCGTTTTTTGTCTTATGATTCTAGTGAGACTATAAAACACTCATTATACACGTTTCTCGTTATGTCCTTTCTTTTCCTTATATAGAGTGCTTTGCACCCATTTTCGCGTGTTTCTTTTTATATAACAAGCTCAAGAACAGACAAAATATAGTTTTTTGGTAATGTTATTCTATTTCTTCATATTGGTTAGTTTGCATGCGTTTTAGCGTTTTTTACGTAAATTTTTTAAAAGACATGTTTCCAGTAATTTTGTTTTGGATTTCCATATAGAGTGACTTTCATACTATTTATCGTTTTGGTACATAACATGCTTTTGTGTGCCTTTTGCTTCCCTATATAGAGTGCTTTCCATCTATTTTCGCGTTTTTTGTAGGTAACAATTTCAAAAACACTCAAAATATACCTTTTTGGTAATGTTATTCTATTTCTTCATTTTGGTTGGTTTGCATTCTTTTTATCGTTTTCTACGTAAAACACCGAAAAAACACGTTTTCAGTAATTTTGTTTCGGATTCCCATATAGATTGACCCCCATGTTATTTATCGTGTTGGTTCCTAAGATGCTGAAAAACACTCATAAGACCGTTTTCTGGCAAAGACGTTTAATTTCCTTATACAGTTGGCTTTGCATGCACTTTAGGGGTTTGGTACATAACAGTCCGAAAAAAAGCTACACTTAACTTTTTTTATAATGTTCTTATTTCACATAATTTCCTGAATTTTGCCCGAATTTTTGCATCTTGGTACCTGTGAAGATGAATAAGAAAGAAAAAAAATTATTTTTTATTGATTTATTGTTTCTCAATAAAGAGTGTTATTTGTGGATTTTAGCTTTTTAGTAATTAATAAACTTAAAAACACTCATAATACACATTTCTCGTAATCTCCTTTCGTTTCCCCAAAAAAAAGTGTTCTTTGCATGTAATTAAGCGTTTTCATTTGTAACATGATCAAAAACACTCAAAAAACATGTTTTTGGTAATATTATTCTTTTTCACCATAAAAAGTGTTTTGCATGCCTTTTAGGAGCTCAAAAACACTTAAAGGCAAGTTCTTGGTAAAAATTTGTTTTCCTCCAATGTAATGTGATTGAATATCACGGTCAAAATACTCAATAGACGCTTTTCTGGTACAGTCATTTTTTTTTCCCACAAATCTATTTTCGCATTAAATTTGGGATTTTGGTAATTAAGAATGTGAAAAGCATTCAAAATACACGCATTTATTAAGGTTGTTCTTTTTCTCAATTAGGAGTGTTATACATGAGTTTAGCATTTTTGTATCTAGGAAACCTCTCCATATACACGAGATTTTGCGTTTTTTGCCTTGTGGTTCTTTTGAACTATAAAACACTCATTATACACTTTTCTTGCAATGTCCTTTTGTTTCCCAATATAGAGTGCTTTGCATCAATTTTCGAGTTTTTTATAGGTAACAAAACACACTTTATAGGTCAAAAACACTCAAAATATAACTTTTTAGTAACGTTTTTCTATTTCTTGATATTGGTTGCTTTGCATCTGTTTTATCGTTTTTCTAAGTAAAACACTGAGAAGACACGTTTTCAGTCACTTTCTTTTGGATTCCTATATACAGTGAGTTCCTAATTATTTATCGTTTTGGTGCCTAAAATACTAAAAAAAAAACACTCAAAACACAGATTTCTGATAAGGTCGTTTAATTTCCTCATATAGGAGGCTTTGCATGCACTTTAGGGTTTGGTACATAACAGTCCGAAAAAAAAACTGTAATTAACTTTTTTGTTAATATTCTATTATCATATGATTGCCCTGAATTTTCCCAAAAATTTGTCCTCTCGGTACTATGAAGATGAATAAGGAAAAAAAAAAAAATTCCTATTTTTTTTTATTTTCTAAATAAAGAGTGTTATTTGTGAATTTTAGCTTTTTGGTACTTAAGGAACTTAAAAAAACACTCATAATACACGTTTCTCGTAATGTCCTTTTGTTTACCAAACATAATGTTCTTTGCATGTATTTAAGCATTTTTATAGCTAACATGATCAAAAACACTCAAAATACATGTTTTTGGTAATGTTATTCTGTTTCTCCATAAAGTTTGTTTTGCATGCGTTTTAGCGGTTTGTTTTATAAGGAGCTCAAAAACACTTAAAGGCAAGTTTTTGGTATAAATTGGTGTTATTCCAATGTAATATAATTGCCCTGCTTTTTAGTGTTTTATTGCCTCTCACGCTCAAAAACACTTAAAAGACACTTTTCTGGTAGTCATTTTTTTCTCACATAAAGATGGTTTTGCATGGAATTTGGGATTTCTGGTAACTAAGAATGTGAAAAGCACTCAAAATACACGCATTTAGTAAGGTTGTTCTGTTTCTCAATAAAGAGTGTTATTTATGAGTTTCAGCATTTTGGTATCTAGGAACCTACTCCAGATCCACGAATTTTTGTGTTTTTTGCCTTTTGGTTTGTTTGAACAATAAAAAACTCATTATACACTTTTCTTGCAAAGTCCTTTTGTTTTCTAATTTAGAGTGCTTTCCATCAATATTCCCGTTTTTTGTAGGTAACAAGCTCAAAAACACTCAAAATAGACCTTTTTGGTAATGTTATTCTATTTCTTCATATTGGTTGGTTTGCATCCGTTTTAGCGTTTTTCTACGTAAATCTTTTAAAAGACACGTTTCCAGTAATTTTGTTTTGGATTTCCATATAGAGTGACTTTCATATTATTTATCGTTTTGGTGCCTAACACACTTTTTGGTGCCTTTTACCTCCCAATATAGAGTGCTTTCCATCCATTTTCGCGTTTCTTGTAGGTAACAATTTCAAAAACACTCAAAAAATACATTTTGGTTGGTTTCCATCCGTTTTAGCGTTTTCTACGTAAAACACCAAAAAGACACGTTTTCAGTAATTTTGTTTTGGATTCCCATATAGATTGACTTCCTTGGGTTTTATCGTGTTGGTTCCTAACATGCTGAAAAACCCTAATAAGACAGTTTTCTGGCAAAGACGTTTAATTTCCCCATATAGGTGGCTTTGCATGCAATTTAGGGGTTTGATACATAACACTTCAAAAAAAAAAGCTAAATGTAACTTTTTTGATAATGTTCTTATTTTATATAATTTCCTGAACTTTGCCCGAATTTTGGCACCTCCTTACCTGTGGAGATGAATAAGAATGAAAAAAAATATCGTATTTTTTTATTTATTTATTAATTTTTTCTCAATAAAGAGTGTAATTTGTGGCTTTTAGCTTTTTCGTACTTAATGAACTTAAAAACCCTCATAATACACGTTTCTCGTAATGCCCTTTTGTTTCCCAAAAATAGGGTTCTTTGCATGTATTTAAGCGTCTTTATTGGTAACATGATCAAAAACACTCAAAATACATGTTTTTGGTAATGTTATTCTGTTTCACCATGAAGTGTATTTTGCATGCATTTTAGTGTTTTGGTATATAAGGAGCTTAAATACACTTAAAGGCAAGTTATTGTTAAAAATTGGTTTTATTTCAATGTAATGTGATTGCCCTGCTTTTTAGTGCTTTATTGCCTAAAACGCTCAAAAACACTCAAAAGACATTTTTCTGGTAATGTCATTTTTTCCCACATAAAGCTGGTTTCGCATGCAATTTGGGGTTTTGCTAACTAATGATGTGAAAAGCACTTAAAATACACGCATTTAGTAAGATTGTTCTGTTTCTCAATTGAAAGTGTTGTTCCAGAGTTTCAGCATTTTGGAATGTAAGAAGCTTCTCTATATACACGAGTTTTTGCGTTTTTTTCCTTGTAGTGAAATTATAAAACACATATTATACACGTTTCTGGTAATGTCCTTTTGCTTCCCAATATAGAGAGCTTTCCATCTATTTTCGCGTTTTTTATAGGTAACAATTTCAAAAACACTCAAAATATTCCCTTTTGGTAACGTTATTTTATTCCTTCATATTGGTTGGTTTGCATCCATTTTAGTGTTTTTCTACGTAAAACACCGAAAAGACACGTTTTTAGTAATATTGTTTTGGATTCCCATAAAGATTGACTTCCATGTTATTTATCGTGTTGGTTCCTAAGATGCTGTAAAACAATCATAAGACCGTTTTCTGGCAAAAACGTTTAATTTCTCCATATAGGTGGCTTTGCATGCACTTTAGGGGTTTGGTACATAATAGTCCGAAAAAAAAGCTAAATTTAACTTTTTTGATAATGTTCTTATTTCACATAATTTCTTGAATTTTGCCCGAATTTTGGTATCTCGGTACCAGTGAAGATGAATGAGAAAAAAAAATCGTATTTTTTTTTTATTTATTAATTGTTTCTCAATAAAGAGTGTTATTTGTGGCTTTTAGCTTTTTAATAATTAATGAAGTTAAAAACACTCATAATACACGTTTCTCGTAATCTCCTTTAGTTTCCCAAAAATAGTGTTCTTTGCATGTATTTAAACGTTTTCATTGGTAACATAAATACACTCAAAATATATGTTTTTGGTAATATTATTCTGTTTCGCCATAAAGAGTGTTTTGCAGGCGTTTTAATGTTTTGGTATATAAGGAGCTCAAAAACACTTAAAGGCAAGTTCTTGGTAAAAATTCGTTTTCCTCCAATATAATGTGATTGCCCTCTTTTTTAGTGCTTTATTGCCTATCACGCTCAAAAACACTTAAAAGACATTTTTCTGGTAAAGTCATTTTTTTTTCCCACAAATATATTTTCCCATGCAATCTGGGGTTTTGGTAACTTAGAATGTGAAAAGCACTCAAAATACACGCATTTATTAAGGTTGTTCTGTTTCTCAATTAGGAGTGTTATACATGAGTTTTAGCATTTTTGTATCTAGGAAACCTCTCCATATACACGAGATTTTGCGTTTTTTGCCTTGTGGTTCTTTTGAACTATAAAACAATCATTATTCACTTTTCTTGCAATGTCCTTTTGCTTACCATTATAGAGTGCTTTGCATCAATTTTCGCGTTTTTTGTAGGTAATAAGCTCAAAAAAACTCAAAATATACCTTTTAGTAACGTTTTTCTATTCCTTGATATTGTTTGCTTTCCATCCGTTTTAGTGTTTTTCTACGTAAAACACTGAGAAGACACGTTTTCAGTAACTTTGGATTCCCATATATATATATATATATATATATATGGATTCCCATATAGAGGTGAGTTCCTTATTATTTATCGTTTTGGTGTTTAACATGCTAAAAACACTCAAAACACAGATTTCTGGTAAGGTCGTTAAATTTCTTTATATAGGAGGCTTTGCATGCACTTTAGGGTTTGGTACATAACTGTTTGAAAAAAAAAGCTGAAATTAACTAATTTCATAATATTCTTTTAATATACGATTGTCCGGAATTTTCCAAGAATTTGGGCATCTCGGTACTATGAAGATGAATAACAAAAAAAAAAAAAAAAATATATTCCTATTTTTTATATATTTTTTTTATTTTCTAAATAAAGAAAGTTATTTGTTGGGATTAGCATTTTGGTACTGAAGGAACTTAAAAAACATTCATAATACACGTTTCTCGGAAAGTCCTTTTTGTTTCCAAAACATAATGTTCTTTGCATGTATTTAAACGTTTTTATAGATAACATGATCAAAAAACGCTCAAAATATATGTTTTTGGTAATGTTTTTCTGTTTCTCCATAAAGTTTGTTTTGCATGCGTTTTAGCGGTTTGTTATATAAAGAGCTCAAAAACACTTAAAGGCAAGTTTTTTGGTATAAATTGGTGTTATTCCAATGTAATATGATTGCCCTCCTTTTTAGAGCTTTAGTGCCTATCACGCTCAAAAACACTCAAAAGGCACTTTTTTGGTAATGTCATTTTTTCCCACATAAAGTTAGTTTTGCATGCAATTTCTGGTTTTCGTAACTAAGAATGTGAAAAGCACTAAAAATACATGCATTTGGTAAGGTTGTTCTGTATTCTTAATTAAGAGTGTTATTTCTGAGTTTCAGCATTTTGGTATCTAAGAAACTTCTCCATATACATCGAGTTTTGCGATTTTTGCCTTGTGGCTGTTGTGAAGCTATAAAACACTCATTATACACGTTTCTCGTAATGTCCTTTTTGTATCCCAATATAGAGTGCTTTCCATCCATTTTCGCGTTTTTTGAAGAAAAAAGCTCAAAAACACTCAAAATATACCTTTTTGGTAATGTTATTCTATTTCTCCATATTCGTTGGTTTGCATCCGATTTAGCGTTTATCTACGTAAAACACTGAAAAGATACTTTTTCAGTAATTTTGTGATGGATTCCCACATTTAGTGACTTCCATATTGTTTATCGTTTTGGTGCCTAACATGCTGAAAAAAAAAACACAAAAGACATGTTTCTGGTAAGGTCGTTTAATTTCCCCATATAGGTGGCTTTGCATGCACTTTAGGGTTTGGTACATAACAGTCCGAATAAAAGCTAAAATTAACTCTTTTTCATAATGTTCTTTTTTCACACAATTACCCTGAATTTTGGGCAGAATTTTAGCATCTCGGTATCTATGAAGATGAATAAAAAAAAATCCTATTTTTCTATTTATTTATTTATTTATTTTTTCTCTATAAATAGTGTTATTTGTGGGTTTTAGCTTTTTGGTACTTAAAGAACTTAAAAACACTCATAATACACGTTTCTCAAAATGTCCTTTCGTTTCCCAAACATAAGATTCTATGCATGTATTTAAGCGTTTTTATAGGTAACATGATCAAAAACACTCAAAATACATGTTTTGGGTAATGTTATTCCGTTTCTAAATAAAGGGTGTTTTACATGCGTTTTAGCGTTTTGGTATATAAGGAGCTCAAAAACACTTAGAAAAAACACTTGGTAAAAGTTGATTTTATTTCCATGTAATGTGATTGCCCTGCTTTTTAGTGCTTTATTGCCTATCATGCTAAAATATAAAAAAAAAAAAACACTTAAAAGACACTTTTCTGGTAATGTCATTTTTTTCCCACATAAAGCTACTTTCACATAAAATTTGGGGTTTTGGTAACTAAGAATGTGAAAAACACTCAAAATACACGCATTTGGTAAGGTTGTTCTGTTTCTCAATTGATAGTGTTATTCAGGAGTTTCACCATTTTGGTATCTAAGTATCTTTTTGCGTTTTTTGTCTTGTGAGTCTTGAGAATCTATAAAACACTCATTATACACGTTTCTTGTAATGTCCTTTTGTTAACCAATAGAGAGAGCTTTCCATCCATTTTCGCGTTTTTTTTTTGTAAGTAAAAAGCTAATAAAACACTTAAATTATACCATTTTGGTAATCTTATTCTATTTCTTTATATTGGTTGGCTTGCATCCGTTTTAGCGTTTTTCTACGTAAAACACGAAAAAGACACGTTTAAAGTAATTTGTTTTGGATTACCACATAGAATGACTTCAATATTATTTATTGTTTTGGTGACTAACATGCTCAAAAACACTAGAAACACAGGTTTCTCGTAAAGTCGTCTGATTTCTCCATATAATTGGGTTTGCATGTACTTCATGGTTTGGTACATAACAGTCCGAAAAAAAACCTAAAATTTACATTTTTGATTATGTTCTTTTTACACATAATTTCCCTGAATTTTGCCAGAATTTTGGCATCTCAGTACCTATGAAAAAGAATAACAAAAAAAAAAAAACTATTTTTTTATTATTTCTTTTTTTTCTTTATAAAGAAGTTTTAGCTATTTGGTAATTATGAAACTAAAAAACAAGCATAATACACGTTTTTCGTAATGTCCTTTCGTTTCCCAGACATAGGGTTCTTAGTATGTATTTAAGTGTTTTTAGAGATAACATGATCAAAAACACTCAAAATATATGTTTTTGGTAATGTTAATCTGTTTCTCCGTAAAGGGTGTTTTGCATGTGTTTTAGCGTTTTGGTATATAAGGAGTTAAAAAACACTTAAAGGCAAGTTCTTGGTAAAAGTTGGTTTTATTCCGTTGTAATGTGATTGCCCTCCTTTTTAGTGCTTTATTGCCTAACTCTATCAAAAACCCTCAAAAGACACTTTTCTGGTTATATCATTTTTTTTACATTCTTAGTTAGCAAAACCCCAAATTCCATGCGAAACTAGCTTTATGTGGGAAAAAAATGACATTAGCAGGAAAGTGTCTTAGAGTGTTTTTAAGCGTGTTAGGCAATAAAACACTAAAAAGCAGGGCAATCACATTACGTGGGAATAAAACCAACTTTTACGAAGAACTTGCCTTTTAGTGTTTTTGACACGCATTTAGTAAAGTTGCTCTGTTTCTCAATTAAGAGTGTTATTCATGAGTTTCAGCATATACACGAGTTTTTGCGTTTTTTGCCTTGTGGTTTTTTTGAACTATAAAACATTTATTATACACTTTTCTCGCAATGTCCCTTTGTATCCCAATATAGAGTGCTTTGTATCCATTTTTCCGTTTTTTTTTTCGTAGGTAACAAGCTCAAAAACACTCAAAATATACATTTTTGGTAATGTTTTTGTGCTTCTTGATATTGGTTGGTTTGTATCAGTTTTAGCGTGTTTCTACGTAAAACACTGAAAAAGACACGTTTTCACTAATTTTCTTTTAGATTCCCACATAGAGTGAGTTCCTTATTATTTATCGTTTTGGTGCCTAACATGCTGAAAAACACTCAAAAGACAGATTTCTGGTAAGATCTTTAATTTCCTCATATGGGACGCTTTGTATGTCTTTTCAGGTTTTGGACGGAATAAACCATTAAAAGCCAGGGCAATCACATTACATGGGAATACAACCAAATTTTACCAAAAAACTTTCCTTTAAGTGTTTTTGACCTCCTTAGGTACCAAAACGCTAAAACTCATGCAAAATACATTTAATGGAGAAACAGAATTACATTACATTTGAGTGTTTTTGATCATGTTATCTATAAAAACGCTTAAATACATGGAAAGAACCTTATGTTTGGGATAAGAAAGAACATCACGAGAAACGTGTATTATAGGTGATTTTTAAGTTCCTTCAGTACCAAAAAGCTAAAACCCACAAATAATACTCTTTAGAAAAAAAATATATATATAATGAATAAAAAAATAATAGAATGGGATTTTTTTTTTGTTATTCATCTTCATAGGTACCGAGATGCCAAAATTCTGCCAAAATTAAGGGAATTTCTGTGGAAAAAAGAACATTATCATATAAGTTAATTATAGCTTTTTTTTTCGGATTGTTATGTACCAAACCCTAAACAGCATGCAAAGCCACCTATATAGGAAAGTTAAACGACTTTACCAGAAACCTCTCTTTTCATTGTTTTTCAGCATGTTAGGCACCAAAACGATAAATCATTTGGAAGTCAGTCAATATATGAATCCAAAAGAAAATTACTGAAAACGTGTCTTTTCAGTGTTTTACGTAGAAAAACGCTAAAGCGGATACAAACCATCCTATATGAAGAAATAGAATAACATTACGAAAAAGATATATTTTGAGTGTTTTTGAACTTGTTACCTACAAAAAATGCAAAAATGGATGTAAAGCACTCTATATTAGGAAACAAAAGGACATTACGAGAAACGTGTATAATGAGTGTTTTATGGTTTTAAAAGAACCACAAGGCAATAAACGCAAAAACTCGTGTATATAGGGAAATTTCTTACATACCAAAATGAATCAATACATGAATAACACTTTTAATAGATAAACAGAACTACCTTACCAAATTGTGTATTTTCAGTGTTTTTCCCATCGTTAGTTACGAAAATGCCAAATTACATGCGAAACTAGCTTCATGTGGGAAAAAAAATGATATTACCAGAAAAGTGTGTTTTGAGTGTTTTTCAGCGTGATTTGGAACAAAGCACTAAAAATAAGAACGATCATATTACATGGGAACAAAACCAACTTTTACGAAGAATTTTTTAACCCCTTATATACCAAACCGCTAAAACGCATGGAAAACAGACTTTATAGAGAAACAGAATAACATATACCAAAAACATGTATTTCTAGTGGTTTTGATCATGTTATCTTTAAAAACGCTTAAGTACATGCAAAGAACATTATGTTTGGGAAACAAAAGGACATTACGAGAAGCGTGTATTATGAGTGTTTGTTTTTAGTTCCTTAAGTACCAAAAAAGCTAAAACACACAAATAACACTGTTTATTAAAAAAAATAAATAAAATAAAATAAATAAATAAAAAAATAAAATAAATATTTTTTTTTTTGTTATTCATCTTCAAAGGTGCCAAATGCCAAAATTCCAGAAATGAAATGCCAGAGATGCCAAAATTCTGGGAAATTTCAGGGCAATTATGTGATAAAAGAATATTATCAAAAAAGTTAATTTCAGCTTTTTTTTTTCGGACTGTTATATACCAAACCCTAAAGTGCATGCAAAATTAAACGACCTTACCAGAAATCTGTGTTTTTAGTGTTTTTTAGCATGTTGGGCACAAAAACGATAAATAATAAGGAACTCACTCTATATGGGAATCCAAAACAAAGTTACTGAAAACGTGTCTTCTTAGTGTTTTACGTAGAAACACGTTAAAACGGATGGAAACCAACCAATATCAAGAAATAGAAAAACGTTACCAAAAAGGTATATTATGAGTATTTTTGAGCTTTTTACCTACAAAAAACGCGAAAATTGATGCAAAACACTCTATATTGGGAAAGAAAAGGACATTGCAAGAAAAGTGTATAATAAGTGTTTTATAGTTCAAAAAAACCACAAGGCAAAAAACGCAAAAACTCGTGTATATGGAGAAGCTTCCTAAATACTAAAATGCTGAAACTCATGAATAACACTCTTAATTAAGAAACAGAACAACCTTACTAAATGCGTGTCAAAAACACTAAAAGGCAAGTTCTTCGTAAAAGTTGGTTTTATTCCCATGTAATGTGATTGCCCTGCTTTTTAGTGCTTTATTGCCTAACACGCTCAAAAACACTCAAAGACACTTTTCTGGTAATGTCATTTTTTTTCCCACATAAAGTTACTTTCGCATGGAATTTGGGGTTTTGCTAAGAATGTAAAAAAAACTCAAAATACACGTATTTAGTAAGGTTGTTCTGTTTCTTGATTAAGAGTGTTTCAGCATTTTGGTATCTTAGAAACTTCTCTACACAGACGAATTTTTGCGTTGTTTGGCTTGTGATTCTGGTGAAACTATAAAACACTCATTATACACGTTTCTCGTTATGTCCTTTTTTTTCCTAATATACAGTGCTTTTCATCCATTTTTTTTTTTTTATGTAAGAAGCTCAAACACACACAAAATATACTTTTCTGGTAATATTATTCTATTTTTTTTTCATATTGGTTGGTTTGCATCCGTTTTAGCGTTTTTCTACGTAAATCTTTTAAAAGACACGTTTTCATTAATTTTGTTTTGGATTTCCATATAGAGTGACTTTAATATTATCTATCGTTTTGGTGCCTAACATGCGTAAAAACACTCAAAAGACGGGTTTCTTGTAAAGACGTTAAATTTTCCCAAATAGTTGGCTTTGCATACACTTTATGGTTTGGTACATAACTCCAAAAAAAAGGTAAAATTAACTTTTTCGATAATGTTCTTTTTTCGACATAATTTCCCTAAATTTTGGCAGAATATTGGCATCTTGGTACCTATTAAAATGAATAACAAAAAAATAAAAATGCTTTTTTTTATTTATTTAATTTTTTTCTCTATAAAAAGTGTTATTTGTAGGTTTTAACGTTTTGGTACTTAAGCAACTTCAAAACATTCATAATACACATTTCTCGTAATGTCCTTTCGTTTCCCAAATATAGGGATCTTTGCATGTATTTAAGCGTTTTTATAGGTAACATGATAAAAAACACTCAAAAACACTTGTTTTTCGTAAAGTTTTTCTGCTTCTCCATAAAGGAGTGTTTTGCATGCGTTTTAGCGATTTGGTATGTAAGGAGCTAAAAAACACAAGGCAAGTTCTTTGTAAAAGTTGGTTTTATTCAAATGTAATATGATTACCCTGCTTTTTAGTGCTTTATTGCCTAACACGCTCAAAAACACTCAAAAGACACTTCTGGTAATGTCATTTTTTTCCCTCATAAAGCTAGTTTCGCATGCTATTTGAGGTTTTGCTAAGAATGTGAAAAAAACACTCAAAATACACGCATTTGGTAATGTTGTTCTGGTTCTGAATTAAGATTGTTATTCATAAGTTTCAGCATTTTGGTGTCTAAGAAACTTCTTTATATACACGACTTTATGCGCTTTTTGCCTTGTGGTTCTTGTGAACCACAAGTTCTTTTGCCCGAATATAAAAAGACACTCATTATGCACGTTTCTCGTAATGTCTTTTTCTTTCCCAATAGGGAGTGCTTTGCATTCGTTTTCGCGTTTTTTCTAGGTAACAAGCTCAAAAACACTCAAAATATACCTTTTTGGTAATGTTATTCTATTTCTTCATATTGGTATGTTTGCATCCGTTTTAACGTTTTTCTACGTTAAACACCGAAAAAACACGTTTTCAGTAATTTTGTTTTTGATTCCCAAAGAATATTGCCAGAATTTTTGCATGTTAGTACCTATGAAGATGAATAACAAAAAAAAAAAAAAAATTTATTTTTTTCTCTATAAACAGCTTTATTTGTGGGTTTTAGCTTTCTTAGTACTTAAGGAACTTAAAAACACTCATAATACACATTTCTCGTACTGTCCTTTCGATTCCCAAACATAATGTTCTTTGCATGTATTTAAGCGTTTTTATAAATAACATGATCAAAAACACTCAAAATACATGTTTTTCGTAATGTTACTCTGTTTCTCCATAAGAGTGTGTTTTTGCATGCGTTTTAGCGTTTTGGTATGTAAGGAGTTAAAAAAAAAACCCTTAAAGGCAAGTTCTTCGTAAAAGTTGGTTTTATTCCCATGTAATATGACTGTTCTGCTTTTTAGTGCTTTGTTGCATATCACGCTCAAAAACACTCAAAAGACACTTTTTTGGTAATATCTAGTTTTTTGCGTTTTTTGCCTTGTGGTTCGTATGAAACCATAAAACACTCATTGTACACGTTTCTCGTAATGTTCTTTTGTTTCCCAATATTGAGTACTTTCCATCCATTTTCGCATTTTTTCTAGGTAACAAGTTGAAAAACACTCAAAATATATCCTTTTGGTAAAGTTATTCTATTTCTTCATATTGGTTGGTTTGTATCCGTTTTAGCGTTTTTCTTCGTAAATCACTGAAAAGACACGTTTTTAGTAATATTGTTGAAATTGCTGAAAAACACTCAAAAGACAGATTTCTGGTAAAGTCGTGTAATTTCCCCATATAGGTGGCTTTGCATGCACTTCTGGGTTTGGTACATAATTCCAGAAAAAAGCAAATATTTTTTTTATGTCCTTTCATTTCACAGACATAGGGTTCTTTGCATGTATTAAGCGTTTTTATAGGTAACATGATCAAAAACACTCAAAATACACGTTTTTGGTAATGTTATTCTGTTTCTCCATAAAGGGTGTTTTGCTTGCGTTTTAGCGTTTTGGTATGTAAGGAGTTAAAAACATTTAAAGGCAAGTTCTTCGTAAAAGTTAGTTTTATTCCTATATAATGTGATTATTCTGCTTTTTAGTGCTTTTTCGCATATCACGCTCAAAAACACTCAAAAGACACTTTTCTGATAATGTTATTTTTTTCCCACATAAAGTTAGTTTCGCATGTAATTTGGGATTTTCGTAACTGAGAATGTGAAAGACACTCAAAATACATACATTTGGTAAGGTAGTTCTGTTTCTCAATTAAAAGTGTTATTCATGAGTTTTAGCATTTTGGTATTTAAGAAACTTCTCAATATACACGAGTTCTTGCGTTTTTTGTCTTCTGGTTCTTGTGAAACTATAAAACAATCATTATACACTTTTCTCTAAATGTCCTTTTGCTTCCCAATATAGAGTGCTTTTACATCCATTTTCGCGTTTTTTGTAGGTAAAAAGCATTATAAACGTTTCTCGTAATGTCCTTTTGTTTTCCAATATAGAGAGATTTGCATCCATTTTCGCTCAAAACACAAAAAATACCTTTTTGGTAATATTATTTTATTTCATGATATTGGTTGATTTGCTTTCTTTTTAGCGTTTTTCTACGTAAAACACTGAAAAGACACGTTTTCAGTAATTTTGTTTTGGATTCCCATACAGAGTGATTTCCATATTATTTACTGTTTTGGTGCCTAACATACTGAAAAACAGGCAAAAGACAGGTTTCAGGTAAAGACGTTTAATTTCCCCATATAGGTGGCTGTACATGCACTTTAGGGTTTGGTACATAACGGTCTGAAAAAAAGCTAAAATTAAATTTTATGATATTCTTTTTTTTTTTACATAATTTCCCTGAATTTTGCCAGAATTTTGGCATCTCGATACCTATGAAGATCAATAAAAAAAAAAATGCTATTTTTTCATTTATTTATTTTTTATCTATAAAGAGTGTTATTTGTGGGTTTAAGCTTTTTGGTACTTAAAGAACGTAAAAACACTCATAATACTCGTTTCTCGTAATGTCCTTTTGTTTCCTAAAGATAAGGTTCTTTACATGTATTGAAGCGTTTTTATAGGTAAAATGATCAAAAACACTCAAAATATACCTTTTTTGTAATGTTATTCTATTTCTTCATATTGGTTGGTTTCCATCCGTGTTTAGCGTTTTTCTACGTAAACACAGAAAAGACACGTTTTCAGTAATTTTTGGATTCCCATATAGAGTGACTTCAATGTTATTTATCGTTTTGATGCCTAACATGCTGAAAAACACTCAAAAGACAGGTTTCTTGTAAAGTCGTTTAATTTCCCTATATAGGTGGCTTTGCATACACTTTAGGGTTTGGTACATAACAGTCCGAAAAAAAAGCTAAAATTAACCTCTTTCATAATATTCTTTTTTCACGTAATTTTCCTGAATTTTGCCACAATTTTGGCATCTCGTTGCCTATGAAGATCAATAAAAAAATGTTATTTTTTAATTTATTTTTATTTATTTTTTTTCTGTATAGTGTTATTTGTGGGTTTTAGCTTTTTGGTACTTAAGGAACTTATAAACACTCATAATACACATTCCTCGTAATGTCCTTTTATTCCCAAACATAGGGTTCTTTGCATGTATTTAAGCGTTTTTATTGGTAATAAGCTCAAAAACACTCAAAATACATGTTTTTGATATTATTCTGTTTTTCCATACAGGGTGTTTTGCATGTGTTTTAGCGTTTTAGTATATAAGGAGCTCAAAAAAAACTTAAAGGCAAGTTCTTGGTAAAAGTTGGTTATATTCCCATGTAATGTGATTGCCCTGCTTTTTAATGCTTTATTGCCTAACACGCTGAAAAACACTAAAAAGACACTTTTCTAGTCATTTCATTTTTTTTCCACAGTTTCGCATGTAATTTGGGGTTGGACCACTAAGAAATTGAAAAAAAAAACACTCAAAATACACTCATTTCCTAAAATTGTTCTGTTTCTCAATTAAGAGTGTTATTCATTAGTTTCAGCATTTTGGTATCTAGGAAACTTCTCCATATATACGAGTTTTGCGCTTTTTGCCTTATGGTTTTTGAAAACTATTAATACATTCATTATACAATTTTCTTGTAATATCCTTTGTTTACCAATATAGACTGCTTTGCATTCCTTTTTTGCGTTTTTTGTAGGTAACAAGCTCAAAAACACTCAACTTTTTTGTAATGTTATTCTATTTCTTCATATTGGTTGGTTTGCATCCGTTTTAGTTTTCTACGCTAAAACTGAAAATACACGTTTTCAGTAATATTGTTGAAATTGCTGAAAACACCGAAAGACATGTTTCTTGTAAAGTCGTTTAATTTCCCCATATAGATGGCTTTGCATGCACTTCCGGGTTTCGTACATAACTCCGGAAAAAAGCTAAAATCATTTTTTTAATGTTTTTTTTCACATAAT
Organism: Scylla paramamosain; assembly: GCF_035594125.1. Classification (NCBI taxonomy): domain Eukaryota; kingdom Metazoa; phylum Arthropoda; class Malacostraca; order Decapoda; family Portunidae; genus Scylla; species Scylla paramamosain. Next base: position 8,345,359 of record NC_087197.1, read on the forward strand.
TTCCCTGAATTTTCTCAAAATTTTGGCATCTATGAAGATGAATAACAAAAAAAAAAATATATTTTTTAATTATTTTTTTTCTCTATAAAGAGTGTTATTTGTGGGTTTTAGATTTTTGGTACTTAAGGAACTTAAAAATACTCATAATACACGATTTTCGTAATGTCCTTTCGTTTCACAAACATAGGGTTCTTTGCATGTATTTAAGCGATTTTATAGGTGACATTATCAAAAACAATCAAAATATATGTTTTTGGTAATGTTTTTCTGTTTCTTCATAAAGGTTGTTTTGCATGCGTTTAGCGTTTTGGTATGTAAGTAGTTAAAAAACACTTAAAGGCAAGTTCTTCGTAAAATTTGGTTTTATTCCAATGTAATGTGATTGTTCTGCTTTTTAGTGTTTTGTTGCATATAACGCTCAAAAACACTCAAAAGACTCTTTTCTGGAAATGTCATTTTTTTTCCCCCATAAAGGTAGTTTCACATGTAATTTGGGATTTTCGTAACTAAGAATGTGAAAAACACTCAAAATACACACATTTGGTAAGGTAGTTCTGTTTCTCAATTAAAAGTATTATTCATGAGTTTTAGCGTTTTGGTATATAAGAAACTTCTCTATATACACGAGTTTTTGCCTTTTTTGTATTGTGGTTCTTGTGAAACTATAAAACAATCATTATACACGTTTCTCTAAATGTCCTTTTGCTTCACAATATAGATTGCTTTCCAAATATTTGCGCGTTTTTTGTAGGTAAAAAGCTCAAAAACACTTTTTGGTAATGTTATTCTATTTCTTCATATCTCAAAATATATCTTTTTGGTAGTTATTTTATTTCTTCATATAGGATGGTTTATATCCGCTTTAGCGTTTTTCTACGTAAAACACTGAAAAGACACGTTTTCAGTAATTTTGTTTTGGATTCACATATTGACTGACTTCCATATTATTTATCGTTTTGGTGCCTAACATGCTGAAAAACACTGAAAAGACAGGTTTCTGGTAAAGTCATTTAACTTCCTTATATAGGTGGCATGCACTTTAGAGTTTGGTACATAAAAATCCGAAAAAGAGCTATAAGTAACTTTTTTTGATAATGTTCTTTTTTCCAGATAAATTCCCTGAATTTTGGCAGAATATTGGCATCTTGGTACCAATGAAAATCAATATAAAAAACTATTTTTTTTTTCTCTATAAAGAGTGTTATTTATGGGTTTTAACGTTTTTGTACTTAAGGAACTTAAAAAACGGTCCTAATACACGTTTCTTGTAATGTCCTTTCGTTTACCAAACATAGGGTTCTTTGCATGTATTTAAACGTTTTTGTAGGTAACATGATCAAAAACACTTAAAACATGTTTTTAGTAATGTTATTCTGCATCTCCATAAAGGAGTTTTTTGCATGCGTTTTAGCGTTTAGGTTTGTAAGGAGGTCAAAAACACTTCAAGGCAAGTTCTTGGTAAAAGTTGGTTTTATTCCCATGTAATGTGATCGCCCTGTTTTTTTTTGTGATTTATTGTCTAACACGCTCAAAAACACTCAAAAGACACTTCTTCTTTTTTTTCCAACATAGTTTCGCGTGCTCTTTCGGGTTTTTCTAACTGTGAATGTGAAAAACACTCAAAATACATGCATTTGGTAAGGTTGTTCTGTTTCTCAATTAATATTGTTTTTCAAGAGTTTAAACATTTTGGTATCAAAGAAACTTCTTTATATACACGAGTTTTTGCGTTTTTTGCCTTGTGGTTCTTGTGAACTACAAGTTCTTTTGCTCAAAAATAATAAAACACTCATTATACACGTTTCTCGTAATGTCCTTTTGTTTCCCAAAAGGGAGTGCTTTGCATCCATTTTCGCGTTTTTTTGTAGGTAACAAGGTCAAAAACACTCAAAATGTACCTTTTTGGTAATGTTATTTTATTTCTTCCTATTGGTTGGTTTGCATCCGTTTTAGCGTTTTTCTACGTAAAACACCGAAAAGACACGTTTTCATTAATTTTGTTTTAGATTCCCATATAGAGTGACTTGCATGTTATTTACCATTATGGTTGAAAAACACTCATAACACAGTTTTCTGGCAAAGACGTTTAATTTTTCCATATAGGTGGCTTTGCATGCACTTTAGGGTTTGGTACATAACAGTACGAAAAAAAAAGCAAAATTTAATTTTTTTGATAATGTTCTTATTTAACATAATTTCCTGAATTTTGCCCAAATTTTGGCATCTCGGTACCTGTGAATATGAAAAAGAAAAAAAAATATAGCATTTTTTTTATTTATTTATTTTTTTCTCAATAAAGACTATTATTTGTGTCTTTTAGCTTTTTCATAAATAATGATCTTAAAAACACTCGTAATACACGTTTCTCGCAATGTCCTTTAATTTCTTAAAAATAGGGATCTTTATGTGTATTTAAGCGTTTTTATTGGTAACATGATCAAAAACACACAAAATATATGTTTTTGGTAATGCTATTCTCTTTCTCCATAAAGTGTGTTTTGCATGCGTTTTAGCGTTTTGGTATATAAGGAGCTCAAAACACTTAAAGGCAAGTTCTTGGTAAAAATTGATTTGATTGCCATGTAAAGTGATTCCTAGGCTTTTTAGTGCTTTATTGCCTATCAAGCTCAAAAACACTCAAAAGACACTTTTCTGGTAATGTCGTTTTTTTCCCACATATAGCTGGTTTCGCATGCAATTTGGGATTTTGGTAACTAAGAATGTGAAAAGCACTCAAAATACACGCATTTAGTAAAGTTGTTCTGTTTTTCAATTAAGAGTGTTATTCAGGAGTTTCAGCATTTTGGTATCTAGGAAACTTCTCCATATACACGAGTTTTTGCGTTTTTTGCCTTGTGGTTCTTTTAAACTATAAAACATTCATTATACACATTTCTCGCAATGTCCCTTTGTTTTCCAATATAGAGTGCTTTGTATCAATTTTCGCGTTTTTTTTTTTTTTAGGTAACATCGAAAACACTCAAAATATACCTTTTTGGTAATGTTTTTCAACTTCTTGATATTTGTTGGTTTTCATCCGTTTTAGCGTTTTTCTACGTAAAACACTGAGAAGACACGTTTCCAATAATTTTGTTTTGGTTTGCCATATAGAGTGAGTTCCATATTATTTATCGTTTTGGTGCCTAACATGCTGAAAAACACTCAAAACACAGATTTCTGGTAAGGTCGTTTAATTTCTTCATTTGCGAGGCTTTGAGTGCACTTTAGTGTTTGCTACATAACAGTCCGAAAAAAAGCTAATATCAACTTTTTTTTTCATATAATATTCTCTTATCATATAATTGCCCTAATTTTTCCCGGAATTTTGGCATCTCGATACCTATGAAGGTGAATAACAAAAAAAGAAAAGAAAAACCTTTCATTTATTTTTTTTATATTTTTTTTTCTAAATAACGAATGTTATTTGTGGGTTTTAGCTTTTTGGTAGTTAAGGAACTTAAAAACACTCATAATACACATTTCTCGTAATGTCCTTACGTTTCCCAAACATAAGGTTCTTTGCATGTATTTAAGCGTTTTTATATATAACATTATCAAAAACACTCAAAATGCATCTTTTTGGTAATGTTATTCTGGTTCTCCACAAAGTTTGTTTTGCATGCGTTTTAGCGGTTTAGTATATAAGGAGCTCAAAAACACGTAAGGCAAATTCTTGATAAAAATTGGTTTTATTGAAATGTAATGTGATTGCCCTGCTTTTTAGTGCTTTATTGCCCCTCAGGCTCAAAAACACTCAAAAGACATTTTTCTCGTAATGTCATTTTTTTCTCACATAAAGCTGGTTTCGCATGCAATTTCGGGTTTTGGTAACTAAGAATGTGAAAAGCTCTCAAAATACACGCATTTAGTAAGGTTGTTCTGTTTCTCAATTAGGAATGTTATTCATGAGTTTAAGCATTTTGGTATCTAAGAAACTTCTCCATATCCGCAAGTTTTTGCGTTTTTTGCCTTTTGGTTCTTTTGAACTATAAAACACTCATTATATACTTTTCTTGCAATGTCCATTTATTTCCTAATATAGAGTGCTTTGCATCAAATTTTTGCGTTTTTTGTAGGTAATAAGCTCAAAAACACTCAAAATATACCTTTTTTGGTAATGTTTTTTTTATTTTTTTATATTGGTTAGTTTGCATCCGTTTTAGCGTTTTTCTACGTAAAACACTGAGAAGACACGTTTTCAGTAGTTTTTTTTTCCCATATAAAAGTGATTCCTATATAAAGTGAGTTATTTATTTATCATTTTGGTGCCTAAAATTCTGAAAAACACTCAAAAGACAAATTTCTTTTAAGGTCGTTTAATTTCCTCATATAGGAGGCTTTGCATGCAATTTAGGGTTTGGTACATAACAGTTCGAAAAAAAAAGCTGAAATTAACTTTTTTGATAATATTCTTTTATCACATAATTGCCCTGAATTTTCTCAGAATTTTGGCATCTCGGTACCTATGAATATGAATTACAAAAAAAAAAAAAATCCTATTTATTTTATTTATTTATTTATTTTTTTTATTTTCTAAATAAAGAGTGTTTTTTGTTTGTTTTTGCTTTTTGGTACTTAAGGATCTTAAAAAAAACACTCTTAATACACGTTTCTTGTAATGTCCTTTTGCTTCCCAAACATAATGTTCTTTGCATGTACTTTAGCGTTTTTATAGATAACATGATCAAAAAACACTGAAAATACATGTTTTTGGTAATGCTATTCTGTTTTTCCATAAAGTTTGTTTTGCATGCGTTTTAGCGGTTTGGTATATAAGGGGTTAAAAAACACTTAAAGGCAAATTCTTCGTAAAAGTTGGGATTTTTCTGGTAATGTCATTTTTTCGCATTACATCGATTATTTGCATTTTTTGTAGGTAACAAGCTCAAAAGCATTCAAAATATATCTTTTTGGTAATGTTATTATATTTCTTCATAAAGGATGGTTTCTATCCGCTTTAGCGTTTTTCTAAGTAAAACACTGAAAAGACACGTTTTCAGTAATTTTCTTTTGGATTCACATATTAACTGACTTCCATATTATTCATCGTTTTGGTGCCTAACATGCTGAAAAACACTGAAAAGACAGGTTTCTGGTAAAGTCCTTTAACTTCCTTATATAGGTGGCTTTGCATGCATTTTAGGGTTTGGTACATAAGAATCCGAAAAAAAAGCTATAATTAACTTCAATGATAATATTCTTTTTTCCACATAAATTCCGTTAATTTTGGCAGAATTTTAGCATCTCGGTACCTATGAAGATGAATAACCCAAAAAAAAATCCCATTTTTTTTATTTATTTATTTTTCTAAAGAGTGTTATTTGTGGGTTCTAGCTTTTTGGTACTGAAGGAAATTAAAAATCACTCATAATACACGTTTTTCGTAATGTTCTTTCGTTTCCCAAAAATAAGGTTCTTTACATGTATTTAAGCGTTTTTATACATAACATGATCAAAAACACTCAAAATACATATATTTTGTAATGTTATTCTGTTTCTCCATAAAATGTATTTTTTATGCGTTTTCGCGTTTTGATACGTAAGGAGCTCAAAAACACTTAGAGGTAAGTTCTTGGTAAAATTTGGTTTTATTCCCATGTAATGTGATTGCCCTGGCATTTAGGGCTTTATTGCGTAACACGCTCACAAACACTTAAAAGACATGCAAAGCCTCCCATATGAGGAAATTAAAGACCTAACAAGAAATATGTCTTTTCAGTGTTTTTCAGCATATTAGGCACCAAAACGATAAATAATAAGGAACTCACTCTATGTGGGAATCCAAAAGAAAATTACTGAAAACGTGTCATCTCAGTGTTTTACGTAGAAAAACGCTAAAACTGATACAAACCAACCAATATCAAGAAGCATAATAACATTACCAAAAATGTATATTTTGAGTGTTTTTGTGCTTGTTTCCTACAAAAAAAAAACACGAAAATTGATACAAGGCACTCTATATTGGGAAACAAAGGGACATTGCGAGAAAAGTGTATAATGAATGTTTTATAGTTCAAAAAAACCACAGGGCAAAAAACGCAAAAACTCGTGTATATGCTGAAAGTCTTGAATAACACTCTTAATTGAGAAACAGAGCAACTTTACTAAATGCGTGTCAAAAACACTAAATGGCAAGTTCTTCGTAAAAGTTGGTTTTATTTCCATGTATTGTGATTGCCCTGCTTTTTAGTGCTTTATTGCCTAACACGCTGAAAAACACTCAAAGACACTTTTCTGATAATGTCATTTTTTTCCTACATAAAGCTAGTTTCGCATGGAATTTGGGGTTTTGGTAACTAAGAATGTAAAATAACACTCAAAATACACGCATTTAGTAAGGTTGTTCTGTTTCTTGATTAAGAGTGTTATTCATGAGTTTCAGTATTTTGGTATCTTAGAAACTTCTCCATATAGTCGAGTTTTTGCGTTTTTTGCCTTGTGATTCTGGTGAAACTATAAAACACTCATTAAACACGTTTCTCGTTATGTCCTTTTTTTTTTTTTTTTACTTATATAGAGTGCTTTGCATATATTTTCGCATTTTTTTATGTAACAAGCTGAAGAACACACAAAATATAGTTTTTTGGTAATGTTATTCTATTTCTTCATATTGGTTGGTTTGCATCTGTTTTAGCGTTTTTCTACGTAAATCTTTTAAAAGACACGTTTTCAGTAATATTGCTTTAGATTTCCATATAGAGTGACTTTCATATTATTTATCGTTTTGGTGCCTAAAATGCTTTTACCTCCCAATATAGAGTGGTTTCTATCAATTTTCGCGTTTTTTGTAGGTAACAATATCAAAAACACTCAAAATATACGTTTTTGGTAATGTTATTCCAATTCTTCATTTTGGTTGGTTTGCATAGATTTTAGCGTTTTCTACGTAAAACAGCGAAAAGACGCGTTTTCAGTAATTTATTTTTGGATTCCCATATAGATTGACTTCCTTGGGTTTTATCGTGTTGGTTCCTAACATGCTGAAAAACCCTCATAAGTTAGTTTTCTGGCAAAGACGTTCAATTTCGCCATATAGGTGGCTTTGCATGCAATTTAGGGGTTTGGTACATAACAGTCCGAAAAAAAAGCTAAATGTAACTTTTTTGATAATGTTCTTTTTTTATATAATTTCCTGAACTTTGCCCGAATTTTGGCACCTCCTTACCTGTGAAGATAAATAACAATGAAAAAAAATATATCGTATTTTTTTTATCTATTTATTATTTTTTTCTCAATAACGAGTGTAATTTGTGGCTTTTAGCTTTTTCGTACTTAATGAACTTAAAAACACCCATAATACACGTTTCTCGTAATGTCCTTTCGTTTCCCAAAAATAGGGTTCTTTGCATGTATTTAAGCGTTTTTATTGGTAACATGATCAAAATACATGTTTTTGGTAATGTTATTCTCTTTCACCCTAAAGTGTATTTTGCATGCATTTTAGTGTTTTGGTATATAAGGAGCTCAAATACTTTTATAGGCAAGTTCTTGTTAAAAATTGGTTTTATTTCAATGTAATGTGATTGACCTGCTTTTTAGTGCTTTATTGCCTAACACGCTCAAAAACAATAAAAAGACATTTTTCTGGTAATGTCATTTTTTTCCAACATAAAGCTGGTTTCGCATGCAATTTTGGGTTTTGGTAACCAAGGATGTGAAAAGCACTCAAAATACACGCATTTAGTAAGATTGTTCTGTTTCTCAATTAAAAGTGTTGTTCCAGAGTTTCAGCATTTTGGAATGTAAGAAACTTCTCTATATACACGAGTTTTTGCGGTTTTTTGCCTTGTAGTTCTTGTGAAACTATAAAACACTTATTATACACGTTTCTCGTAATGTCCTTTTGCTTCCCAATATAGAGAGCTTTCCATCTATTTTCGCGTTTTTTGTAGGTAACAATTTCAAAAACACTCAAAATATACCTTTTTGGTAATGTTATTCTATTCCTTCATATTGGTTGATTTGCATCCGTTTTAGCATTTTTCTACGTAAAACAACGAAAAAACACGTTTTTAGTAATATTGTTTTGGATTCCCATATAGATTGACTTCCATGTTATTTATCATGTTGGTTCCTAAGATGCTGTAAAACACTCATAAGACCGTTTTCTGGCAAAGACGTTTAATTTCCCCATGCACTTTAGGGGTTTGGTACATAATAGTCCGAAAAAAAAAAAAACTAAACTTAACTTTTTTGATAATGTTCTTATTTCACATAATTTCCTGGATTTTTCCCGAATTTTGGCATCTCGGTACTTGTGAAGAGGAATAAGAAAGAAAAAAAAAATCTTATTTTTTTATTTATTTATTGTTTCTCAATAAAGAGTGTTATTTGTGGCTTTTAGCTTTTTGGTAATTAATGAACTTCAAAACACTCATAATACACGTTTCTCGTAATCTCCTTTCGTTTCCTAAAAATAGAGTTCTTTGCATGTATTTTAGCGCTTTCATTGGTAACATGATCAAAAACACTCAAAATATATGTTTTTGGTAATATTATTCTGTTTCACCATAAAGAGTGTTTTGCATGCATTTTAGTGTTTTGGTATATAAGGAGCTCAAAAACACTTAAAGGCAAGTTCTTGGTAAAAATTCAAGCTCAAAATATCACGCTCAAAAACACTCAAAAGACACTTTTCTGGTAAAGTCATGTTTTTTCCCACAAATCTATTTTTTGCATGCAATTTGGGGTTTTGGTAACTAAGAATGTGGAAAGCACTCAAAATACACGCATTTATTAAGGTTGTTCTGTTTCTAAATTAGGAATGTTATACATAAGTTTCAGCATTTTTGTATCTAGGAAACCTCTCCATATACACGAGATTTTGCGTTTTTTTGCCTTGTGGTTCTTTTGAACTATAAAACACTCATTATACACTTTTCTTGCAATGTCCTTTTGTTTTTCAATATAGAGTGCTTTCCATCAATTTTCACGTTTTTTGTAGGTAATAAGCTCAAAAACACTCAAAATATACCTTTTTAGTAACGTTTTTCTATTTCTTTATATTGGTTGCTTTGCATCCGTTTTAGCGTTTTTCTACGTAAAACACTGAGAAGACACGTTTTCAGTAACTTTGTTTTGGATCCCCATATAGAGGTGAGTTCCTTATTATTTATCGTTTTGGTGCTTAACATGCTAAAAAAAACACTCAAAACACAGATTTCTGGTAAGGTCCTTAAATTTCTTCATATAGGAGGATTTACATGCACTTTAGGGTTCGAAAAAAAAAGCTGAAATTAACTTTTTTTATAATATTCTTTTATTATATGATTGCCCTGAATTTTCCCAGAATTTTGGCATCTCGGTACTATGAAGATGAATAACAAAAAAAAAAAATCCAATTTTTTATATATTTTTTTTTATTTATTTATTTTTTCTAAATAAAGAGTATTATTTGTGGGTTTTAGCTTTTTGGTACTTAAAGAACTTAAAAAAAAACATTCATAATACACGTTTCTCGTAATGTCCTTTTGTTTCCCAAGCATAATGTTCTTTCCATGTATTTAAGCGTTTTTATAGATAACATGATCAAAAAACGCTCAAAATATATGTTTTTGGTAATGTTATTCTGTTTCTCCATAAAGTTTGTTTTCCATGCGTTTTAGCGCTTTGTTATATAAGGAGCTCAAAAACACTTAAAGGCAAGTTCATCGTAAAAGTTGGTTTTATTCCCATGTAATGTGATTGTTCTGCCTTTTAGTGCTTTAGACACGTTTTCAGTAATTTTGTTTTGGATTCACATATTGACTGACTTCCATATTATTTATTGGTTTGGTGCCTAACATACTGAAAAACACTGAAAAGACAGGTTTCTGGTAAAGTCGTTTAATTTCCTCATATAGGTGGCTTTGCATGCACTTTAAGGTTTGGTAAATAACAATCCGAAAAAAAAGCTATAATTAACTTTTTTGATAATGTTCTTTTTTTCCACATAAATTCCCTGAATTTTGGCAGAATTTTTTTATTTTTTTTTAATATTTTTTCTCTTTAAAGAGTGTTATTTGTGGGTTTTAACGTGTTGGTACTTAAGGAACTTCAAAACAGTCATAATACACGTTTTTCGTAATGTCCTTTCGTTTCCCAAAGATAGGGTTCTTTGCATGTATTTAAGCGTTTTTATAGGTAACATGATTAAAAACACTTAAAACACATGTTTTTTCTAATGTTTTTTCTGCTTCTCCATAAAGGAGTGTTTTGCATGCGCTTTAGCGTTTTGGTATGTAAGGAGCTCAAAAACACATAATGGCAAGTTCTTGGTCAAAGTTGGTTTTATTCCCATGTAATGTGATTGCCCTGCTTTCTAGTGCTTTATTGCCAAACACGCTCAAAAACACTCAAAACACTCTGGTAATGTCATTTTTTTCTCACATCAAGCTAGTTTCGCATGCTTTTTGGGATTTTGCTAACTAACAATGTGAAAAACACGGAAAATACACGCTTTTGGTAAGATTGTTCTGTTTCTCAATTAAGATTGTTATTCTTGAGTTTCAGCATTTTGGTATCTAAGAAACTTCTTTATATACACAAGTTTTTGCGCTTTTTGGCTTGTGGTTCTTGTGAACCACAAGTTTTTTTGCTCGAAAATAATAAGACACTCATTATACACGTTTCTCGTAATGTCCTTTTCTTTAGCAATAGGGAGTGCTTTGCATCCATTTTCACCTTTTTTGTAGGTAACCAGCTCAAAAATACTGAAAATATAGTTTTTTTGTAATGTTATTCTATTTTTTTTTCATATTGGTTGGTTTGCATCCGTTTTAGCGTTTTTCTACGTAAAACACCGAAAAGACACGTTTTCAGCAATTTTGTTTTCGATTCCCATATAGACTGAATTCCATGTTATTTATCGTTTTGGTGCCTAACAAGCTGAAAAACACTCATAAGACAGTTTTCTGGCAAAGACGTTTGATTTCCCCATACGAGTATAGGTGGCTTTGCATGCACATACATGGGAATAAAACCAATGTTTACCAAGAATTTGCCTTTAAGTGTTTTTCAGCTCCTTACATACCAAATCGCTAAAACGTATGCAAAACACCCTTTATGGAGAAACAGAATAACATTACCAAAAACATGTATTTTCAGTTTTTTTTATCATCTAACCTATAAAAACGCTTAAATACATGTAAAGGACCCTATGTTTGTATAACAAAAGGACATTACGAAAATTGTGTATTATGAGTGTTTTTAAGTTCCTTAAGTACCAAAATGCTAAAACCCACAAATAACACTCTTTATAGAGAGAAAAAAAAAACTTTTTTTTTTTTGTTATTCATCTTCATAGGTACCGAGATGCCAAAATTCTGGCAAAATTCATGGAAATTTTGTAAAAAAAATCTTTATAAAAAAAATAATTTTAGCCTTTTTCCGGAGTTATGTACAAACCCTGAAGTGCATGCAAATCCACCTATATGGGGAAATTACACGACTTTACCAGAAACCTGTCTTTTGAGTGTTTTTCAGCAATTTCAACAATATTACTGAAAACGTGTCTTTTCAGTGATTTACTTAAAAAAACGCTAAAACGGATGTAAACCAACCAATAAGAAGATATAGAATAACATTACCAAAAAGATATATTTTGATGTGTTTTTGAGCTTGTTACCTACAAAAAAAGCAAAAAATGGATGGAAAGCACTTTATATTGGCAAAGAAAAGGACATTACGAGAAACGTGTATGAGTGTTTTATAGTTTGACAAGAACCACAAGGTAAAAAACTAAAAAACTCGTGTACATAAAGAAGTTTCTTACATACCAAAAAAGATGAAACTCATGAATAACACTTTTAATTTTGAAACAGAAATACCTTACCAAATGTGTGTATTAGAAAAGTTTCTTACCTACGAAAATGCTGAAACTCATGAATAACACTTTTAATTAAGAAATAGAAAAACCTTATTAATGCCTCTGTTTTGAGTTTTTTTTTCACATTCTTAGTTACGAAATTCCCAAATTCCATGCAAAACTAGCTTTATGTTTGGAAATAAATGATATTACCAGAGAAGTGTCTTTTGAGTGTTTTGAGCGTGTTAGGCAATAAAGCACTAAAAAGCAGGGTAATAACATTACATGGGAATAAAAACAACTTTTACCAAGAACTTGCCTTTATGTGTTTTTGAGCTCATTACATACCAAAACGCTAAAACGCATGCAAAACAACTTTTATGGAGAAACAGAATAAAATTACCAAAAACATATATTTTTTGGGTTTTGATCATGTTATCTATAAAAACGCTTATATACATATAAGGAATCTTATGTTTGCGAAACGAAAGGACATTACGAGAAATGTGTACTATAAGTGTTTTTAAGTTCCTTAAGTACCAAAAAGATAAAACCCACAAATAACACTCTTTATTTAGAAAAAAAAAGTAAGAAAATAAAAAATAGGATTTTTTTTTTTTTGTTATTCATCTTCATAGGTACCGAGATTCCAAAAATTCTGGGAAAATTCAGGGCTATTATATGATAAAAGAAAATTATCAAAAAAGTTAATTTTAGCTTTTTTTTCGGATTGTTATATACCATACCCTAAAGTGCATTCAAAGACTCTTATATGAGGAAATTAAACGACCTTACCAGAAATCTGTTTTTTGAGTGTTTTTCAGCATGTTAGGCACCAAAACGATAAATAATAAGAAACTCACCCTATATGAGAATCCAAAACAAAATTGCTGAAAACGTGTCTTTTCAGTGTTTTACGTAGAAAAACGCTGAAACGGATGCAAACCAACCAATATCAAAAAATAGAAAAACATTACCAAAAAGGTATATTTTGAGTGTTTTTGTGCTTGTTATCTACAAAAAAACGGGAAAATTGATGCAAACCACTCTACATAAGAAAACAAAAGGACTTTGCAAGAAAGTGTATAATGAGTTTTTTATAGTTCAAAAGAACCAAAAGGCAAAAAACACAAAAAACTCGTGTATATGGATACCAAAATGCTGAAACTCATGAATAACACTCTTAACTGAGAAACAAAACAACCTTACTAAATGCGTGTATTTTGCGTGCTTTTCACATTCTTAGTTATCAAAACCCCAAATAACATGCGAAACCACCTTTATGTGAGAAAAAAATGACATTACCAGAAAAGTGTCTTTTAAGTGTTTTTGAGCGTGATAGGCAATAAAGCACTAAAAAGCACGGCAATGAAATTACATTAGAATAACACCAATTTATACCAAAAACTTGCCTTTAAGTGTTTTTGAGCTCCTTATATAACAAACCGCTAAAACGCATGCAAAACAAACTTTATGGAGAAACAGAATAACATTACCAAAAACATATATTTTGAGCGTTTTTTGATCATGTTATCTATAAAAACGCTGAAATACATGCAAAGAACATTATGTTTGGAAAACGTGTATTATGAGTGTTTTTTTTTTAAGTTCTTTAAGTACCAAAAAGCTAAAACCCACAAATAACACTCTTTATTGAGAAAATAAAAAAAATATATATATATAAAAAATTGGATTTTTTTTTTTTTTTTGTTATCTTCATAGTACCGAGATGCCAAAATTCTGGGAAAATTCAGGGCAATCGTATGATAAAAGAATATTATAAAAAAAGTTAATTTCAGCTTTTTTTTTTTCGAACTGTTATGTACCAAACCCTAATGTGCATGCAAAGCCTCCTATATGAAAAAATTTAACGACCTTACCAGAAATCTGTGTTTTGAGTGTTTTTTAGCATGTTAAGCACCAAAACGATAAATAATAAGGAACTCACCTCTATATGGGGATCCAAAACAAAGTTACTGAAAACGTGTCTTCTCAGTGTTTTACGTAGAAAAACGCTAAAACGGATGCAAAGCAACCAATATAAAGAAATAGAAAAACGTTACTAAAAAGGTATATTTTGAGTGTTTTTGAGCTTATTACCTACGAAAAACGCGAAAATTGATGCAAAGCACTCTATATTGAAAAACAAAAGGACATTGCAAGAAAAGTGTATAATGAGTGTTTTATAGTTCAAAAGAACCACAAGGCAAAAAACGCAAAATCTCGTGTATATGGAGAGGTTTCCTAGATACAAAAATGCTGAAACTTATGTATAACATTCCTAATTTAGAAACAGAACAACCTTAATAAATGCGTGTATTTTCAGTGCTTTTCACATTCTTAGTTACCAAAACCCCAAATTGCATGCGAAAATAGATTTGTGGGAAAAAAAAAATGACTTTACCAGGAAAGTGTCTTTTGAGTGTTTTTGAGCGTGATAGGCAAAAAAGCACTAAAAAGGAAGGCAATCACATTACATTGGAGGAAAACGAATTTTTACCAAGAACTTGCCTTTAAGTGTTTTTTGAGCTCCTTCTATACCAAAACACTAAAACGAATGCAAAACACTCTTTATGGTGAAACAGAATAATATTACCAAAAACATATATTTTGAGTGTTTTTGATCATGTTACCAATGAAAACGCTAAAATACATGCAAAGAACTCTATTTTTAAGAAAGGAAAGGAGATTACGAGAAACGTGTATTATCAGTGTTTTTAAGTTCATTAATTACCAAAAAGCTAAAAGCCACAAATAACACTCTTTATTAAGAAATAATAAATAAATAAATAAAAAATACGATATTTTTTTTCTTTCTTATTCATCTTCACAGGTACCGAGATGCCAAAATTCGGGCAAAATTCAGGAAATTATGTGAAATAAGAACATTATCAAAAAAGTTAAGTTTAGTTTTTTTTTTTTTTCGGACTATTTTGTACCAAACCCCTAAAGTGCATGGGGAAATTAAACGTGTTTGCCAGAAAACGGTCGTATGAGAGTTTTTCAGCATCTTAAGAACCAACACGATAAATAACATGGAAGTCAGTCTATATGGGAATCCAAAACAATATTACTAAAAACGTGTTTTTTCGGTGTTTTACGTAGAAAAATGATAAAACGGAAGCAAACCAACCAATATGAATGAATAGAATAACATTACCAAAAAGGTATATTTTGAGTGTTTTTGAAATTGTTACCTACAAAAAACGCGAAAATAGATGGAAAGCAAAAGGACATTACGGGAAACGTGTATAATGAGTGTTTTATAGTTTCACAAGAACTACAAGGCAAAAAACACAAAAACTCGTGTATATAGAGAAGTTTCTTACATTCCAAAATGCTGAAACTCTGGAACAACACTTTTAATTGAGAAACAGAACAATCTTACTAAATGCGTGTATTTTGAGTGCTTTTCACATGCTTAGTTACCAAAATCCCAAATTGCATGCGAAACCAGCTTTATGTGGGAAAAAAATGACATTACCGGAAAAATGTCTTTTGAGTGTTTTTGAGCGAGTTAGGCAATAAAGCACTAAAAAGCAGGGCAATCACATTACATTGAAATAAAACCAATTTTTAACATGAACTTGCCTTTAAGTGTATTTGAGCTCCTTATATACCAAAACACTAAAATGCATGCAAAATACACTTTAGGGTGAAACAGAATAACATTACCAAAAACATGTATTTTGAGTGTTTTTGATCATGTTACCAATAAAAACGCTTAAATACATGCAAAGAAACCTATTTTTGGGAAACGAAAGGACATTACGAGAAACGTGTATTATGGGTGTTTTTAAGTTTATTAAGTACGAAAAAGCTAAAAGCCACAAATTACACTCTTTATTGAGAAAAAATAAATGAATAAATAAAAAAATACGATATTTTTTTTTCATTCTTATTTATCTTCACAGGTAAGGAGGTGCCAAAATTCGGGCAAAGTTCAGGAAATTATATAAAAAAAGAACATTATCAAAAAAGTTACATTTAGCTTTTTTTTCGGACTCATGTACCAAACACCTAAATTGCATGCAAAGCCACCTATATGGGGAAATTGAACGTCTTTGCCAGAAAACTGACTTATGAGGGTTTTTCAGCATGTTAGGAACCAACACGATAAAACCCAAGGAAGTCAATCTATATGGGAATCCAAAAATAAATTACTGAAAACGTTTCTTTTCGGTGTTTTACGTAGAAAACGCTAAAACGGATGCAAACCAACCAAAATGAAGAAATAGAATAACATTACCAAAAACGTATATTTTGAGTGTTTTTGATATTGTTACCTACAAAAAAACGCGAAAATGGATGGAAAGCACTCTATATTGGGAGGCAAAAGGCAATAAAAAGCATTTTAGGCACCAAAGCGATAAATAATATGAAAGTCACTCTATATGGAAATCCAAGGCAATATTACTGGAAACGTGTCTTTTTTAAAGATTTACGTAGAAAAACGCTAAAACAGATGCAAACCAACCAATATGAAGAAATAGAATAACATTACCAAAATATATATTTTGTGTGTTCTTGAGCTTGTTACATAAAAAAATGCGAAAATATATGCAAAGCACTCTATATAAGTAAAAAAAAAAAAAAAGACATAACGAGAAACGTGTAAAATGAGTGTTTTATAGTTTCACCAGAATCACAAGGCAAAAAACGCAAAAACTCGACTATATGGAGAAGTTTCTAAGATACCAAAATACTGAAACTCATGAATAACACTCTTAATCAAGAAACAGAACAACCTTACTAAATGCGTGTATTTTGAGTGTTATTTTACATTCTTAGTTACCAAAACCCCAAATTCCATGCGAAACTAGCTTTATGTAGGAAAAAAATGACATTATCAGAAAAGTGTCTTTGAGTGTTTTTCAGCGTGTTAGGCAATAAAGCACTAAAAAGCAGGGTAATCACATTACATGGGAATAAAACCAAGTTTTACGAAGAACTTGCCTTTTAGTGTTTTTGACACGCTTTTAGTAAGGTTGTTCTGTTTCTCAATTAAGAGTGTTATTGAAGAGTTTCAGCATATATACGAGTTTTTGCGTTTTTTGCCTTGTGGTTTTTTTTAACTATAAAACATTCATTATACACTTCTCTCGCAATGTCCCTTTGTTTCCCAATATAGAGTGCTTTGTATCAATTTTCGCGTTTTTTTTTTTGTAGGAAACAAGCACAAAAACACTCAAAAATATACATTTTTGGTAATGTTATCCTGCTTCTTGATATTGGTTGGTTTGTATCAGTTTTAGCGTTTTTCTACGTAAAACACTGAGAAGACACGTTTTCAGTAATTTTCTTTTGGATTCCCACATAGAGTGAGTTCCTTATTATTTATCGTTTTGGTGCCTAATATGCTGAAAAACACTGAAAAGACATATTTCTTGTTAGATCTTTAATGTCCTCATATGGGAGGCTTTGCATGTCTTTTAAGTGTTTGTGAGCGTGTTACGCAATAAAGCCCTGAATGCCAAGGCAATCACATTACATGGGAATAAAACCAAATTTTACCAAGAATTTACCTTTAAGTGTTTTTGAGCTCCTTATGTACCAAAACGCTAAAACGCATGCAAAATACATTTGATGGAGAAACAGAATAACATTACAAAATACACGCTTAAATACATGTAAAGAACCTTATTTTTGGGAAACGAAAGAACATTACGAGAAACGTGTATTATGAGTGATTTTTAATTTCCTTTAGTACCAAAAAGCTAAAACCTTCAAATAACACTCTTTTGTAAAATAAATAAATTTAAAAAATGGGAATTTTTTTTTATTATTCATCTTTATAGGTACCGAGATGCCAAAATTCTGCCAAAATTCACGGAATTTATGTGGAAAAAAGAATATTATCATAGAAGTTAATTATAGCTTTTTTTTTTCGGTTTGTTATGTACCAAACCTTAAAATGCATGCAAAGCCACCTATATAAGGAAGTTAAAGGACTTTTAACAGAAACCTATCTTTTCAGTGTTTTTCAGCATGTTAGGCACCAACACGATAAATAATATGGAAGTCAGTCAATATGTGAATCCAAAAGAAAATTACTGAAAATGTGTCCTTTCAGTGTTTTACGTAGAAAAACGCTAAAGCGGATACAAACCATCCTATATGAAGAAATAGAATAACATTACCAAAAAGATATATTTTGATTGTTTTTGAGCTTGTTACCTACAAAAAAAATGCAAAAAAATCGATGTAAAGCACTCTTTATTAGGAAAGAAAAGGATATTACGAGAAACGTGTATAATGAGTGTTTTATAGTTTTTAAAAGAATCACAAGACAATAAATGCAAAAACTCGTCTATATAGAGATATTTTTTACATATCAAAATGAATAAATGCATGAATAACACTTTTAATCGATTAACAGAACTACCTTACCTAATTGAGTATTTTGAGTGTTTTTCACATTCTTAGTTACGAAAATGCCAAATTACATGCGAAACTACCATCATTTGGGAAAAAAAAATGACATTACCAGAAAAGTGTCTTTTGAGTGTTTTTCATCGTGATATGCAACAAATCACTAAAAAGCAGAACGATCACATTACATGGGAATAATCCTAACTTTAACAAAGAATTTGCCTTTAAGTGTTTTTGAGCTCCTTATATACTAAACCGCTAAAACGCATGCAAAACAAACTTTATGGAGAACCAGAATAACATTACCAAAAAGATGTATTTTGAGTGTTTTTGACAATGTTATCTATAAAAACGCTTAAATACATGCAAAGAACCTTATGTTTGGGAAACGTAAGGACATTACGAGAAACGTGTATTATGAGTGTTTTTAAGTTCCTTAACTTCCAAAAAGCTAAAAACCACAAATAACATTCGTTATTTAGAAAAAAAATAAAAAATAAAAAAAATAAACGAAAGGTTTTTCTTTTCTTTTTTTGTTATTAACCTTCATAGGTACCAAGAGGCCAAAATTCCGGGAAAAATTAGGGCAATTATATGATAAGAGAATATTGTAAAAAAAAAGTTGATATTAGCTTTTTTTCGGACTTTTATGTACCAAACACTAAAGTGCACTCAAAGCCTCCCATATGAGGAAATTAAACGACCTTACCAGAAATCTGTGTTTTGAGTGTTTTTCAGCATGTTAGGCACCAAAACGATAAATAATATGGAACTCACTCTCTATGGCAAACCAAAACAAAATTACTGGAAACGTGTCTTCTCAGTGTTTTACGTAGAAAAACGCTAAAACGGATGGAAACCAACAAATATCAAGAAGTAGAAAAACATTACCAAAAAGGTATATTTTGAGTGTTTTCGATGTTGTTACCTAAAAAAAAAAAAAAACGCGAAAATTGATACAAAGCACTCTATATTGGAAAACAAAGGGACATTGCGAGAAAAGTGTATAATGAATGTTTTATAGTTTAAAAGAACCACAAGGCAAAAAACGCAAAAACTCGTGTATATGGAGAAGTTTCCTAGATACGAAAATGCTGAAACTCCTGAAGTGCTCCTCCCTGAGCAACAGAGCAACTTTACTAAATGCGTATATTTTGAGTGCTTTTCACATTCTTAATTGAGCAACAGAGCAACTTTACTAAATGCGTGTATTTTCAGTGCTTTTCACATTCTTAGTTACCAAAATCCCAAATTACATGCGAAACCAGCTTTATGTGGGAAAAAAACGACATTACCAGAAAAGTGTCTTTTGAGTGTTTTTGAGCTTGATAGGCAATAAAGCACTAAAAAGCATGGGAATCACTTTACATGGCAATAAAATCAATTTTTACCAAAAACATGCCTTTAAGTGTTTTGAGCTCCTTATATACCAAAACGCTAAAACGCATGCAAAGCACACTTCATGGAGAAAGAGAATAGCATTACCAAAAACATATATTTTGAGTGTTTTTGATCATGTTACCAATAAAAACGCTTGAATACATGCAAAGAACCCTTTTTTTAGGAAATTAAAGGACATTGCGAGAAACGTGTATTACGAGTGTTTTTAAGATCATTATTTATCAAAAAGCTAAAAGCCACAAATAACACTCTTTATTGAGAAAAATAAATAAATAAATAAAAAAATACGATATTTTTTCTTTCTTTTTCATCTTCACAGGTACCGAGATGCCAAAATTTGGGCAAAATTCAGGAAATTATGTGAAATAAGAACATTATCAAAAAATTTAAATTTAGGTTTTTTTTTGTACTGTTATGTACCAAACCCTAAAGTGCATGCAAACCCACCTATATGGGGAAATTAAACGTCTTTGCCAGAAAACTGTGTTATGAATGTTTTTCAACTTGTTAGGCACCATAACGGTAAATAACATGCAAGTCACTCTATATGGGAATCTAACACAAAATTACTGAAAACGTGTCTTTTCGGTGTTTTACGTAGAAAAACGCTAAAACGGATGCAAACCAACCAATAGGAAGAAATAAAATAACATTACCAAAAAGGTACATTTTGAGTGTTTTTGACCTTGTTACCTACAAAAAACGCGAAAATGGATGCAAAGCACTCCCTATTGGGAAACAAAAGGACATTACGAGAAACGTGTTTTTTATCATGTTACCTATAAAAACACTTAAATACATCCAAAGATCCCTATATTTGGGAAACGAAAGGACATTACGAGAAATGTGTATTATGAATGTTTTTAAGTTCCTTAAGTACCAAAACGTTAAAACCTACAAATAACACTTTTTATAGAGAAAAAAAATAGCATTTTTATTCTTTTGTTATTGATATTCATAGGTACCAAGATGCCAAAATTCTGTAAAAATTCAGGGAAATTATGTGGAAAAAAGAACCTTATCGAAAAAGATAATTTTACCTTTTTTCGGAGTTATGTACCAAACCATAAACTGTATGCAAAGCCACCTATTTGGGAAAATTTAGCGACTTTACAAGAAACCTGTCTTTTGAGTGTTTTTTCGCATGTTAGGTACCAAAACGATAGATAATATGAAATTCACTCTATATAGAAATCCAAAACAAAATTACAGAAAACGTCTCTTTTAAAAGATTTACGTTAAAACACGCTAAAACGGATGCAAACCAACCAATATGAAAAAAATAGAATAATATTAACAGAAAAGTATATTTTGTGTGTTTTTTATCTTGTTACATAAAAAAGCACAAAAATGGATGGAAAGCACTGTATATTAGGAAAAAAAAAGGACATAACAAAAAACGTGTATAATGAGTGTTTTATAGTTTCACCAGAATCACAAGGCAAAAAACGCAAAAACTCGTATGTGTGGAGAAGTTTTCAAGATACCAAAATGCTGAAACTCATGAATAACTTTCTTAATCAAGAAACAGAGCAACCTTACTGAATGCGTGTATTTTGAGTGTTTTTTTACATTCTTAGTTACCAGAATCCCAAATTCCATGCGAAATTAGTTTTATATGGGAAAATGACATTACCAGAAAAGTGTCTTTGAGTGTTTTTGAGACTGTTAGGCAATAAAGCACTAAAAAGCAGGGCAATCACATTACATGGGAATAAAACCACTTTTTACGAAGATTTTGCCTTTTAGTTTTTTTGACACGCATTTAGTAAGGTTGTTCTGTTTCTCAATTAAGAGTGTTATTCATGAGTTTCAGCATTTTGGTATCTAGGAAACTTCTCCATATACACGAGTTTTTGCGTTTTTTGCCTTGTGTTTTTTTGAACTATAAAACATTCATTATACACTTTTCTCGCAATGTCCCTTTGTTTCCCAATATAGAGTGCTTTGTATCAATTTTTTGCGTTTTTTTTTTATAGGTAACAAGCTCAAAAACACTCAAAATATATATTTTTGGTAATGTTTTTCTGCTACTTGATAAATAATAAGGAACTCACTCTATATGGGAATCGAAAACAAAGTTACAGAAAACGTGTTTTCTCAGTGTTTTACGTAGAAAAACGTAAAAACGGATGCAAACCAACCAATATCAAGAAATAGAAAAACGTTTCCAAAAAGGTATATTTTGAGTGTTTTTGATCTTTTTACCTACAAAAACGCGAAAATTCATGCAAAGCACTCTATATTGGGAAACAAGAGGACATTGCAAGAAAAGTGTATTATAGTTGCAAGTGAAGTGTTTTATAGTTAAAAAGAACCACAAAGCAAACAACGCAAAAACTCGTGTATATGGAGAGATTTCCTAGATACCAAAATGCTGAAACTTATGAATAACACTCTTAATTGAGAAACAGAACAACCTTACTAAATGCGTGGATTTTAAATGCTTTTCACTTTCTTAGTTACCAAAAACCCAAAATTACATGCAAAAATAGCTTTGTGGGGAAAAAAATGAATTTACCAGAAAAGTGCCTTTTGAGTGTTTTTCAGCGTGATAGGTAATAAACCACTCAAAAGCAGGGCAATCACATTACATTGGAATAAAATCATTTTTTACCAAGAACTTACCATAAGTGTTTTTGAGCTCCTTATATACAAAACTGCTAAAACGCATGCAAAACACACTTTATGGAGAAACAGAATACCATTACCAAAACCTAGTATTTTCAGTGTTTTTGATCATGTTATCTATAAAAAACGCTTAAATACATGCAAAGAACCTTTTGTTTGGGAAACGAAAGGTCTTTTTTTTTTTTTTTTTTTTTATGTAGGAAGGATACTGGCCAAGGGCAACAAAAATCTAATAAAAAAAAATGCCCACTGAAATGCCAGTCCCTTAAAAGGGTCAAAGCAGTGGTCAAAAATTGGTGGATAAGTGTCTTGAAACCTCCCTCTTGAAGGAATTCAAGTCATAGGAAGGTGGAAATACAGAAGCAGGCAAGGAGTTCCAGAGTTTACCAGAGAAAGGGATGAATGATTGAGAATACTGGTTAACTCTTGCGTTAGAGAGGTGGACAGAATAGGAGTGAGAGAAAGAAGAAAGTCTTGTGCAGCGAGGCCGCGGAAGGAGGGGAGGCATGCAGTTAGCAAGATCAGAAGAGCAGTTAGCATGAAAATAGCGGTAGAAGACAGCTAGAGATGCAACATTGCGGCGGTGAGAGAGGGGCTGAAGACAGTCAGTTACAGGAGAGGAGTTGATGAGACGAAAAGCTTTTGATTCCACCCTGTCTAGAAGAGCAGTATGAGTGGAACCCCCCCAGACATGTGAAGCATACTCCATACATGGACGGATAAGGCCCTTGTACAGAGTTAGCAGCTGGGGGGGTGAGAAAAACTGGCGGAGACGTCTCAGAACACCTAACTTCATAGAAGCTGTTTTAGCTAGAGATGAGATGTGAAGTTTCCAGTTCAGATTATAAGTAAAGGACAGACCGAGGATGTTCAGTGTAGAAGAGGGGGACAGTTGAGTGTCATTGAAGAAGAGGGGATAGTTGTCTGGAAGATTGTGTCGAGTTGATAGATGGAGGAATTGAGTTTTTGAGGCATTGAACAATACCAAGTTTGCTCTGCCCCAATCAGAAATTTTAGAAAGATCAGAAGTCAGGCGTTCTGTGGCTTCCCTGCGTGATATGTTTACCTCCTGAAGGGTTGGACGTCTATGAAAAGACGTGGAAAAGTGCAGGGTGGTATCATCAGCATAGGAGTGGATAGGACAAGAAGTTTGGTTTAGAAGATCATTAATGAATAATAAGAAGAGAGTGGGTGACAGGACAGAACCCTGAGGAACACCACTGTTAATAGATTTAGGAGAAGAACAGTGACCGTCTACCACAGCAGCAATAGAACGGTCAGAAAGGAAACTTGAGATGAAGTTACAGAGAGAAGGATAGAAGCCGTAGGAGGGTAGTTTGGAAATCAAAGCTTTGTGCCAGACTCTATCAAAGGCTTTTGATATGTCCAAGGCAACAGCAAAAGTTTCACCAAAGTCTCTAAAAGAGGATGACCAAGACTCAGTAAGGAAAGCCAGAAGATCACCAGTAGAGCGGCCTTGACGGAACCCATACTGGCGATCAGATAGAAGGTTGTGAAGTGATAGATGTTTAAGAATCTTCCTGTTGAGGATAGATTCAAAAACTTTAGATAAGCAGGAAATTAAAGCAATAGGACGGTAGTTTGAGGGATTAGAGCGGTCACCCTTTTTAGGAACAGGTTGAATGTAGGCAAACTTCCAGCAAGAAGGAAAGGTAGATGTTGACAGACAGAGCTGAAAGAGTTTGACTAGGCAAGGTGCAAGCACGGAGGCACAGTTTCGGAGAACAATAGGAGGGACCCCATCAGGTCCATAAGCCTTCTGAGGGTTTAGGCCAGCGAGGGCATGGAAAACATTATTACGAAGAATTTTAATACGAGGCATGAAGTAGTCAGAGGGTGGAGGAGAGGGAGGAACAAGCCCAGAATCGTCCAAGGTAGAGTTTTTAGCAAAGGTTTGAGCAAAGAGTTCAGCTTTAGAAATAGATGTGATAGCAGTGGTGCCATCTGGTTGAAGTAGAGGAGGGAAAGAAGAAGAAGCAAAGTTATTGGAGATATTTTTGGCTAGATGCCAGAAATCACGAGGGGAGTTAGATCTTGAAAGGTTTTGACATTTTCTGTTAATGAAGGAGTTTTTGGCTAGTTGGAGAACAGACTTGACATGGTTCCGGGCAGAAATATAAAGTGCATGAGATTCTGGTGATGGAAGGCTTAAGTACCTTTTGTGGGCCACCTCTCTATCATGTATAGCACGAGAACAAGCTGTGTTAAACCAAGGTTTAGAAGGTTTAGGACGAGAAAAAGAGTGAGGAATGTACGCCTCCATGCCAGACACTATCACCTCTGTTATGTGCTCAGCACACAAAGACGGGTCTCTGACACGGAAGCAGTAGTCATTCCAAGGAAAATCAGCAAAATACCGCCTCAGGTCCCCCCAACTAGCAGAGGCAAAACGCCAGAGGCACCTTCGCTTAGGGGGATCCTGAGGAGGGATTGGAGTGATAGGACAAGATAAAGATATGAGATTGTGATCGGAGGAGCCCAACGGAGAAGAAAGGGTGACAGCATAAGCAGAAGGATTAGAGGTCAGGAAAAGGTCAAGAATGTTGGGCGTATCTCCAAGACGGTCAGGAATACGAGTAGGGTGTTGCACCAATTGCTCTAGGTCATGAAGGATAGCAAAGTTGTAGGCTAGTTCACCAGGATGGTCAGTGAAGGGAGAGGAAAGCCAAAGCTGGTGGTGAACATTGAAGTCTCCAAGAATGGAGATACAAAAATGCTAAAACTCATGTATAACACTCCTAATTGAGAAACAGAACAGCCTTAATAAATGCGTGTGTTTTCAGTGTTTTTCACATTCTTAGTTAGCAAAACTACAAATTGCATGCGAAAATAGATTTTTGTTAAAAAAAATAAACTTTACCAGAAAAGTGTCTTTTGAGTATTTTTGAGCGTGATAGAAAATAAAGCACTAAAAAGGAGGGCAATCACATTACATTGGAGGAAAACGAATTTTTACCAAGAACTTGCATTTATGTGTTTTTGAGCTCCTTATATACCAAAACACTAAAACGCATGCAAAACACTCTTTATGGTGAAACAGAATAACATTACCAAAAACATGTATTTTGAGTGTTTTTGATCATGTTACCAATAAAAACGCTTAAATAAATGCAAAGAACACTATTTTTGGGAAACGAAAGGAGATTACGAGAAACGAGTATTATGAGTGTTTTTAAGTTCATTAATTACCAAAAAGCTAAAAGCCACAAATAACTCTCTTTATTGAGAAACAATAAATAAGTAAATAATAAAAAATACAGTATTCTTTTCTTTCTTATTCATCTTCACAGGTACCGAAATGCCAAAATTCGGGCAAATTTCAGGAAATTATGTGAAATAAGAACATTATCAAAAAAGTTAAATTTAGCTTTTTTTTTCGAACTTTTAAGTACCAAACCCCTAAAGTGCATGCAAAGCCACCTATATGGGGAAATTAAACGTATTTGCCAGAAAACGGTCATATGAGTATTTTTCAGCATGTTAGGAACCAACACGATAAATAACATGGAAGTCAATCTATATGGGAATCCAAAAGAAAAATAACTAAAAACGTGTCTTTTCGGTGTTTTACGTAGAAAAAAGCTAAAACGGATGTAAACCAACCAATATGAAGAAATAAAATAACATTACCAAAAAGGTATATATTTTAAGTGCTTTTGAAATTGTTACCTACAAAAAACGCGAAAATGGATGGAAAGCACTCTATATTGGGAAGCAAAAGGACATTACGAAAAACGTGTATAATGAGTGTTTTATAGTTTCACAAGAACTACAAGGTAAAAAACGCAAAAACTCGTGTATATTGAGAAGTTTCTTACATTCCAAAATGCTGAAACTCTGGAACAAACCTCTTAATTAGGATCTCACTCTATATGGGAATCCAAAACAAAGTTACTAAAAACGTGTCTTCTCAGTGTTTTATGTAGAAAAACGTTAAAACGGATGCAAACTAACCAATATCAGGAAATAGAAAAACGTTACCAAAAATGTATATTTTGAGTGTTTTTGAGCTTTTTACCTACAAAAACGCGAAAATTGATGCAAAGTACTCTATATTGGGAAACAAAAGGACATTGCAGGAAAAGTGTATAATGAGTGTTTTATAGTTCAAAAGAACCACAAAGCAAACAACGCAAAAAATCGTGTATATGGAGAGATTTCTTAGATACCAAAATGCTGAAACTCATGAATAATACTCTTCAATGAGAAACAGAATAACTTTACTAAATGCATGTATTTTGAGTGCTTTTCAGATTCTTAGTTACCAAAAACCTCAAAATCCATCAAAATCAAAATACATATTTTTGGTAATGTTACTCTGTTTCTCCGTAATGGGTGTTTTACATGCGTTTTTGCGTTTTGGTATGTAAGGAGTTAGAAAAAAAAACACTTAAAGGCAAGTTCTTCGTAAAGATTGGTTTTATACCCAATTTTTATATATAAGTTATGTGATTTTTCTGCTTTTTAGGGCTTTGTTACATATCATGATCAAAAACACTTAAAAGACATTTTTCTGGTAATGTCATTTAAGCGTTTTTTATTGGAAATTTATTATTGGAAATATGATCAAAAACACTCAAAATACATGTTTTTGGTAATGTTATTATGTTTCACCATAAAGTGTATTTCGCATGCGTTTTAGTGTTTTTGTATATAAGGAGCTCAAAAAAAATTAAAGGCAAGTTCTTATTAAAAATTGGTTTTATTCCAATGCAATGTGATTGCCCAGCTTTTCAGTGCTTCTTTGCCTAACACGCTCAAAAACACTCAAAAGACATTTTTCTGGTAATGTCATTTTTTTCCCACATAAAGCTGGTTTCGCATGCAATTTGGGGTTTTGGTAACTAAGAATGTGAAAAGCACTCAAAATACACACATTTAGTAAGATTGTTTTGCTTCTCAATTAAGAGAGTTGTTCATGAGTTTCAGCATTTTGGTATCTAAGAAACTTCTTCATATACACTAGTTTTTGCATTTTTTGTCTTATGGTTCTTTTGAACTATAAAACACTCATTATATACTTTTCATGCAATGTCCTTTTCTTTCCCATTATAGAGTCCTTTGCATCAATTTTCGTGTTTTTTATAGGTAACAAGCTCAAAAAC
The DNA here is from genome assembly GCF_035594125.1 of Scylla paramamosain. Lineage (NCBI taxonomy): Eukaryota > Metazoa > Arthropoda > Malacostraca > Decapoda > Portunidae > Scylla > Scylla paramamosain. The sequence continues at coordinate 8,372,674 of NC_087197.1, forward strand.
ACTCAAAATATACTTTTTGGTAATGTTTTAATCTATTTCTTTATATTGGTTTTGTTTGCATCCGTGTTAGCGTTTTTCTACGTAAAACACTGAGAAGACACGTTTTCAGTAATTTTATTTTTGAATTCCCATATAGAGTGAGTGCCTAACATGCTGAACAACACTCAAAAGAGAGATTTCTGATAAGGTCGTTTAATTTCTTCATATAGGAGGCTTTGCATGCACTTTAGGGTTTGGTATATAAAAAAGCTAAAATTAACTTTTTTGGTAATATTCCTTTATCACATAATTGCCCAGAATTTTGGCATCTCGGTACCTATGAAGATGAATAACAAAAAAAAATCCTATTTATTTTATTTCTTTATTTTTTATTTTCTAAATAAAGAGTGTTATTTGTGAGTTTTAGCTTTTTGGTACTTAAGGAACTAATAAAAACACTCATAATACACGTTTCTCGTAATGTCCTTTTGTTTCCCAAACATAATGTTCTTTGCATGTACTTAATCTTTTTATAGATAACATGATCAAAAACACTCAAAATACATGTTTTTGGTAATGTTATTCTGTTTCTCCATAAAGTTTGTTTTTCATGCGTTTTAGCGGTTTGGTATATAAGGGGTTAAAAAACACTTAAAGGCAAATTCAAAGGCAAAACTGGTTTTATTCTCATGTAATGTGATCGTTCTGCTTCTTAGTGCTTTGTTGCATATCACACTCAAAAACACTCAAAAGGCACCTTTCTGGTAATGTATTTTTTTCCCAAATGAAGCTAGTTTCGTATGTATTTTGGCATTTTTGTAACTAAGAATGTGAAAAACACTTAAAATACACAATTTGGTAAGGTAGTTCTGTTTATCGATTAAAAGTGTTATTCATGCATTTCATCATTTTGGTATGTAAAAATTTCTCTATATACACGAGTTTTTGCGTTTATTGCCTTGTGGTTCTTTTAAAACTATAAAACATTCATTATACACGTTTCTCGTAATGTCCTTTTGTTTCCTAATATAGAGTGCTTTACATCCATTTTTGCATTTTTTGTAGGTAATAAGCTCAAAAACACTCAAAAAATATCTTTTTGGTAATGTTATTCTATTTCTTCATATAGGATGGTTTGTATCCGCTTTAGCGTTTTTCTACGTAAAACAGTGAAAAGACACGTTTTCAGTAATTTTGTTTTGGATTCACATATTGACTGATTTTCATATTATTTATCGTATTGGTGCCTAACATGCTGAAAAATATTGAAAAGACAGGTTTCTGGTAAAGTCGTTTAACTTCCCTATATAGGTGGCTTTGCATGCACTTTAGGTTTTGGTACATAACAATGAGAAAAAAAAAAGCTACAACTAACTTTCATGATAATGTTCTTTTTTTCACATAAATTCCCTGAATTTTGGCAGAATTTTGGCAATTCGGTACCTATAAAGATGAAAAACAAAAAAAAATTCCATTTTTTTATTTTTTTTTATTTATTTTTATTTTTTTCTAAAAAGTGTTATTTGTCTGTTTTAGCTTTTTTGGTACTGAAGGAACTTAAAAATCATTCATAATACACGTTTCTCGTAATGTTCTTTCGTTTCCCAAACATAAGGTTCTTTGCATTTATTAAAGCGTTTTTTTTTAGATAACATGATCAAAAACACTCAAGATACATGTATTTGGTAATGTTATTCTGTTTCTCCATAAAATGTATTTTGCATGCGTTTTAGCGTTTTGTTATGTAAGGAGCTCAAAAACATTTAAAGCCCAGTTCTTGGTAAAATTTGGTTTTATTTCCATGTAATGTGATTGCCCTGGTTTTTAGTGCTTTATTGCGTAACACGCTCAAAAACACTGAAAAGACATGCAAAGCCTCCCATATGAGGAAATTAAAGACGTTACCAGAAATCTGTCTTTTGGGTGTTTTTCAGCATGTTAGGCACCAAAACGATAAATAATAAGGAACTCACTCTATGTGGGAATCCAAAAGAAAATTACTGAAAACGTGTTTTCTCAGTGTTTTACGTAGAAAACATTGCGAGAAAAATGTATAATGAATGTTTTATAGTTCAAAAAATCCAAAAGGCAAAAAACGCAAAAACTCGTGTAAATGCTGAAACTCATGAATAACACTCTTAACTGATAAACAGAGCAACCTTACTAAATGCGTGTCAAAAACACTAAAAGGCAAGTGCTTCGTAAAAGTTGGTTTTATTCCCATGTAATGTGATTGCCCTGCGTTTTAGTGCTTTATTGCCTAACACGCTCAAAAACACCCAAAGACACTTTTCTGGTAATGTCATTTTTTTCCCACATAAAGCTAGTTTCGCATGGAATTTGGGGTTTTGGTAACTAAGAATGTAAAAAAACCACTCAAAATACACGCATTTAGTAAGGTTGTTCTCTTTCTTAATTAAGAGTGTTATTCATGAGTTTAAGTATTTTGGTATCTTAGAAACTTCTACATACAGTCGAGTTTTTGCGTTTTTTGCCTTGTCATTCTGGTAAACTATAAAACACTCATTATACACGTTTCTCATTATGTCCTTTTTTTTTCCTTATATAGAGTGCTTTGCATCCATTTTCGAGTTTCTTTTTATGTAACAAGCTCAAAAAAAAACAAAATATACTTTTTTGGTAATATTATTCTAATCCTTCATATTGGTTGGTTTCCCTCCGTTTTAGCGTTTTTCTACGTAAATCTTTTAAAAGACACGTTTCCAGTAATTTTGTTTTGGATTTCCATATAGAGTGACTTTCATATTATTTAACGTTTTGGTTCCTAACATGCTTTTTGGTGCCTTTTGCTTCCCAATATAGAGTGCTTTCCATCCATTTTCGCGTTTTTTGTAGGTAACAATTTCAAAAACACTCAAAATATACCTTTTTGGTAATGTTATTCTATTTCTTCATTTTGGTTAGTTTGCATCCGTTTTAGCGTTTGGTATATAAAAAACACCGAAAAGACACATTTTCAGTAATTTTGTTTTGGATTCCCATATAGATTGACTTCCTTGGGTTTTATCATGTTGGTTCCTAACATGCAGAAAAACACTCATAAGAAAGTTATCTGGCAAACACGTTTAATTTCCCCATATAGGTGGCTTTTCATGCACTTTAGGGGTTTGTTACATAACAGTCCGAAAAAAAATGCAAAATTTAACTTTTTTGATAATGTTTTTTTTTATATAATTTCCTGAAGTTTGCCCGAATTTTGGCACCTCGTTACCTGTGAAGATGAATAAGAATGAAAAAAAATCGTATTTTTTTTTATTTACTTTTTTTTCTCAATAAAGAGTGTAATTTATGGCTTTTAGCTTTTTCGTACTTAGTTAACTTAAAAACAATAATAATATACGTTTCTCGTAATGTCCTTTCATTTCTCAAAAATAAGGTTCTTTGCATATATTTAAGTGTTTTTATTGGTAACATGATCAAATCACTGAAAATACATGTTTTTGGTAATGTTATTCTGTTTCACAATAAAGAGTGTTTTATATGCGTTTTAGTGTTTTGGTATATAAGGAGCTAAAAAACACATAAATGCAAGTTCTTGGTAAAAATTCGTTTTCCTTCTTTTTAGTGCTTTATTTTCTATCACGCTCAAAAACACTCAAAAGACACTTTTCTGGTAAAGTCTTTTTTTTCCCACATATCTATTTTCGCATGCAATTTGGGGTTTTGCTAAGAATGTGAAAAGCACTCAAAATACACGCATTTATTAAGGCTGTTCTGTTTCTAAATTAGGAATGTTATACATAAGTTTCAGCATTTTTGTATCTAGGAAACCTCTCCATATACACGAGATTTTGCGTTTTTTGCCTTGCGGTTCTTTTGAACTATAAAACACTCATTATACACTTTTCTTGCAATGTCCTTTTATTTCCCAATATAGAGTGCTCTGCATCAATTTTCGCATTTTTTGTAGGTAACATGCTCAAAAACACTCAAAATATATCTTTTTAGTAACGTTTTTCTATTTCTTGATATTGATTTTGGCCTTTTTTTACGTAAAACACTGAGAAGACACGTTTTCAGTAGCTTTTTTTTGGATTCCCATATAGACTGAGTTCCTTATTATTTATCGTTTTGGTGCCTAACATGCTAAAAAACACTCAAAAGACATAGTTCTGCTAAGGTCGTTTAATTTCCTCATATAGGAGTCTTTGCATGCACTTTAAGGTTTGGTACATAACAGTCCGAAAAAAAAACAGGAAAATTAACTTTTTTGATAATACTCTTTGATCATATGATTGCCCTGAATTTTTCCAGAATTTTGGCATCTCGGTACCTATGAATATGAATAACAAAAAAAAAAAAAAAAATCCTATCTTTTTTATATTTTTATTTTTTATTTTCTAAAAAAAGAGTGTTATTGGTGGGTTTTAGCTTTTTGGTACTTAAGGAACTTAAAAAAAAACACTCATAATACACGTTTCTCGTAATATCCTTTTGTTTCCCAAACATAATGTTCTTTGCATGTAATTAACCGTTTTTATAGATAACAATATCAAAAACACTCAAAATACATGTTTTTGTTAATGTTGTTCTGGTTCTCCATAAAGTTTGTTTTTGTATGCGTTTTAGCGGTTTGGTATATAAGGACATCAAAAACACTTAAAGGCAAGTTTTTGGTATAAATTGGTGTTATTCCAATGTAATATTATTAGAGTGCTTTGCATCAATTTTCGCGTTTTTTTGTAGGTAACAAGCTCAAAAACACTCAAAATATACCTTTTTGGTAATGCTTTTCTATTTCTTGATATTGGTAGGTTTGCATCCGTTTTAGCGTTTTTTGTACGTAAAAGAAAGAAAAAACACGTTTTCAGCAATTTTGTTTTGGATTCTCATATAGAGTGAGTTCCTTATTATTTATCGTTTTGGTGCCTAACATGCTGAAAAACACTCAAAATACAGATTTCTGGTAAGGTCGTTTAATTTCGTCATATAGGAGTCTTTGCATGCACTTTAGGGTTTGGTACATAACAGTCCGAAAAAAAAGCTAAAATTTTCTTTTTTGATCATTTTTGTTTTAACATATAATAGTCCTGAATTTTCCCAGAATTTTGGCATCTCGGTACCTATGAAGATGAATAACAAAAAAAAAAACTATTATTTTATTTTCTTACTTTTTTTTCTAAATAAAGAGTGTTATTTGTGGGTTTTAGCTTTTTGGTACTTAAGAAACTTAAAAACACTCATAATACACGTTTCTCGAAATGTCCTTTCGTTTCCTGCACATAACACTTACAATATACACATTTCTCGTAATGTCCTTTCGTTTCTTAAACATAAGGTTTTTTGCATATATTTTAAGCGTTTTTATAGATTACATGATAAAAAACACTCAAAATATATGTTTTTGGTAATTTTATTTTCTTTCTTCATAAAAAGTGTTTTGCATGCGTTTTAGCGTTTTCGTATGTAATTAGCTCAAAAACACTTAAAGGCAAGTTCTTGGTAAAAGTTGTTATTATTCCCATGTAATGTGATTCCCCTGCTTTTCAGTGCTTTATTGCCTAACACACTGAAAAACACTCAAAAGACAATTTTCTGGTAATATCATTTTTTTCCCACATAAAGCTAGTTTTGCATGGAATTTGGGGTTTTGGTAACTAAGAATGTGAAAAAAACTCAAAACACAGGCATTTACTAAGGTTGTTCTATTTCTTAATTAAAAGTGTTATTCATGAGTTTCAGCATTTTGGTATGTAAGAAACTTTTCTAATACACACATTTGGTAAGGTATTTCTGTTTCAAAATTAAAAGTGTTATTGATGAGTTTCAGGTTTTTGGTATGTAAGAAACTTCTTTATGTACACGAGTTTTTGAGTATTTTACCTTGTGGTTCTTGTCAAACTATAAAACACTCATACACGTTTCTCGTAATGTCCTCTTCTTTGCCAATATAAAGTGCTTTCCATCCATTTTTGCTTTTTTTGTAGGTAAGAAGCTCAAAAACACATCAAAATATATCTTTTTGATAATGTTATTCTATTTCTCCATATTCGTTGGTTTGCATCCGATTTAGCATTTTTCTACGTAAAACACTGAAAAGACACTTTTTCAGTAATTTTGTGATGGATTCCCACATTTAGTGACTTCCATATTATTTATCGTTTTGGTGCCTAACATGCTGAAAAAAAAACAGAAAAGACAGGTTTCTGGTAAGGTCGTTTAATTTCCCCATATAGGTGGCTTTGGATGCACTTTAGGGTTTGGTACATAACAGTCCGAAAAAAAAGCTAAAATCTACTCTTTTTCATAATGTTCTTTTTTCACATATTTTCCCTGAATTTTGGCAGAATTTTAGAATCTCGGTACCTATGAAGATGAATATAAAAAAATCCTATTTTTTTTATTTATTTATTTATTTTTTCCCTATAAAGAGTGTTATTTGTGGGTTTTAGCTTTTTGGTACTTAAAGAACTTAAACACTCATAATACACGTTTCTCGAAATGTCCTTTCGTTTCCTGAACATAAGATTCTTTGCATGTATTTAAGCGTTTTTATAGGTAACATGATCAAAAACACTCAATATACAAGTTTTTGGTAATGTTATTCTGTTTCTAAATAAAGGGTGTTTTGCATGCGTTTTAGCGTTTTGGTATATAAGGAGCTCAAAAACACAGAAAAAACACTTGGTAAAAGTTGATTTTATTCCCATGTAATGTGATTGCCCTGCTTTTAGTGCTTTATTGCCTATCATGCAAAAAAAAAAAAAAAAAAAACACTTAAAAGACATTTCTGGTAATGTCATTTTTTTTCCCACATAAGGCTACTTTCACATAAAATTTGGGGTTTTGGTAACTGAGAATGTGAAAAACACTCAAAATACACGCATTTGGTAAGGTTGTTCTGTTTCTTAATTAATAGTGTTATTCAGGAGTTTCACCATTTTGGTATCTAAGGAACTTCTCCATATATACGAGTTTTTGCCTTGTGGTTCTTGTGAAACTATAAAACACTCATCATGCAAGTTTCTCGTAATGTCCTTTTGTATCTCAATATAGAGTGCTTTTTATCCATTTTCGCGTTTTTTGTAGATAAGAAGCTCAAAAACACTGAAAATATACCTTTTTTGATAATGTTATTCTATTTCTTTATATTCGTTGGTTTGCATCTGTTTTAGCGTTTTTCTACGTAAAACACTGAAAAGACACTTTTTCAGTAATTTTGTGATGGATTCCCATATTGAATAACTTCCATATTATATATCGTTTTGGTGCCTAACATGCTGAAAAACACTCAAAAGACAAGTTTCTCGTAAAGTCGTTTAATTTCCTCATATACGTGGCTTTGCATGCACTTTAGGGTTTGGTACATAACAGTCCGAAAAAAAAAGCTAAAATTAAATTTTTTTCATAATTTTTTTTTCACATAGTTTTCCTGAATTTTGCCAGAATTTTGGCATCTTGGTACCTATGAAGATGAATAACAAAAAAAAATAAATAAATTCCTATCTTTTTATTCATTTATTTATTTATTTTTCTATAAACAGTGTTATTCATGGGTTTTAGCTGAATGGTACTTAAAGAACTTAAAAACACTCGTAATACATGTTTCTCGAAGTGCCCTTTAATTTCCCAAACATAAGGTTCTTTGCATGTATTTAAGAGTTTTTATAGGTAACATGATCAAAAACACTCAAAATACATGTTTTTGGTAATGTTATTCTCTTTCTCCATAAAGGGTGTTTTGCGTTCGTTTTAGCGTTTTGGAATATAAGAAGCTCAAAACCACTTAAAGGCAAGTTGTTAGTAAAAGTTAGCTTTACTTCCATGTAATGTGATTGCCCTGCTTTTTAGTGTTTTATTTTCTATCAAGCTAAAAAAAAAACACTTAAAAGACACTTTTCTGGTAATGTCATTTTTTTTCCCACATAAAGCTACTTTCACATAGAATTTGGGGTTTTGGTAACTAAGAATGTGAAAAACACTCAAAATACACGCATTTGGTAAGGTTGTTCTGTTTCTCAATTTAGAGTATTATTCAGGAGTTTCAGCATTTTGGTATCTAAGAAACTTCATATATATGAGTTTTTTGCGTTTTTAGCCTTGTGATTCTTGAGAATCTATAAAACACTCATTATACACGTTTCTCGTAATGTCCTTTTGTTAACCAATAGAGAAAGAGAAAAAAAACACAAAAGACAGATTTCTCGTAAAGTCGTTTAATTTCTCCATATAGTTGGCTTTGCATGCACTTCATGGTTTGGTACATAACAGTCCGAAAAAAAAGATAAAATTAACTTTTTAGATAATGTTCTTTTTGCACATAATTTCCCTGAATTTTGCCAGAATTTTGGCATCTCAGTAGCTATGAAGAAGAATAACAAAAAAAAAAAAAAGAATCCTATTCTTTAATTATTTCTTTATTTTTTCTCTATAAAGAGGTTTTAGCTTTTTGGTACTTATGGAACTTAAAAACACACATAATACACGTTTTTCATAATGTCCTTTCGTTTCCCAGACATAGGGATCTTTGCATGTATTTAAGCGTTTTTAGAGGTAACATGATCAAAAATACTCAAAATAAATGTTTTTGGTAATGTTAATCTGTTTCTCCATAAAGGGTGTTTTGCATGTGTTTTAGCGTTTTGGTATATAAGGAGTTAAAAAACACTTAAATGTTGGTTTTATTCCCATGTAATGTGATTGCCCTCCTTTTTAGTGCTTTATTGCCTAACTCTCACAAAAACCCTCAAAAGATACTTTTCTGGTAATGTAATTTTTTTTCCCACATAAAGCTAGTTTCGTATGCAATTTGGTGTTCTAGTAACTAAGAATGTGAAAAACACTCAAAATGCACTCAATTAGTAATGTTATTCTGTTTCTTAATTAAGAGTGTTATTCAGGAGTTTCAGCATTTTGGTATCTAAGAAACTTCTCCATATATACTAGTTTTTGCGTTTTTTGGTTCGTGGTTCTTGTGAAACTATAAAATACTCATTATCCACGTTTCTCGTAATGTCTTTTTATTTCCCAATATAGAGTGCTTTGCATCCATTTTCACGTTTTTTTTTTTTGTTGGTCACAAGCTCAAAAATACTTAAAATATACCTTTTTGGTAATGTTATTCTATATCTTCATATTGTTCTGTTTCCATCCGTTTTAGCGTTTTTTACGTAAAACACTGAAGAGACACGTTTTCAGTAATTTTGTTTTGGATTCCCATATAGAGTGACTGCCATATTATTTATCGTTTTGGTACCTAATATGCTGAAAAACATTCCAAAGACAGTTTGTAAAGTCGTTTAATTTCCCCATATAGATGGCTTTGCATGCACTTTAGGGTTTGGTACAATACAGTCCGAAAAAAAAAAGCTAAAATTAACTTTTTCGATAATGTTCTTTTATCCACATAATTTCCCTGAATTTTAACAGAATTTTGGCATCTCGGTACCTCTGAAGATGAATAACAAAAAAAAAAAAAATTATTTTCTTTTATTTTATTTATTTATTTTTATTTATTTATTTATTTATTTTTTTTTTTTTGTTTCTTCATAAAGAGTGTTATTTGTGGGTTTTAACTTTTTGGTATTTAAGTAACTTAAAAACACTTATAATACACGTTTCTCGTAATATCCTTTCGTTTTTCAAACAGGATTCTTTGCATGTATTTAAGCGTTTTTATAGGTAACACGATCAAAAACACTCAAAAATACATGTTTTTTGTAATGTTTTTGTTTTTCTCCAAAAAGGATTTTTTGGTTTTAGCTTTTTGGTATGTAAGGAGCTCAAAAATATTTAACGGCAAGTTCTTGGTAAAATTTGGTTTTATTCCCATGTAATGTGATTGCCCTGGCTTTTAGTGCTAATAACATTACCAAAAACATGTATTTTGAGTGTTTTTTATCATATTTCCAATAAAAACGCTTAAATGACATTACCAGAAAAATGTCTTTTAAGTATTTTTGAGCGTTATATGCAACAAAGCACTAAAAAGCAGAAAAATCACATAACTTGGGTATAAAACCAACTTTTACGAAGAACTTGCCTTTAAGTGTTTTTTTTTTAACTCCTTACATACCAAAACGCTAAAACGCATGTAAAACACCGTTTATGGAGAGCAAGGCAACCTATATGGAAAAATTACTCGACTTTACCAGAAAAACATTGAAAAAAATTGAAAACATTGAACATTGAAAAAGAAAAACATTGAAAAGACAGGTTTCTGGTAAAGTTGAGTAATTTTTCCATATAGGTGGCTTTGCCTGCACTTCAGGGTTTGGTACATAACGCCGGAAAAAAGCTGAAATTATTATTTTTTTAAATTTGCCTGAATTTTTCCAGAATTTTGGTATCTCGGTACCTATGAATATGAATAACAAATTTTTTTTTCTCTATGAAGTGTTATTTGTGTGTTTTAGCTTTTTGGTGCTTAAGGAACTTAAAAACACTCATAATACACGATTTTCTTAATGATTTTTCTTATACAAACATAGGGTTCTTTACATGTATTTAAGCATTTTTATAAGTAACTTGATCAAAAACACTCAAAATACATATTTTTGGTAATGTTACTCTGTTTCTCCATAAAGGGTGTTTTACATGCGTTTTAACGTTTTGGTATGTAAGGAGTTAAAAAATACACTTAATGGCAAGTTCTTCGTAAAAGTTGGTTTTATACCCAAGTTATGTGATTTTTCTGCTTTTTAGTGCTTTGTTGCATATCACGCTCAAAAACACTTAAAAGACATTTTTCTGGTAATGTCATTTAAGCGTTTTTATTGGAAATATGATAAAAAACACTCAAAATACATGTTTTTGGTAATGTTATTCTGTTTCACCATAAAGTGTATTTTGCATACGTTTTAGTGTTTTGGTATATAAGGAGCTCAAAAACACTTAAAGGCAAGTTCTTATTAAAAATTTGTTTTATTCCAATGTAATGTGATTGCCCTGCTTTTCAGTGCTTCTTTGCCTAACACGCTCAAAAACACTCAAAGGCATTTTTCTGGTAATGTCATTTTTTTCCCACATAAAGCTGGTTTCGCATGCAATTTGGGGTTTTGAAAACTAAGAATGTAAAAAAGCACTCAAAATATGCACATTTAATAAGATTGTTCTGTTTCTCAATTAAGAGTGTTGTTCATGAGTTTCAGCATTTTGGTATCTACGAAACTTCTTCATATACACTAGATTTTGCATTTTTTGCCTTATGGTTCTTTTGAACTATAAAACACTCATTATACACTTTTCATGCAATGTCCTTTTCTTTCCCATTATATAGTGCTTTGCATCAATTTTCGTGTTTTTTATAGGTAAAAAGCTCAAAAACACTCAAAATATACCTTTTTGGTAATGTTTTTCTATTTCTTTATATTGGTTTGTTTGCATCCGTGTTAGCGTTTTTCTACGTAAAACACTGAGAAGACACGTTTTCAGTAATTTTGTTTTGAATTCCCATATAGAGTGAGTTCCTTATTATTTATTGTTTTGGTGCCTAACATGCTGAACAACACTCAAAAGAGAGATTTCTGATCAGGTGGTTTAATTTCCTTATGTACGAGACTTTGCATGCACTTTTGGGTTTGGTATATAAAAAAGCTAAAATTAACTTTTTTGGTAATATTCTTTTATCATATAATTGCCCTGAATTTTCCCAGAATTTTGGCATTTTGGTACCTATGAAGGTAAATAAAAAAAATTTTAAAAATCCTATTTTTTTTTTTTTTTTTTTTTTTTTTTGTCAATAAAGGGTGTTATTTGTGGGATTTACCTTTTTGGTACTTAAGGTACTTAAAAAACACTCATAATACACGTTTCTCGTAATGTCCTTTCGTTTCCCAAACATAAGGTTCTTTGCATGTATTTAAGCGTTTTTATAGATAACGTGATCAAAAACACTCAAAATACAAGGTTTTGGTAATGTTATTCTGTTTCTCTTTAAAGTGTGTTTTGAAAGTGTTTTAGCAGTTTTGTATAAAAGGAGCTCAAAAACACTTAAAGGCAAGTTCTTGGTAAAAAATGGTTTTATTCCAATATAATGTGATTGTCCTGCTTTTGAGTGCTTTATTACCTATCACGTTGAAAAACATTCAAAAGATACTTTTCTGGTAAAGTCTTATTTTTCCCCACAAAGCTATTTTCGCATGTAATTTGGGGTTTCTGGTAACTAAGAGTGTGAAAAGCACTCAAAATACACGCATTTATTAAGGTTGTTCTGTTTCTCAATTAAGAGTGTTATTCATGAGTTTCAGCATTTTGGTGTCTAGGAAATCTCTCCATATACACGAGTTTTTGCGTTGTTTGCTTTGTGGTTCTTTTGAACTATAAAAATCTCATTATACACTTTTCTTGCAATGTCCTTTTGTTTCCCAATATAGAGTACTTTGCATCAATTTTCGCGTTTTTGTAGGTAAAAAGCTCAAAAACACACAAAATATACATTTTTGGTAACGTTTTTCTATTTCTTGATATTGGTTAGTTTGCTTCCGTTTTAACGTTTTTCAACGTAAAACACTGAGAAGAAACGATTTTAGTAACTTTATTTTGGATTCCCATATAGAGTGAGATCCTTATTATTTATCGTTTTGGTGCCTAACATGCTTAAAAACACACAAAACAAAGATTTCTGGTAAGGTCGTTTAATTTCCTCATATTGGAGGCTTTGCATGCACTTTAGGGTTTGGTACATAACAGTCCGAAAAAAAAAGCTGAAATTAACTTTTTTGATAATATTCTTTTATCATATAATTGCCCTGAATTTTTCCAGAATTTTGGCATCTCGGTACCTATGAAGATGAATAACAAAAAAAAAATCCTATTTATTTTATTTTTTTTATTTTTTATTTTCTAAATAAAGAGTGTTATTTGTGAGTTTTAGCTTTTTGGTACTTAAGGAACTTATAAAAACACTCATAATACACGTTTCTCGTAATGTCCTTTTGTTTCACAAACATAATATTCTTTGCATGTACTTAAGCGTTTTTATAGATAACATGATCAAAAACACTCAAAATACATGTTTTTGGTAATGTTATTCTGTTTCTCCATAAAGTTTGTTTTTCATGCGTTTTAGCGGTTTGGTATATAAGGGGTTAAAAAACACTTAAAGGCAAATTCTTCGTACAAATTGGTTTTATTCTCATGTAATGTGATCGTTCTGCTTTTTAGTGCTTTGTTGCATATCACGCTCAAAAACACTCAAAATACACTTTTCTGGTAATGTATTTTTTTTCCCAAATGAAGCTAGTTTCGCATGTAATTTGGCATTTTTGTAACTAAGAATGTGAAAAACACTTAAAATACACAATTTGGTAAGGTAGTTCTGTTTATCGATTAAAAGTGTTATTCATGCATTTCATCATTTTGGTATGTAAAAATTTCTCTATATACACGAGTTTTTACGTTTATTGCCTTGTGGTTCTTTTAAAACTATAAAACACTCATTATACACATTTCTCGTAATGTCCTTTTGTTTCCTAATATACAGTGCTTTACATCCATTTTTGCATTTTTTGTAGGTAATAAGCTCAAAAACACTCAAAAAATATCTTTTTGGTAATGTTATTCTATTTCTTCATATAGGATGGTTTGTATCCGCTTTAGCGTTTTTCTACGTAAAACACTGAAAAGACACGTTTTCAGTAATTTTGTTTTGGATTCACATATTGACTGATTTTCATATTATTTATCATATTGGTGCCATATTGGTGCTGAAAAACATTGAAAAGACAGGTTTCTGGTAAAGTCTTTTAACCTATATAGGTGGCTTTGCATGCACTTTAAGTTTTGGTACATAACAATCAGAAAAAAAAGCTATATTTAACTTTCATGATAATGTTCTTTTTTTTTCACATAAATTCCCTGAATTTTGGCAGAATATTGGCAATTCGGTACCTATGAAGATGAAAAACAAAAAAACAAAAAAATTTTTTTTTTTATTTATTCATTTATTTTTTTTTTCTAAAGAGTGTTATTTGTGGGTTTTAGCTTTTTTGGTACTGAAGGAACTTAAAAATCACTCATAATACACGTTTCTCGTAATGTTCTTTCGTTTCCCAAACATAAGGTTCTTTGCATGTATTTAAGCGTTTTTTTAGATAACATGATAAAAAACACTCAAAATACATGTATTTGGTAATGTTATTCTGTTTCTCCAAGAAATGTATTTTGCATGCGTTTTAGCGATTTGTTATGTAAGGACCTCAAAAACATTTAAAGGCCAGTTCTTGGTAAAATTTGGTTTTATTCCCATGTAATGTGATTGCCCTGGCATTTAGTGCTTTATTGCGTACCACGCTTAAAAACACTGAAAAGACATGCAAAGCCTCCCATATGAGGAAATTAAAGACGTTACCAGAAATCTGTCTTTTGGGTGCTTTTTAGCATGTTAGACACCAAAACGATAAATAATAAGGAACTCACTCTATGTGGGAATCCAAAAGAAAATTACTGAAAACGTGTCTTCTCAGTGTTTTACGTAGAAAACATTGCGAGAAAAATGTATAATGAATGTTTTATAGTTCAAAAAATCCAAAAGGCAAAAAACGCAAAAACTCGTGTAAATGCTGAAACTCATGAATAACACTTAATTGAGAAACAGAGCAACCTTACTAAATGCGTGTCAAAAACACTAAAAGGCAAGTTCTTCGTAAAAGTTGGTTTTATTCCCATGTAATGTGATTGCCCTGCTTTTTAGTGTTTTATTGCCTAGCACGCTCAAAAACACTCAAAGACACTTTTCTGGTAATGTCATTTTTTCCCTCATAAAGCTAGTTTCGCATGGAATTATGGGTTTTGGTAACTAAGAATGTAAAAAAAAAAAAAACACTCAAAATACACGCATTTAGTAAAGTTGTTCTGTTTCTTCATTAAGAGTGTTATTCATGAGTTTCAGTATTTTGGTATTTTGGCGTTTTTTGATTTGTGATTAGGGTGAACTATAAAACACTCATTATACACGTTTCTCATTATGTCCTCTTTTTTCCTTATATAGAGTGCTTTGCATCCATTTTCGAGTTTCTTTTTTATGTAACAAGCTCAAAAACACACAAAATATACTTTTTTGGTAATGTTATTCTATTCCTTCATATTGGTTAGTTTTGCCTCCGTTTTTGCGTTTTTCTACGTAAATCTTTTAAAAGACACGTTTCCAGTAATTTTGTTTTGGATATCCATATAGAGTGACTTTCATATTATTTATCGTTTTGATGCTTAACATGCTTTTTGATGCCTTGTGCTTCCCATTATAGAGTTCTGTCCATCCATTTTCGCGATTTTTGTAGGTTAGAATTTCAAAAACACTCAAAATATATCTTTTTGGTAATGTTATTCTATTTCTTCATTTTGGTTAGTTTGCATCCGTTTTAGCGTTTTGTACGTAAAACACCGAAAAGACACGTTTTCAGTAATTTTGTTTTGGATTCCCATATAGATTGACTTCCTTGGGTTTTATCATTTTGGTTCCTAACATGCTGAAAAACACTCATAAGACAGTTTTCTGGCAAACGTTTAATTTCCTCATATAGGTGGCTTTGCATACACTTTAGGGGTTTGGTACATAACAGTCCGAAAAAAAAGCTAAATTTAACTTTTTTGATAATGTTCTTATTTCATATAATTTCCTGAACTTTGCCCGAATTTTGGCACCTCGTTACCTATGAAGATGAATAAGAATGAAAAAAAAAATCGTATTTTTTTACTTATTTACTTTTTTTTGTCAATAAAGAGTGTAATTTATGGCTTTTAGCTTTTTCGTACTTAATGAACTTAAAAACAGTCATAATACATGTTTCTCGTAATGTCCTTTCATTTCCATAAAATACGGTTTTTTGCATATATTTAAGCGTTTTTATTGGTAACATGATCAAAAACACTCAAAATACATGTTTTTAGTAATATTCTGTTTCACCATCAAGTGTATTTTGCATGCATTTTAGTGTTTTGGTATAAAAGGAGCTGAAAATACACTTAAAGGCAAGTTTTTGTTAAAAATTGGTTTTATTCCAATATAATGTGATTGCCCTGCTTTTTAGTGCTTTATTGCCTAACACGCTCAAAAAAACTCTAAAGACATTTTTCTGGTAATGTCATTTTTTTCCCACAAAAAGCTGGATTCGAATGCAATTTGGGGTTTTGGTAACTAAGGATGTGAAAAGCACTCAAAATACAAGCAATTAGTAAGATTGTTCTTTTTCTCAATTAAGAGTGTTGTTCCAGAGTTACAGCATTTTGGAATGTAAGAAACTTCTTAATATACACGAGTTTTTGCGTTTTTTGCCTTGTAGTTCTTGTGAAACTATAAAACACTCGTTATACACGTTTCTCGTAATGTCCTTTTCCTTCCCAATATAGAGTGCTTTCCATCCATTTTCGCTTTTTTTGTAGGTAACAATTTGAAAAACACTTAAAATATACCTTTTCGGTAATGTTATTTTATTTCTTCATATTGGTTGGTTTGCATCCGTTTTAGCGTTTTTCTACGTAAAACACCGAAAAGACACGTTTTTAGTTATTTTGTTTTGGATTCCCATATAGATTGAATTCCATGTTATTTATCGTGTTGGTTTTTAACATGCTAAAAAACACTCATATGACCGTTTTCTGGTAAAGACATTTAATTTCCACATATAGGTGGCTTTGCATGCACTTTAGGGGTTTGGTAAATAACAGTTCGAAAAAAAAAAAGCTAAATTTAACTTTTTTGATAATGTTCTTATTTCACATAATTTCCTAAAATTTTGCATTTCGGTACCTGTGAAGATGAATAAGAAAGGAAAAAAATATTGTATTTATATATTTTTTTTATTTATTTATTGTTTCTCAATAAAGAGTGTTATTTGTGGCTTTTAGCTTTTTGGTAATTAATGAACTTAAAAACACTCATAATACTCGTTTCTCGTAATCTCCTTTCGTTTCCCAAAAATAGTGTTCTTTGCATTTATTTAAGCGTTTTTATTGGTAACATGATCAAAAACACTCAAAATACATGTTTTTGGTAATGTTATACTGTTTCCCCATAAAGAGTGTTTTGCATGCGTTTTAGTGTTTTGGTATATAAGCAGCTCAAAAACACATAAATGCAAGTTCTTGGTAAAAACTCGTTTTCCTCCAACGTAATGTGATTGCCCTCCTTTTTAGTGCTTTATTTTGTATCATGCTCAAAAACACTCACAAGACACTTTTCTGGTAAAGTCTTTTTTTTCCCAGAAATTTATTTTCGCATGCAATTTTGGGTTTTGATAAGAATACAAAAAGCAATCAAAATACACGCATTTATTAGGGCTGTTCTGTTTCTCAATTAGGAGTGTTATACATGAGTTTTAGCATTTTTGTATCTAGGAAACCTCTCCATATACACGAGATTTTGCGTTTTTCGCCTCGCGGTTCTTATGAACTATAAAACACTCATTATACACTTTTCTTGCAATGTCCTTTTCTTTCCCAATATAGAGTGCTTTGCATCAATTTTCGCGTTTTTTGTAGGTAACATGCTCAAAAACACTCAAAATATACCTTTTTAGTAACGTTTTTCTATTTCTTGATATTGGTTGCTTTGCATCCGTTTTAGAGTTTTTCTACGTAAAACACTGAGAAGACACGTTTTCAGTAGCTTTTTTTTTTGGATTCCCCTATAGAGTGAGTTTTTTTTTTATTATTTATCGTTTTGGTGCCTAACATGCTAAAAAAAACACTCAAAACACATATTTCTGGTAAGGTCGTTTAATTTCCTCATATAGGAGTCTTTGCATGCACTTTAAGGTTTGGTACATAACAGTCCAATAAAAAAAAACCGGAAATTAACTTTTTTGATAACACTCTTCTATCATATGATTGCCCTGAATTTTCCCAGAATTTTGGCATCTCGGTACCTATGAATATGAATAACAAAAAAAAAAAAAAAATCCTATTTCTTTATATTTTTTTATTTTCTAAATAAAGGCCTTAAAAAAATAAAAAAAAATTAAAAAAACACTCATAATACACGTTTCTCGTAATATCCTTTTGTTTCCCAAACATAATGTTCTTTGCATGTAATTAAGCGTTTATATAGATAACATTATCAATAACACTCAAAATACATGTTTTTGGTAATGTTCTGTTTCTCCATAAAGTTTGTTTTTGTATGGGTTTTAGCGGTTTGGTATATAAGGACATCAAAAACACTTAAAGGCAAGTTTTTGGTATAAATTGGTGTTATTCCAATGTAATATGATTGCCCTGCTTTTTAGTGCTTTATTGCCTATCACGCTCAAAAACACTTAAAAGACACTTTTCTGGTAATGTCATTTTTTTCTCACATAAAGGTGGTTTTGCATACAATTTGGGGTTTTGGTAACTAAGAATGTGAAAAGCACTCAAAATACACGCATTTAGTAAGGTTGTTCTGTTTCTCAATTAAGAGTGTTATTCATGAGTTTCAGCATTTTTGTATTTAGGAACCTTCTCCATATACAGGAGTTTTTGTGTTTTTAGCCTTTTGGTTCTTTTGAACTATAAAAAACTCATTATACACTTTTCTTGCAAAATCCTTTTGTTTTTTAATATAGAGTGCTTTGCATCAATTTTCGCGTTTTTTTGTAGGTAACAAGCTCAAAAACACTCAAAATATACCTTTTTGGTAATGTTTTTCTATTTCTTGATATTGGTAGGTTTGCATCCGTTTTAGCGTTTTTCTACGTAAAAGAAAGAAAAAACACTTTTTCAGTGTTTTTGTTTTGGATTCTCATATAGAGTGAGTTCCTTATTATTTATCGTTTTGGTGCCTAACATGCTGAAAAAATCTCAAAAAACAGATTTCTGGTAAGCTCGTTTAATTTCCTCATATAGGAGTCTTTGGATGCACTTTACGGTTTGGTACATAAGAGTCCGAAAAAAAAAGTTAAAATTTACTTTTTTGATAATTTTTGTTTTAACGTATAATAGTCCTGAATTTTCCCAGAATTTTGGCATTTCGGTACCTATGAAGATGAATAACAAAAAAAAAAAAATCTTATTTTTTTATTTTATTACTTTTTTTTTCTAAATAAAGAGTTATTTGTGGGTTTTAATTTTTGGTACTTAAGGAACTTAAAAACACTTATAATACACATTTCTCGTAATGTCCTTTCGTTTCTTAAACATAAGGTTTTTTGCATGTATTTAAGCGTTTTTATAGATAACATGATCAAAAACACTCAAAATATATGTTTTTGGTAATTTTATTCTCTTTCTCCATAAAAGGTGTTTTGCATGCGTTTTAGCGTTTTCATATGTAATTAGCTCAAAAACACTTAAAGGCAAGTTCTTGGTAAAAGTTGTTATTATTCCCATGTAATGTGATTCCCCTGCTTTTTAGTGCTTTATTGCCTAACACGCTCAAAAACACTCAAAAAACACTTTTCTGGTAATATCATTTTTTTCCCAAATAAAGCTAGTTTTGCATGGAATTTTGAGTTTTGGTAACTAAGAATGTGAAAAAAAACTCAAAACACAGTTTTTTGTAAGGTTTTTCTATTTCCCAATTAAAAGTGTTATTCATGAGTTTCAGCATTTTGGTATGTAAGAAACTTTTCTAATACACACATTTGGTAAGGTTTTTCTGTTTCAAAATTAAAAGTGTTATTGATGAGTTTCAGCTTTTTGGTATGTAAGAAACTTCCTTATGTACACGAGTTTTTGAGTATTTTACCTTGTGGTTCTTGTCAAACTATAAAACACTCATACACGTTTCTCGTAATGTCCTCTTCTTTGCCAATATAAAGTGCTTTCCATCCATTTTTGCATTTTTTGTAGGTAACAAGCTCAAAAACACAACAAAATATATCTTTTTGGTAATGTTATTCTATTTCTTCATATTGGTTGGTTTGCATCCGTTTTAGCGTTTTTCTACGTAAATCACTGAAAACACACGTTTTAAGTAATATTGTTCAAAAATTCAAAAAATTGCTGGAAAACACTCAAGAGACAGGTTTCTGGTAAAGTCGTGTAATTTCCCCATATAGGTGGATTTGCATGCACTTCAGAGTTTGTACATAACTCCAGAAAAAAGCTAAAATTATTTTTTTTATAATGATTTTTTTTTTTACAAAATTTCCATGAATTTTGGCAGAATTTTGGCATCTCGGTACCTATGAAGATGAATAACAATTTTTTTTTTTCAATAAAAAGTTATTTTTGGGTTTTAGCTTTTTGGTACTTAAGGAACTTAAAAATCACTCATAATACACGTTTCTCGTAATGTTCTTTCGTTTCCCAAAAATAAGGTTCTTTGCATGTATTTAAGCGTTTTTATACATAACATGATCAAAAACACTCAAAATACATGTATTTGGTAATGTTATTCTGTTTCTCCATAAAATGTATTTTGCATGCGTTTTAGCGTTTTGGTACGTAAGTGGCTCAAAAACACTTATAGGTAAGTTCTTGGTAAAATTTGGTTTTATTCCCATGTAATGTGATTGCCATGGCATTTAGTGCTTTATTGCGTAACACGCTCACAAACACCTAAAAGACATGCAAAGCCCCCCATATGAGGAAATTAAAGACATAAAAAGAAATATGTCTTTTCAATGTTTTTCAGCATATTAGGCACAAAACGATAAATAATAAGGAACTCACTCTATGTGGGAATCCAAAAGAAAATTACTGAAAACGTGTCTTCTCAGTGTTTTACGTAGAAAAACTCTAAAACTGATACAAACCAACCAATATCAAGAAGCAGAATAACATTACAAAAAATGTATATTTTGAGTGTTTTTGTGCTTGTTTCCTACAAAAAAATCGCGAAAATTGATACAAAGCATTCTATATTGGGAAACAAAGGGATATTGCAAGAAAAGTGTATAATGAATGTTTTATAGTTCAAAAAAGCCACAAGGCAAAAAACGCAAAAAACTCGTGTATATGCTGAAACTCTTGAATAACACTCTTAATTGAGAAACAGAGCAACCTTACTAAATGCGTGTCAAAAACACTAAAAGGCAAGTTCTTCGCAAAAGTTGGTTGTATTCCCATGTAATGTGATTGCCCTGCTTTTTAGTGCTTTATTGCCTAACACGCTCAAAAACACTCAAAGACACTTTTCTGGTAATGTCATTTTTTTCCCACATAAAGCTAGTTTCGCATGGAATTTGGGGTTTTGGTAACTAAGAATGTAAAATAACACTCAAAATACACGCATTTAGTAAGGTTGTTCTGTTTCTTGATTAAGAGTGTTATTCATGAGTTTCAGTATTTTGGTATCTTAGAAACTTCTCCATACAGTCGAGTTTTTGCGTTTTTTGCCTTGTGATTCTGGTGAAACTATAAAACACTCATTATACACGTTTCTCGTTATGTCCTTTTTTTTCTTTTTACTTATATAGAGTGCTTTGCATATATTTTCGCATTTTTTTTATGTAACAAGCTCAAGAACACACAAAATGTATGTTTTGGTAATGTTATTCTATTTCTTCATATTGGTTGGTTTGCATCTGTTTTAGCGTTTTTCTACGTAAATCTTTTAAAAGACACGTTTCCAATAATATTGCTTTGGATTTCCATATAGAGGGACTTTCATATTATTTATCGTTTTGGTGCCTAAAATGTTTTTTGGTGCCTTTTGCCTCACAATATAGAGTTCTTTCCATCCATTTTCGCGTTTTTTGTAGGTAACAATATCAAAAACACTCAAAATATACCTTTTTGGTAATGTTATTCTATTTCTTCATTTTGGTTGGTTTGCATCCGTTTTAGCGTTTTCTACGGAAAACACCGAAAAGACGTGTTTTCAGTAATTTATTTTTGGATTCCCATATAGATTGACTTCCTTGTGTTTTATCGTGTTGTTTCCTAACATGCTGAAAAACCCTCATAAGTCAGTTTTCTGGCAAAGACGTTCAATTTTCCCATATAGGTGGCTTTGCATGCATTTTAGGGGTTTGGTACATAACAGTCCGAAAAAAAGGCTAAATGTAAATTTTTTGATAATGTTCTTATTTTATATAATTTCCTGAACTTTGCCCGAATTATGGCACCTCCTTACCTGTGAAGATAAATAAAAATGAAAAAAAAATATCGTATTTTTTTATTTATTTATTTATTTTTTCTCAATAAAGAGTGTAATTTGTGGCTTTTAGCTTTTTCGTACTTAATGAACTTAAAAACACTCACAATACACGTTTCTCGTAATGTCCTTTCGTTTCCCAAAAATAGGGTTCTTTGCATGCATTTAAGAGTTTTTATTGGTAACATGATCAAAAACACTCAAAATACATGTTTTTGGTAATGTTATTCTGTGTCACCCTAAAGTGTATTTTGCATGCATTTTAGAGTTTTGGTATGTAAGGAGCTCAAATACACTTGAAGGCAAGTTCTTGTTAAAAATTGGTTTTATTTCAATGGAATGTCATTGCCCTGCTTTTTAGTGCTTTATTGCCTAACACGCTCAAAAACACTCAAAAGACATTTTTCTGGTAATGTCATTTTTTTCCCACATAAAGAACATTATCATGTTTGGTTTCGCATGCAATTTGGGGTTTTGGTAACTAAGGATGTGAAAAGCACTCAAAATACACGCAATTAGTAAGATTGTTCTGTTTCTCAATTAAAAGTGTTGTTCCAGAGTTTCAGCATTTTGGAATGTAAGAAACTTCTCTATATACACGAGATTTTGCGTTTTTTGCCTTGTAGTTCTTGTGAAACTATAAAACACTCATTATACACGTTTCTCGTAATGTCCTTTTGCTTCCCAATATAGAGAGCTTTCCATCTATTTTCGCTTTTTTTGTAGGTAACAATTTCAAAAACACTCAAAATATACCTTTTTAGTAACGTTTTTCTATTTCTTTATATTGGTTGGTTTGCATCCGTATTAAAATTTTTCTACGAAAAACACCGAAAAAAACACGTTTTTAGTAATATTGTTTTGGATTCCCATATAGATTGACTTCCATGTTATTTATCGTGTTGGTTCCTAAGATGCTGAAAAACTCTCATAAGACCGTTTTCTGGCAAAGACGTTTCATTTCCCCATATAGGTGGCTTTGCATGCACTTTAGGGGTTTGGTACATAATAGTCCGAAAAAAAACTAAAGAACTTTTTTGATAATGTTCTTATTTCACATAATTTCATGAATTTTGCCCGAGTTTTGGCATCTCGGTACCTGTGAAGATGAATAAGAAAGAAAAAAAATATCGTATTTTTTTTTATTTATTTATTGTTTCTCAATAAAGAGTGTTATTTGTGGCTTTTAGCTTTTTGGTAATTAATGAACTTAAAAACACTCATAATACACGTTTCTCGTAATCTCCTTTCCTTTCCTAAAAATAGAGTTCTTTGCATGTATTTTAGCGTTTTCATTGGTAACATGATCAAAAACACTCAAAATATATGTTTTTGGTAATATTATTCTGTTTCACCATAAAGAGTGTTTTGCATGCATTTTAGTGTTTTGGTATATAAGGAGCTCAAAAAACACGTAAAGGCAAGTTCTTGGTAAAAATTCGTTTTCCTCCAATGTAATGTGATTGCCTTCCTTTTTAGTGCTTTATTGCCTATCACGCTAAAAAAGACTCATAAGACACTTTTCTGGTAAAGTCTTTTTTTTTCCCACAAATCTATTTTCGCATGCAATTTGGGGTTTTGGTAACTAAGAATGTGAAAAGCACTGAAAATACACGCATTTATTAAGGTTGTTCTGTTTCTAAATTAGGAATGTTATACATAAGTTTCAGCATTTTTGTATCTAGGAAACCTCTCCATATACACGAGATTTTGCGTTTTTTGCCTTGTGGTTCTTTTGAACTATAAAACACTCATTATACACTTTTCTTGCAATGTCCTTTTGTTTTTCAATATAGTGTGCTTTGCATCAATTTTTGCGTTTTTCGTAGGTAATAAGCTCAAAAACACTCAAAATATACCTTTTTAGTAACGTTTTTCTATTTCTTTATATTGGTTGCTTTGCATCCGTTTTAGCGTTTTTCTACGTAAAACACTGAGAAGACACGTTTTCAGTAACTTTGTTTTGGATCCCCATATAGAGGTGAGTTCCTTATTATTTATCGTTTTGGTGCTTAACATGCTAAAAAACACTCAAATCACAGATTTCTGATAAAGTCGTTAATTTTTTTTTCATATAGGAGGCTTTGCATGCACTTTAGGGTTTGGTACATGACAATTCGAAAAAAAAAGCTGAAATTAACTTTTTTTATAATATTCTTTTATCATAGGATTGCCCTGAATTTTCCCAGAATTTTGGCATCTCGGTACTATGAAGATGAATAACAAAAAAAAAAAAAATCCATTTTTTTATATATTTTTTTTATTTTTTTTTTTATTTTCTGAATAGTGTTATTTGTGGGTTTTAGCTTTTTGGTACTTAAAGAACTTAAAAAAAACACTCATAATACACGTTTCGTGATGTCCTTTTGTTTCCCAAACATAATGTTCTTTGCATGTATTTAAGCGTTTTTATAGATAACATGATCAAAAAACGCTCAAAATATATGTTTTTGGTAATATTATTTTGTTTCTCCATAAAATTTGTTTTGCATGCGTTTTAGCGGTTTGTTATATAAGGAGCTCAAAAACACTTAAAGGCAAGTTTTTGGTGTAAATTGGTGTTATTGTAATGTAATTTCATTGCCGTGCTTTTTAGTGCTTTATTGCCTATCACGCTCAAAAACACTTAAAAGACACTTTTCTGGTAATGTCATTTTTTTCTTACATGAAGGTGGTTTCGCATGTAATTTGGGGTTTTGATAACTAAGAATGTGAAAAGCACGCAAAATACAAGCATTTAGTAAGGTTGTTCTGTTTCTCAGTTAAGAGTGTTATTCATGAGTTTCAGCTTTTTGGTATCTAGGAACATTCTCCATATACACGAGTTTTTGTGTTTTTTGCCTTTTGGTTCTTTTGAACTACAAAAACTCATTATACACTTTTCTTGCAAAGTCCTTTTGTTTTCTTATGTAGAGTGCTTTGCATCAATTTTCCCGTTTTTTTGTAGGTAACAAGCACAAAAACACTCAAAATATACCTTTTTGGTAATGTTTTTCTATTTGTTGATATTGGTTGGTTTGCATCCGTTTCAGCGTTTTTCTACGTAAAACACTGAAAAGACACGTTTTCAGCAATTTTGTTTTGGATTCTCATATAGGGTGAGTTCCTTATTATTTATCGTTTTGGTGCCTAACATGCTGAAAAAACACTCAAAAAACAGATTTCTGGTAAGGTCGTTTAATTTCCTCATATAGGAGTCTTTCGATGCACTTTAGGGTTTGGTATATAACAATCCGAAAAAAAGCTAAAATTAACTTTTTTGATAATTTTCTTTGATCATATAATAGCCCTGAATTTTCCCAGAATTTTGGAATCTCGGTACCTATGAAGATGAATAACAAAAAAAAAAAATCCTATTTTTTTATTTTCTTACTTTTTTTTTCTAAATAAAGAGTGTTATTTGTGGGTTTTATCTTTTTGGTACTTAAGGAACTTAAAAACACTTATAATACACATTTCTCGTAATGTCCTTTCGTTTCGCAAACATAAGGTTCTTTATATGTATTTAAGCCTTTTTATAGATAACATGATCAAAACCCAAAAAATATATGTTTTTGGTAATTTTATTGTTTCTCCATAGAAGGTGTTTTGCATGCGTTTTAGCGTATTGGTATGTAATGAGCTCAAAAACACTTAAAGGCAAGTTCTTGGTAAAAGTTGTTTTTATTCCTATGTAATGTTATTACCCTGCTTTTTAGTGCTTTATTGCCTAACACGCTCAAAAACACTCAAAAGACACTTTTCTGGTAATATCATTTATATCCCACATAAAGCTAGTTTTGCATGGAATTTGGGAATTTCGTAACTAAGAATGTGAAAAAAAACTCAAAACACAGGCATTAATAAGATTTTTCTATTTCTTAATTAAAAGTGTTATTGATGAGTTTCAGCATTTTCGTAGGTAAGAATCTTTTCTAATACACACATTTGGTAAGGTATTTCTGTTTCAAAATTAAAAGTGTTATTCATGAGTTTCATCTTTTTGGTATGTAAGAAACTTTTTTTAGTTTTTTACCTTGTGGTTCTTGTCAAACTATAAAACACTCATACACGTTTCTCGTAATGTCCTTTTCTTTGCCAATATAAAGTGCTTTCCATCCATTTTTTGCTTTTTTTGTAGGTAACAAGCTCAAAAACACATCAAAATATATCTTTTTGGTAATGTTATTGTATTTCTTCTTATTGGTTGGTTTACATCCATTTTAGCGTTTTTTTAAGTAAATCACTGAAAAGACACGTTTTCAGTAATATTGTTGAAATTGCTGAAAAACACTCAAAAGACAGGTTTCTGGTAAAGTCGTGTAATTTCCCCATATAGATGGATTTGCATGCACTTCAGGGTTTGTACATAACTCCGGAAAAAGGCTAAAATTATTTTTTTTATAAAGATTTTTTTTACAAAATTTCCATGAATTTTGCCAGAATTTTGGCATCTCGGTACCTATGAAGATGAATAACAAAAAAAAAAGTTTTTTTTTCTCTCTATAAAGAGTGTTATTTGTGGGTTTTAGCTTTTTGGTACTTAAGGAACTTAAAAACACTCATAATACACGATTTTCGTAATGTCCTTTTGTTATACAAACATAGGGTCCTTTACATGTATTTAAGCGTTTTTATAGGTTACATAAAAAAAAAACTCAAAATACATGTTTTTTGTAATGTTATTCTGTTTCTCCATAAAGGGTGTTTTGCATGCTTTTTAGCGATTTGGTATGTAAGGAGTGAAAAAACACTTAAAGGCAAGTTCTTCGTAAAAGTTGGTTTTATTCCCATGTAATGTGATTGTTCTGCTTTTTAGTGCTTTGTTGCATATCACGCTCAAAAACACTAAAAAGACACTTTTTTGGTAATGTCATTTTTTTTCCACATAAAGGTAGTTTCGCATGTAATTTGGGATTTTCGTAACTAAGAATGTGAAAAACACTCAAAATACACCCATTTGGTAAGGTAGTTCTGTTTCTCAATTGAAAGTGTTATTCATGCATTTCAGCATTTTGGTATGTAAGAAACTTCTCTATATACACTAATTTTTTCGTTTTTTGCCTTGTGGTTCGTGTGAAACTATAAAACACTCATTATACACGTTTTTCGTAATGTTCTTTTATTTCCCAATATAGAGTGCTTTCCATCCATTTTCGCATTTTTTGTAGGTAACAAGCTGAAAAACACTCAAAATATATCTTTTTGGTAATGTTATTGTATTTCTTCATATTGGTTGGTTTGCATCCGTTTTAGCGTTTTTCTTCGTAAATCACTGAAAAGACACGTTTGTTGAAATTGCTGGAAAAAACACTCAAAAGACAGATTTCTGGTAAAGTCGTGTAATTTCCCCATATAGTTGGCTTTGCATGCACTTCTGGGTTTGGTACGTAATTCCGGAAAAAGCTAAAAAAATTTTTTTATAATGTGTTTTTTTACATAATTTCCCTGAATTTTGCCTGAATTTTGGCATCTTCATACCTATTTAGATGAATAACAAAAAAAAATATATTTTTTTAGTTATTTATTTTTTCTCTATTTGTGGGTTTTTGTTTTTTGGTACTTAAGTAACTTAAAAACATAATACACGATTTTCGTAATGTCCTTTCGTTTCACAGACATAGGGTTCTTTGCATGTATTTAAGCGTTTTTATAAGTAACATGATCAAAAACACTTAAAACACATGTTTTTTGTAATGTTTTTTCTGCTTCTCCATAGAGGAGTGTTTTGCATGCGTTTTAGCGTTTTGGTATGTAAGGAGCTCAAAAACACATAATGGCAAGTTCTTGGTCAAAGTTGGTTTTATACCCATGTAATGTGATTGCCCTGCTTTCTAGTGCTTTATTGCCAAACACGCTTAAAAACACTCCAAAGACACTTCTGGTAATGTCATTTTTTTCTCACATAAAGCTAGTTTCGCATGCTTTTTGGGATTTTGCTAACTAACAATGTGAAAAACAATGAAAATACACGCTTTTGGTAAGATTGTTCTGTTTCTCAATTAAGATTGTTATTCATGAGTTTCAGCATTTGGTATCTAAGAAACTTCTTTATATACACAAGTTTCAGCGCTTTTTGCCTTGTGGTTCTTGTGAACCACAAGTTTTTTTGCTCGAAAATAATAAGACACTCATTATACACGTTTCTCGTAATGTCCTTTTCTTTCCCAATAGGGAGTGCTTTGCATCCATTTTCACCTTTTTTGTAGGTAACCAGCTCAAAAATACTGAAAATATAGTTTTTTTTGTAACGTTATTCTATTTTTTTTTCATATTGGTTGGTTTGCATCCGTTTTAGCGTTTTTCTACGTAAAACACCGAAAAGACACGTTTTCAGTAATTTTGTTTTGGATTCCCATATAGAGTGACTTCCATGTTATTTATCGTTTTGGTGCCTAACAAGCTGAAAAACACTCATAAGACAGTTTTCTGGCAAAGACGTTTGATTTCCCCATATAGGTGGCTTTGCATGCACTTTATGGTTTGCTACATAACAGTCGAGAGAAAAAAAGCTAAAATTAACTTTTTTGATAATGTTCTTATTTCAGAAAATTTCATGAATTTTGCTTGAATTTTGGCACCTCGGTACCTGTGAAGATGAATAAGAAAGAAAAAAAATATCATATTTTTTTATTTATTTATTTATTTTTTCTCAATAGAGAGTTATTTGTGGCTTTTAGCTTTTTGGTACTTAATGAATTTAAAAATACTCATAATACACGTTTCTCGTAATGTCCTTTCGTTTCCCACAAATAGGGTTCTTAGCATGTATTTAAGCGTTTTTATTGTTAACATGATCAAAAACACTCAAAATACATGTTTTTGGTAATGTTATTCTGTTTCTCCATAAAGTGTGTTTTGCATGTGTTTTAGCGTTTTGGTATATAAGGAGCTCAAAAACACTTAAAGGCAAGTTCTTGGTAAACATTGGTTTTATTCCCATGTAATGTGATTGCCCTTCTTTTTAGTGCTTTACTGCCTATCACGCTCAAAAACACTCAATAGACACTTTTCTGAAAATGTTTTTTTTTTTTACCACATAAAGCTGGTTTCGCAAGAATCTGAAAAGCACTCAAAATACACGCATTTAGTAAGGTTTTTCTGTTTCTCAATTAAGAGTGTTATTCATGAGTTTCGGCATTTTGGTATCTAGGAAACTAGCTAGTTTCGCATGTAATTTGTGATTTTCGTAAATAAGAATGTGAAAAACACTCAAAATACACACATTTTGTAAGGTAATTCTGTTTCTCAATTAAAAGTGTTATTCATGAGTTTCATCATTTTTGTATCTAAGAAACTTCTCTAGGTACAGAAATTTTTGCGTTTTTTGCCTTTTGGTTCTTGTGGAACTATAAAACACTCATTATACACGTTTCTCAGAATGTCCTTTTGTTTTGCAATACTTTGCATCCATTTTTGCATTTTTTTAGGTAACAAGCTCAAAAACATTCAAAATATAAATTTTTGGTAATGTTATTCTATCTCTTCATATTGGTTGGTTTGCATCCTTTTTAGCGTTTTTCTACGTAAAACACTGAAAAGGCACGTTTTCAGTAATATTGTTTTGGATTCCCATATTGATTGACTTCCATGTTATTATCGTTTTGGTGCCTAACATACTGAAAAACACTCAAAAGTAAGGTTTCTCGTAAAGTCGTTTAATTTCCTTATGTAGATGGCTTTACATTCACTTAAGAGTTTGGTACATAACATTCCGAAAAAAAAGCTAAAATTAACTTTCTTGATAATATTTTTTATCACATAATTGCCCAGAATTTTCCCAGAATTTTGGCATCTCGGTATCTATGAAGATGAATAATAAAAAAAAATAAAAATTGCCGTTTTTTTATATATTTATTTATTTTTTCTTTATAAAGAGTGTTATTTGTAGGTTTTAGTTTTTTGGTTCTTAAGGAACTTAAAAACACGTTTCTCGTAATGAACGTTTCTCGTAATGTCCATTCGTTTCCGAAACATAGGGTTCTTTGCATGTATTTTCGCGTTTTTATAGGTAGCATGATCAAAAACACTCAAAATACATGTTTTTTGTAATGTTATTCTAATTCTCCATAAAGGGTGTTTTGCATTCGTGTTAGCGTTTTGGTATGTAAGGAGCTAAAAAAAACTTAAAGGCATGTTCTTGGTAAAAGTTGGTTTCATTCCCATGTAATGTTATTGCCCTGCTTTTTAGTGCTTTATTGCCTAACACGCTCAAAAACATTCAAAGTCACTTTTCTGGTAATGTCATTTCTTGCCAACATAAAGCTAGTTTTACATGCAATTTGGGGTTTTGGTAAATAAGAATGTGAAAAACACTCAAAATACACGCATTTCGTAAGGTTGTTATGTTTCTCATTTAAGAGTGTTATTCATGAGTTTCAGCATTTTGGTAACTAAGAAACTTCTCCATATACACGAGTTTCTGCGTTTTTTGCCTTGTGGTTCTTGTGAAACTATAAAACTCTCATTATTCACGTTTCTCGTAATGTCCTTTTGTTTCCCAATATAGAGTGCTTTGCATCCTTTTTCGCGTTTTTTGTAGGTAACAAGATTAAAAACACTCAAAATATACCATTTTGGTAATATTCTATTTCTTCATATTTGTTGGTTTGCATCCGTTTTAGCGTTTTTCTACCTAAAACACAGAAAAGACACGTTTTCAGTATTTTGTTTTGGATTCTCATATAGAGTGACTTCCAAATTATTTATCGTTTTGATGCCTAACAAGCTGAAAATCACTCAAAAGATAGGTTTCTGGTAAAGTCGTTTAATTTCCTCATATAGGTGGCTTTGCATGCACTTTAGGGTTTGGTAAATAACAGTCCGTAAAAAAGATAAAATTAATTTTTTTGATAATGATCTTTTATCACATAATTGCCCTGAATTTTGCCAGAATTTTGGCATCTCGGTACCTATGAAGATGAATAAAAAAAATAAAAAAATTCCTGTTTTTCTATTTATTTATTTATTTTTTCTGAATAAAGAGTGTTACTTGTGGGTTTTAGCTTTTTGGTTCTTAAGGAACTGGAAAACACTCATAATACACGTTTCTCTAATATCCTTTCCTTTCCCAAACATAAGGTTCTTTGCATGTATTTAAGCGTTTTTTATAAATAACATGATTAAAAAACACTTAAAATACCTGTTGTTGGTTATGTTATTTTCTTTCTATATAAAGTGTGTTTTGCATTCGTTTTAGCGCATATAAGGAGCTGAAAAACACTTAAAGCCAAGTTCTTCGTAAACGTTGGTTTTATTCCATGTGATGTGATTGCCCTACTTTTTAGTGCTTTATTGCCTAACACTCAAAAACACTCAAAAGACACTTTTCTGGTAATGTCATTTTTTTCCCACATAAAGCTTTATTCGCATGGAATTTCGTTTTTTTTTTAACTAAGAATGTGAAATAACACTCAAAATACACGCATTTAGTAAGCTTGTTCTGTTTTTCTATTAAGAGTTTTATTCATGAGTTTCAGCATTTAGGTATCTAAGAAACTTCTACATGTATACGAGTTTTTGTGTTTTTTGCCTTGTGGATCTTGTGAAAGTATAAAACACTCATTATACACATTTCTCGTAATGTCCTTTTGTTTCCAAATATAGAGTGCTTTGCATGCATTTTCGCGTTTTTTTGTAGGTAACAAGTTCAAAAACACTCAAAATATACGTTTTTGGGGATGTTTTTTCTATTTCTTCGTATTGGTTGGTTTGCATCCGTTTTAGCGTTTTTCTACGTAAAACACTGAGAAGGCATGTTTTCAGTAATTTTGTTTTGGATTCCCATATTGAGTTACTTCAATGGTATTTATCGTTTTGGTGCCTAACATGCTAAAAACACTCAAAACACAGGTTTCTTGTAAAGTCGTTTAATTTCCATATATAGGTGGCTTTCCATGCACTTTAGGGTTTGGTACATAACAGTCCGAAAAATAATCTAGAATTAACTTTTTTTATAATGTTCTTTTTTCCACATAATTTCCCTGAATTTTGCCAGAATTTTGGCATCTTGGTACCTATGAAGATGAATAACAAAAAAAAAAAAATTGCTATTTTTTATTTATTTATTTTTTTCTCTATAAAGAGTGTTATTTGTGGGTTTTAGCTTTTTGGTACTTAAGGAACTTAAAAACAGTCATAATACACGTTTCTCATAATGTCCTTTCGTTTCCGAAATATAGGGTTCTTTGCATGTATTTAAGCGTTTTTATAGGTAACTTGATCAAAAACACTCAAAATACATGGTTTTTGTAATGTTTTTCTGTTTCTCCATAAAGGGTGTTTTGCATGCGTTTTAGCGTTTCAATATGTAAGGAGCTAAAAACACTTAAAAGCAAGTACTTGGTAAAATTTGGTTTTATTTCCATGTAATGTGATTGCCTGCTTTATAGTGCTTTATTGCCTAACACGCTCAAAAACACTCAAAAGACACTCTTCTGGTAATGTCATTTTTTTTTCCACATAAAGCTATTTTCGCATGCAATTTGCGGTTTTGGTAACTAAGAATGTGAAAAACACTCAAAATACACACATTTGATAAGCTCTCTATCTCAATTAAGAGTGTTATTCATGAGTTTCAGCGTTTTGGTACCTAAGAATCTTAAAAACACTCATAATGCACGTTTCTCGTAATGTCGCTCTTTTTCTTCATATTGGGTGCTTTGCATGCATTTTGGCATTTTTTTTCACGTAATAGCTGAAAAACACTGAAAATACACGCTTTTGGTAATAAGAACATAAAAACATAAGAAATAAGTAAATCTGCAAGAAGAATCTGCTATTATTGACTCCATTATTTGACATTCAACAGAAGTTAAGCTGACAGGTTAGACGTTAAAGTTTTATCTCCTTTCTTAAAGGTAGGTACTATATTCGCCTGCCTCCGAATTACCGATACCTCACATGACTAAAGTGATTTCCTAAGGACAGAAACTAACAGATTACTTATAACCTTTTTCCTTTCCTTAAATACTGTGGAATATATTTCATCTGGTCCTGGTGACTTGAACTTTTCAACTTATCTATCTCCTGTTCCACTATCTCTTTTAGTTATGGTAATATCTGTCAGCTTCTCATCCTCTTCTATTCTAAATATCTTCTCACTATTCGGCAAATCCTGCATGTTTTCCTGGGCAAAGACAATTAAAAAATACTCGCTCACAATTTTACTAATCTCCTCTCAACAACTAATCAGGTCCCATTCTGCTGTCTTTAAGGAACTATTGTTTCTTTATTCTTCGTCTTATATGCCTGATAAAATCCCTTAAGGTCCATCTTCGCTTGGCTGGCTATTTTTAATTCATAACTGTTTTTAGCTTTCCTTGTTAAACTCCTGACTTTTCTAATTCATTATATTATGGCCTTAAAACCACTTCCCCTGTCTTTAATCTCATATATACTTCTCCTTCGCCCTATGTAGTGTTTTAACCTCAGTCATCCATTTAGGATCATTCTTCTGCGATCTTTTTCTTCTGTAAGGGATGTTCCCTAACTTTCCTGAATGTAATTTATCAACGAAATATTTATTTCGCTTCTCCAGAAAGGGTGTTTTGCATGGGTTTTAGCGTTTCTGTACATAAGAACCTATAAAACACGTTTTTAGTAATGTTGTTTTGTATTCCTTTATAGAGTGCTTTCCATGTTTTTTAGCGTTCTGGTGTCTAACACGTTGAAAAACACTCAAAAGGCACGTTGATGATAATGTCGTTTCGTTTCCCGATAAAGGGGGCTTCCAATGTATTTTGACTTTTGGTACTTAACAATATGAAAAAGAGTTTAAGTAAAAGTTTTCGGTAGAGTTGTTTTTCCATATAAAGTGTTAATCATGTGTTTTTGAGTCTTGGTACCTAAAAAGCTCAAAATCTCTCATAATACACTTTTCTCGTAATGTCCTTTGTTTTCTCCATGTGGGATGCTTTGTGTGTAATTTGGCATTTTTGTACTTAACAAGCACAAAAACAATCAAAATACAAGTTTTTGGTAATGTTATTCTGTTTCTCCATAAAGGTTGTTTTGCATGCGTTTCAGCGATTTCGCACGTAAGAAGGTCAAAAACACTCTAAAGATACTTTCTTGGTAATGTTATTTTATATTGCCAAATAGGGTGCTTTCAATGCTTTTTAGCATTTTGATTCCTAACACTCAAGTTTCCTGTAATATAGTTTTGCTTCTTCATATAGAGATCTGCATGCATTATGATGTTTTGCTACATAATATGAGAAAAGCTTGGTAAACCAAGCTGGTTTTTTTTATTGAAAATAGGGTGTTCTTCATGCATTTTAGCGTTTTGGTGCCTAAAACGCTCAAAAAAAAAAAACTTAAAAGACACGCTTCTGGTAATTTCACATTGTTCTCCTATATAGGGTGATTCGCTTCCATTTTACCGTTTGGTACCTAACAATGTAAAAAAACACTCAAAATACAAGTTTTTGACAATGTTGTTCTGTTTGTCTATATAGAGTTTTATTCAAACGCGTTTTCGCGTTTTGTTTTTTCGATATCGAGTCCTTTCTATGATTTTTAGCGTTTTGTTGTCTAACACCCTTAAGATATGTTTCCTGTAATGTCGTTTTATTTCACCATAGAGGGCGATTTACATGTATTTTGGCGTTTTGTTTTCTGTGAAAAACACTCAAAATACACAATTTTTGTAATGTTCTCTTTCTCCAAATAGAGAGCTATTTATGCGTTTAAGCGTTTTGTTCCCTAAGAAGCTCGAAAGAAAAAAAAAATCAAAATACACGTCTCGCGTAATGTTTTTTTCTTTTCCGATGTGGTGTACTTTATATTTTGGTGTTTTTTTTTTTTTTTTTACGTAACAAGCTCATAAACACTAAAAATACACGTTTTTGGTAAAGTTATTTTGTTTTGTATTTTAAACAGTGTTTTGAATGCGTTTAAGCGTTTTGGTACGTAAGCAGCTAAAAAGGACAACGTGTCTAGGTAATATATATATATAGCTATAGAGTGTTTTTCATCCTTTTTGTGCTTTTGTGCCGAACCTGCTCCAAAAGACATTCAAAAGACATGTTTCTGAAAATGAAGTTTCAATTCATTTTTCGGTGATGTTATTCTTTTTCTCAATAAGAAAGTTTTGCATGCCTTTTAGCACTTTTTTGGACGTAAGAAGCTCCTAAACACTTCAAAGATATGTTTTTGGTAATGTAGCTTTTTTTTTTTTCTATGTAACAAACTCAAAAACTCTTAAAATACTCGGTTTTTGGTAAAGGTATACTGTTTCTCAGTACTTATTTTTATTCATTTATTTACTTTATTTATTTATTTATTTATTTATTTTTATTTTATTTTATTTTATTTTATTTTATTTTTTTGCATGGGTTTTAGCGTTTTATTACGTAAGTAAATCCAAAAAAAGACACGATTTTGGTAATATTGTTTCGTTTTCCTTTATAGGGTTTTTTTTCCATGTTTTTTTGTGCGAAAATAGATTCATGTGTTTTAGCGTTTTTGTACCTAAGAAACTCAAAAACATTCATAATGTGCGATTTTCTTAATCACTTTTTGTTTCGCCATATAGGGTAAATTATATGTATTTTCACGATATGGCATCTAAGAATGTGAAATACACTCAAATTACACGTTTTTTTTTTCTCTCTTTTTCTTGATATAGAGTACTATTCATGCGTTTTAAGCGTTTTCATAATTAAGAAGTTCAAAAACATTCATAATAAACATTTCTCGTAGTGTCTTTTCGTATCCCTTATTAAGTAGTTTGCATCCATTTTGACGTTTTTGTACGTTTCTCTTCCTAAAACGATAATAAATACTCAAAACACACCTTTATGTAAATGTTATTTCTTTTTTACATATAGGGTGATCGGCATGCATTTTTGCGTTTTGTTATCTATAAATGTGAAATACACTAAAATACACATTTTTGGTAGTTTTCTGTTTTTTTTTTTTCCACATTGAGTGCTATTTATGTGTTCTCATGTGTTGGTACCGAGGAATCTCAAAAACACTCACAATACACGCTTCTTGGAAAGTAGGTGGTTTTGCAGGCACTTTAGGGTTTGGTACATAACAGTCCGAAAAAAATCTAGAATTAACTTTTTTGATAATGTTCTTTTTTCCACATAATTTCCCTGAATTTTGCCAGAATTTTGGCATCTTGACACCTATGAAGATGAATAACAAAAAAAAAAATGCTATTTTTTTATTTATTTATTTTTTTCTCTATAAAGAGTGTTATTTGTGGGTTTTAGCTTTTTGGTACTTAAGGAACTTAAAAACACTCATAATGCACGTTTCTCATAATGTCCTTTCGTTTCCCAAATACAGGGTTCTTTGCATGTATGTAACATGATCAAAAACACTCAAAATACATGTTTTTTGTAATGTTTTTCTGTTTCTCCATAAAGGGTGTTTTGCATGCGTTTTAGCGTTTCAATATGTAAGGAGCTGAAAAACACTTAAAGGCAAGTTCTTGGTAAAATTTGGTTTTATTTCCATGTAATGTGATTGCCTGCTTTATAGTGCTTTATTGCCTAACACGCTCAAAAACACTCAAAAGACACTCTTCTGGTAATGTCTTTTTTTTTTCACATAAAGCTAGTTTCGCATGCAATTTAGGGTTTTGGTAACTAAGGATGTGAAAAACACTCAAAATACACACATTTGGTAAGGTTGTTCTGTATCTCAATTAAGAGTGTTATTCATGAGTTTCAGCGTTTTGGTACCTAAGAATCTCAAAAACACTCATAATGCACGTTTCTCGTAATGTCGCTCTTTTTCTTCATATTGGGTGCATTGCATGCATTTTGGCATTTTTTTTCAAGTAATAGCTGAAAAACACTGAAAATACACGCTTTTGGTAATAAGAACATAAGAACATAAGAAATAAGTAAATCTGCAAGAAGAATCTGCTATTATTGACTCCATTATTTTACATTCAACAGATGTTAAGCTGACAGGTTAGACGTTAAAGTTTTATCTCCTTTCTTAAAGGTAGATACTATATTCGCCTGCCTCCGAATTACCGATACCTCACATGACTAAAGTGATTTCCTAAGGACAGAAACTAACAGATTACTTATAACCTTTTTCCTTTCCTTAAATACTGTGGAATATATTTCATCTGGTCCTGGTGACTTGAACTTTTCAACTTATCTATCTCCTGTTCCACTATCTCTTTTAGTTATGGTAATATCTGTCAGCTTCTCATCCTCTTCTACTCTAAATATCTTCTCACTATTCGGCAAATCCTGCATGTTTTCCTGGGAAAAGACAATTAAAAAATACTCGCTCACAATTTTACTAATCTCTAATTCATTATATTATGGCCTTAAAACCACTTCCCCTGTCTTTAATCTCATATATACTTCTCCTTCGCCCAATGTAGTGTTTTAACCTCAGTCATCCATTTAGGATCATTCTTCTGCGATCTTTTTCTTCTGTAAGGGATGTTCCCTAACTTTCCTGAATGTAATTTATCAACGAAATATTTATTTCGCTTCTCCAGAAAGGGTGTTTTGCATGGGTTTTAGCGTTTCTGTACATAAGAACCTATAAAACACGTTTTTAGTAATGTTGTTTTGTATTCCTTTATAGAGTGCTTTCCATGTTTTTTAGCGTTCTGGTGTCTAACACGTTGAAAAACACTCAAAAGGCACGTTGATGATAATGTCGTTTCGTTTCCCGATAAAGGGGGCTTCCAATGTATTTTGACTTTTGGTACTTAACAATATGAAAAAGAGTTTAAGTAAAAGTTTTCGGTAGAGTTGTTTTTCCATATAAAGTGTTAATCATGTGTTTTTGAGTCTTGGTACCTAAAAAGCTCAAAATCTCTCATAATACACTTTTCTCGTAATGTCCTTTGTTTTCTCCATGTGGGATGCTTTGTGTGTAATTTGGCATTTTTGTACTTAACAAGCACAAAAACAATCAAAATACAAGTTTTTGGTAATGTTATTCTGTTTCTCCATAAAGGTTGTTTTGCATGCGTTTCAGCGATTTCGCACGTAAGAAGGTCAAAAACACTCTAAAGATACTTTCTTGGTAATGTTATTTTATATTGCCAAATAGGGTGCTTTCAATGCTTTTTAGCATTTTGATTCCTAACACTCAAGTTTCCTGTAATATAGTTTTGCTTCTTCATATAGAGATCTGCATGCATTATGATGTTTTGCTACATAATATGAGAAACGCTTGGTAAACCAAGCTGGTTTTTTTTATTGAAAATAGGGTGTTCTTCATGCATTTTAGCGTTTTGGTGCCTAAAACGCTCAAAAAAAAAAAAACTTAAAAGACACGCTTCTGGTAATTTCACATTGTTCTCCTATATAGGGTGATTCGCTTCCATTTTACCGTTTGGTACCTAACAATGTAAAAAAACACTCAAAATACAAGTTTTTGACAATGTTGTTCTGTTTGTCTATATAGAGTTTTATTCAAACGCGTTTTCGCGTTTTGTTTTTTCGATATCGAGTCCTTTCTATGATTTTTAGCGTTTTGTTGTCTAACACTCTTAAGATATGTTTCCTGTAATGTCGTTTTATTTCACCATAGAGGGCGATTTACATGTATTTTGGCGTTTTGTTTTCTGTGAAAAACACTCAAAATACACAATTTTTGTAATGTTCTCTTTCTCCAAATAGAGAGCTATTTATGCGTTTAAGCGTTTTGTTCCCTAAGAAGCTCGAAAGAAAAAAAAAAATCAAAATACACGTCTCGCGTAATGTTTTTTTTCTTTTCCGATGTGGTGTACTTTATATTTTGGTGTTTTTTTTTTTTTAACGTAACAAGCTCATAAACATTAAAAATACACGTTTTTGGTAAAGTTATTTTGTTTTGTATTTTAAACAGTGTTTTGAATGCGTTTAAGCGTTTTGGTACGTAAGCAGCTAAAAAGGACAACGTGTCTAGGTAATATATATATATAGCTATAGAGTGTTTTTCATCCTTTTTGTGCTTTTGTGCCGAACCTGCTCCAAAAGACATTCAAAAGACATGTTTCTGAAAATGAAGTTTCAATTCATTTTTCGGTGATGTTATTCTTTTTCTCAATAAGAAAGTTTTGCATGCCTTTTAGCACTTTTTTGGACGTAAGAAGCTCCTAAACACTTCAAAGATATGTTTTTGGTAATGTAGCTTTTTTTTTTTCTATGTAACAAACTCAAAAACTCTTAAAATACACGGTTTTTGGTAAAGGTATACTGTTTCTCAGTATTTATTTTTATTCATTTATTTACTTTATTTATTTATTTATTTATTTATTTTTATTTTATTTTATTTTATTTTATTTTATTTTTTTGCATGGGTTTTAGCGTTTTATTACGTAAGTAAATCCAAAAAAAGACACGATTTTGGTAATATTGTTTCGTTTTCCTTTATAGGGTTTTTTTTCCATGTTTTTTTGTGCGAAAATAGATTCATGTGTTTTAGCGTTTTTGTACCTAAGAAACTCAAAAACATTCATAATGTGCGATTTTCTTAATCACTTTTTGTTTCGCCATATAGGGTAAATTATATGTATTTTCACGATATGGCATCTAAGAATGTGAAATACACTCAAATTACACGTTTTTTTTTCTCTCTTTTTCTTGATATAGAGTACTATTCATGCGTTTTAAGCGTTTTCATAATTAAGAAGTTCAAAAACATTCATAATAAACATTTCTCGTAGTGTCTTTTCGTATCCCTTATTAAGTAGTTTGCATCCATTTTGACGTTTTTGTACGTTTCTCTTCCTAAAACGATAATAAATACTCAAAACACACCTTTATGTAAATGTTATTTCTTTTTTACATATAGGGTGATCGGCATGCATTTTTGCGTTTTGTTATCTATAAATGTGAAATACACTAAAATACACATTTTTGGTAGTTTTCTGTTTTTTTTTTTTCCACATTGAGTGCTATTTATGTGTTCTCATGTGTTGGTACCGAGGAATCTCAAAAACACTCACAATACACGCTTCTTGGAAAGTAGGTGGTTTTGCAGGCACTTTAGGGTTTGGTACATAACAGTCCGAAAAAAATCTAGAATTAACTTTTTTGATAATGTTCTTTTTTCCACATAATTTCCCTGAATTTTGCCAGAATTTTGGCATCTTGACACCTATGAAGATGAATAACAAAAAAAAAAATGCTATTTTTTTATTTATTTATTTTTTTCTCTATAAAGAGTGTTATTTGTGGGTTTTAGCTTTTTGGTACTTAAGGAACTTAAAAACACTCATAATGCACGTTTCTCATAATGTCCTTTCGTTTCCCAAATACAGGGTTCTTTGCATGTATGTAACATGATCAAAAACACTCAAAATACATGTTTTTTGTAATGTTTTTCTGTTTCTCCATAAAGGGTGTTTTGCATGCGTTTTAGCGTTTCAATATGTAAGGAGCTGAAAAACACTTAAAGGCAAGTTCTTGGTAAAATTTGGTTTTATTTCCATGTAATGTGATTGCCTGCTTTATAGTGCTTTATTGCCTAACACGCTCAAAAACACTCAAAAGACACTCTTCTGGTAATGTCTTTTTTTTCACATAAAGCTAGTTTCGCATGCAATTTAGGGTTTTGGTAACTAAGGATGTGAAAAACACTCAAAATACACACATTTGGTAAGGTTGTTCTGTATCTCAATTAAGAGTGTTATTCATGAGTTTCAGCGTTTTGGTACCTAAGAATCTCAAAAACACTCATAATGCACGTTTCTCGTAATGTCGCTCTTTTTCTTCATATTGGGTGCATTGCATGCATTTTGGCATTTTTTTTCAAGTAATAGCTGAAAAACACTGAAAATACACGCTTTTGGTAATAAGAACATAAGAACATAAGAAATAAGTAAATCTGCAAGAAGAATCTGCTATTATTGACTCCATTATTTGACATTCAACAGATGTTAAGCTGACAGGTTAGACGTTAAAGTTTTATCTCCTTTCTTAAAGGTAGATACTATATTCGCCTGCCTCCGAATTACCGATACCTCACATGACTAAAGTGATTTCCTAAGGACAGAAACTAACAGATTACTTATAACCTTTTTCCTTTCCTTAAATACTGTGGAATATATTTCATCTGGTCCTGGTGACTTGAACTTTTCAACTTATCTATCTCTTGTTCCACTATCTCTTTTAGTTATGGTAATATCTGTCAGCTTCTCATCCTCTTCTACTCTAAATATCTTCTCACTATTCGGCAAATCCTGCATGTTTTCCTGGGCAAAGACAATTAAAAAATACTCGCTCACAATTTTACTAATCTCTAATTAATTATATTATGGCCTTAAAACCACTTCCCCTGTCTTTAATCTCATATATACTTCTCCTTCGCCCTATGTAGTGTTTTAACCTCAGTCATCCATTTAGGATCATTCTTCTGCGATCTTTTTCTTCTGTAAGGGATGTTCCCTAATTTTCCTGAATGTAATTTATCAACGAAATATTTATTTCGCTTCTCCATAAAGGGTGTTTTGCATGGGTTTTAGCGTTTCTGTACATAAGAACCTATAAAACACGTTTTTAGTAATGTTGTTTTGTATTCCTTTATAGAGTGATTTCCATGTTTTTTAGCATTCTGGTGTCTAACACGTTGAAAAACACTCAGAAGGCACGTTGATGATAATGTCGTTTCGTTTCCCGATAAAGGGGGCTTCCAATGTATTTTGACTTTTGGTACTTAACAATATGAAAAAGAGTTTAAGTAAAAGTTTTCGGTAGAGTTGTTTTTCCATATAAAGTGTTAATCATGTGTTTTTGAGTCTTGGTACCTAAAAAGCTCAAAATCTCTCATAATACACTTTTCTCGTAATGTCCTTTGTTTTCTCCATGTGGGATGCTTTGTGTGTAATTTGGCATTTTTGTACTTAACAAGCACAAAAACAATCAAAATACAAGTTTTTGGTAATGTTATTCTGTTTCTCCATAAAGGTTGTTTTGCATGCGTTTCAGCGATTTCGCACGTAAGAAGGTCAAAAACACTCTAAAGATACTTTCTTGGTAATGTTATTTTATATTGCCAAATAGGGTGCTTTCAATGCTTTTTAGCATTTTGATTCCTAACACTCAAGTTTCCTGTAATATAGTTTTGCTTCTTCATATAGAGATCTGCATGCATTATGATGTTTTGCTACATAATATGAGAAAAGCTTGGTAAACCAAGCTGGTTTTTTTTATTGAAAATAGGGTGTTCTTCATGCATTTTAGCGTTTTGGTGCCTAAAACGCTCAAAAAAAAAAAACTT
This sequence comes from Scylla paramamosain, assembly GCF_035594125.1. Classification (NCBI taxonomy): domain Eukaryota; kingdom Metazoa; phylum Arthropoda; class Malacostraca; order Decapoda; family Portunidae; genus Scylla; species Scylla paramamosain. The sequence goes on from NC_087197.1 coordinate 8,414,810, forward strand.
AAAAGACACGCTTCTGGTAATTTCACATTGTTCTCCTATATAGGGTGATTCGCTTCCATTTTACCGTTTGGTACCTAACAATGTAAAAAAACACTCAAAATACAAGTTTTTGACAATGTTGTTCTGTTTGTCTATATAGAGTTTTATTCAAACGCGTTTTCGCGTTTTGTTTTTTCGATATCGAGTCCTTTCTATGATTTTTAGCGTTTTGTTGTCTAACACCCTTAAGATATGTTTCCTGTAATGTCGTTTTTATTTCACCATAGAGGGCGATTTACATGTATTTTGGCGTTTTGTTTTCTGTGAAAAACACTCAAAATACACAATTTTTGTAATGTTCTCTTTCTCCAAATAGAGAGCTATTTATGCGTTTAAGCGTTTTGTTCCCTAAGAAGCTCGAAAGAAAAAGAAAAAAATCAAAATACACGTCTCGCGTAATGTTTTTTTTCTTTTCCGATGTGGTGTACTTTATATTTTGGTGTTTTTTTTTTTTTTTTACGTAACAAGCTCATAAACACTAAAAATACACGTTTTTGGTAAAGTTATTTTGTTTTGTATTTTAAACAGTGTTTTGAATGCGTTTAAGCGTTTTGGTACGTAAGCAGCTAAAAAGGACAACGTGTCTAGGTAATATATATATATAGCTATAGAGTGTTTTTCATCCTTTTTGTGCTTTTGTGCCGAACCTGCTCCAAAAGACATTCAAAAGACATGTTTCTGAAAATGAAGTTTCAATTCATTTTTCGGTGATGTTATTCTTTTTCTCAATAAGAAAGTTTTGCATGCCTTTTAGCACTTTTTTGGACGTAAGAAGCTCCTAAACACTTCAAAGATATGTTTTTGGTAATGTAGCTTTTTTTTTTTTCTATGTAACAAACTCAAAAACTCTTAAAATACTCGGTTTTTGGTAAAGGTATACTGTTTCTCAGTACTTATTTTTATTCATTTATTTACTTTATTTATTTATTTATTTATTTATTTTTATTTTATTTTATTTTATTTTATTTTATTTTTTTGCATGGGTTTTAGCGTTTTATTACGTAAGTAAATCCAAAAAAAGACACGATTTTGGTAATATTGTTTCGTTTTCCTTTATAGGGTTTTTTTTCCATGTTTTTTTGTGCGAAAATAGATTCATGTGTTTTAGCGTTTTTGTACCTAAGAAACTCAAAAACATTCATAATGTGCGATTTTCTTAATCACTTTTTGTTTCGCCATATAGGGTAAATTATATGTATTTTCACGATATGGCATCTAAGAATGTGAAATACACTCAAATTACATGTTTTTTTTTCTCTCTTTTTCTTGATATAGAGTACTATTCATGCGTTTTAAGCGTTTTCATAATTAAGAAGTTCAAAAACATTCATAATAAACATTTCTCGTAGTGTCTTTTCGTATCCCTTATTAAGTAGTTTGCATCCATTTTGACGTTTTTGTACGTTTCTCTTCCTAAAACGATAATAAATACTCAAAACACACCTTTATGTAAATGTTATTTCTTTTTTACATATAGGGTGATCGGCATGCATTTTTGCGTTTTGTTATCTATAAATGTGAAATACACTAAAATACACATTTTTGGTAGTTTTCTGTTTTTTTTTTTCCACATTGAGTGCTATTTATGTGTTCTCATGTGTTGGTACCGAGGAATCTCAAAAACACTCACAATACACGCTTCTTGGAAAGTAGGTGGTTTTGCAGGCACTTTAGGGTTTGGTACATAACAGTCCGAAAAAAATCTAGAATTAACTTTTTTGATAATGTTCTTTTTTCCACATAATTTCCCTGAATTTTGCCAGAATTTTGGCATCTTGACACCTATGAAGATGAATAACAAAAAAAAAAATGCTATTTTTTTATTTATTTATTTTTTTCTCTATAAAGAGTGTTATTTGTGGGTTTTAGCTTTTTGGTACTTAAGGAACTTAAAAACACTCATAATGCACGTTTCTCATAATGTCCTTTCGTTTCCCAAATACAGGGTTCTTTGCATGTATGTAACATGATCAAAAACACTCAAAATACATGTTTTTTGTAATGTTTTTCTGTTTCTCCATAAAGGGTGTTTTGCATGCGTTTTAGCGTTTCAATATGTAAGGAGCTGAAAAACACTTAAAGGCAAGTTCTTGGTAAAATTTGGTTTTATTTCCATGTAATGTGATTGCCTGCTTTATAGTGCTTTATTGCCTAACACGCTCAAAAACACTCAAAAGACACTCTTCTGGTAATGTCTTTTTTTTCACATAAAGCTAGTTTCGCATGCAATTTAGGGTTTTGGTAACTAAGGATGTGAAAAACACTCAAAATACACACATTTGGTAAGGTTGTTCTGTATCTCAATTAAGAGTGTTATTCATGAGTTTCAGCGTTTTGGTACCTAAGAATCTCAAAAACACTCATAATGCACGTTTCTCGTAATGTCGCTCTTTTTCTTCATATTGGGTGCATTGCATGCATTTTGGCATTTTTTTTCAAGTAATAGCTGAAAAACACTGAAAATACACGCTTTTGGTAATAAGAACATAAGAACATAAGAAATAAGTAAATCTGCAAGAAGAATCTGCTATTATTGACTCCATTATTTGACATTCAACAGATGTTAAGCTGACAGGTTAGACGTTAAAGTTTTATCTCCTTTCTTAAAGGTAGATACTATATTCGCCTGCCTCCGAATTACCGATACCTCACATGACTAAAGTGATTTCCTAAGGACAGAAACTAACAGATTACTTATAACCTTTTTCCTTTCCTTAAATACTGTGGAATATATTTCATCTGGTCCTGGTGACTTGAACTTTTCAACTTATCTATCTCTTGTTCCACTATCTCTTTTAGTTATGGTAATATCTGTCAGCTTCTCATCCTCTTCTACTCTAAATATCTTCTCACTATTCGGCAAATCCTGCATGTTTTCCTGGGAAAAGACAATTAAAAAATACTCGCTCACAATTTTACTAATCTCTAATTCATTATATTATGGCCTTAAAACCACTTCCCCTGTCTTTAATCTCATATATACTTCTCCTTCGCCCAATGTAGTGTTTTAACCTCAGTCATCCATTTAGGATCATTCTTCTGCGATCTTTTTCTTCTGTAAGGGATGTTCCCTAACTTTCCTGAATGTAATTTATCAACGAAATATTTATTTCGCTTCTCCAAAAAGGGTGTTTTGCATGGGTTTTAGCGTTTCTGTACATAAGAACCTATAAAACACGTTTTTAGTAATGTTGTTTTGTATTCCTTTATAGAGTGCTTTCCATGTTTTTTAGCGTTCTGGTGTCTAACACGTTGAAAAACACTCAAAAGGCACGTTGATGATAATGTCGTTTCGTTTCCCGATAAAGGGGGCTTCCAATGTATTTTGACTTTTGGTACTTAACAATATGAAAAAGAGTTTAAGTAAAAGTTTTCGGTAGAGTTGTTTTTCCATATAAAGTGTTAATCATGTGTTTTTGAGTCTTGGTACCTAAAAAGCTCAAAATCTCTCATAATACACTTTTCTCGTAATGTCCTTTGTTTTCTCCATGTGGGATGCTTTGTGTGTAATTTGGCATTTTTGTACTTAACAAGCACAAAAACAATCAAAATACAAGTTTTTGGTAATGTTATTCTGTTTCTCCATAAAGGTTGTTTTGCATGCGTTTCAGCGATTTCGCACGTAAGAAGGTCAAAAACACTCTAAAGATACTTTCTTGGTAATGTTATTTTATATTGCCAAATAGGGTGCTTTCAATGCTTTTTAGCATTTTGATTCCTAACACTCAAGTTTCCTGTAATATAGTTTTGCTTCTTCATATAGAGATCTGCATGCATTATGATGTTTTGCTACATAATATGAGAAAAGCTTGGTAAACCAAGCTGGTTTTTTTTATTGAAAATAGGGTGTTCTTCATGCATTTTAGCGTTTTGGTGCCTAAAACGCTCAAAAAAAAAAACTTAAAAGACACGCTTCTGGTAATTTCACATTGTTCTCCTATATAGGGTGATTCGCTTCCATTTTACCGTTTGGTACCTAACAATGTAAAAAAACACTCAAAATACAAGTTTTTGACAATGTTGTTCTGTTTGTCTATATAGAGTTTTATTCAAACGCGTTTTCGCGTTTTGTTTTTTCGATATCGAGTCCTTTCTATGATTTTTAGCGTTTTGTTGTCTAACACCCTTAAGATATGTTTCCTGTAATGTCGTTTTTATTTCACCATAGAGGGCGATTTACATGTATTTTGGCGTTTTGTTTTCTGTGAAAAACACTCAAAATACACAATTTTTGTAATGTTCTCTTTCTCCAAATAGAGAGCTATTTATGCGTTTAAGCGTTTTGTTCCCTAAGAAGCTCGAAAGAAAAAGAAAAAAATCAAAATACACGTCTCGCGTAATGTTTTTTTTCTTTTCCGATGTGGTGTACTTTATATTTTGGTGTTTTTTTTTTTTTTTTACGTAACAAGCTCATAAACACTAAAAATACACGTTTTTGGTAAAGTTATTTTGTTTTGTATTTTAAACAGTGTTTTGAATGCGTTTAAGCGTTTTGGTACGTAAGCAGCTAAAAAGGACAACGTGTCTAGGTAATATATATATATAGCTATAGAGTGTTTTTCATCCTTTTTGTGCTTTTGTGCCGAACCTGCTCCAAAAGACATTCAAAAGACATGTTTCTGAAAATGAAGTTTCAATTCATTTTTCGGTGATGTTATTCTTTTTCTCAATAAGAAAGTTTTGCATGCCTTTTAGCACTTTTTTGGACGTAAGAAGCTCCTAAACACTTCAAAGATATGTTTTTGGTAATGTAGCTTTTTTTTTTTTCTATGTAACAAACTCAAAAACTCTTAAAATACTCGGTTTTTGGTAAAGGTATACTGTTTCTCAGTACTTATTTTTATTCATTTATTTACTTTATTTATTTATTTATTTATTTATTTTTATTTTATTTTATTTTATTTTATTTTATTTTTTTGCATGGGTTTTAGCGTTTTATTACGTAAGTAAATCCAAAAAAAGACACGATTTTGGTAATATTGTTTCGTTTTCCTTTATAGGGTTTTTTTTCCATGTTTTTTTGTGCGAAAATAGATTCATGTGTTTTAGCGTTTTTGTACCTAAGAAACTCAAAAACATTCATAATGTGCGATTTTCTTAATCACTTTTTGTTTCGCCATATAGGGTAAATTATATGTATTTTCACGATATGGCATCTAAGAATGTGAAATACACTCAAATTACATGTTTTTTTTTCTCTCTTTTTCTTGATATAGAGTACTATTCATGCGTTTTAAGCGTTTTCATAATTAAGAAGTTCAAAAACATTCATAATAAACATTTCTCGTAGTGTCTTTTCGTATCCCTTATTAAGTAGTTTGCATCCATTTTGACGTTTTTGTACGTTTCTCTTCCTAAAACGATAATAAATACTCAAAACACACCTTTATGTAAATGTTATTTCTTTTTTACATATAGCGTGATCGGCATGCATTTTTGCGTTTTGTTATCTATAAATGTGAAATACACTAAAATACACATTTTTGGTAGTTTTCTGTTTTTTTTTTTTCCACATTGAGTGCTATTTATGTGTTCTCATGTGTTGGTACCGAGGAATCTCAAAAACACTCACAATACACGCTTCTTGGAAAGTAGGTGGTTTTGCAGGCACTTTAGGGTTTGGTACATAACAGTCCGAAAAAAATCTAGAATTAACTTTTTTGATAATGTTCTTTTTTCCACATAATTTCCCTGAATTTTGCCAGAATTTTGGCATCTTGACACCTATGAAGATGAATAACAAAAAAAAAAAATGCTATTTTTTTATTTATTTATTTTTTTCTCTATAAAGAGTGTTATTTGTGGGTTTTAGCTTTTTGGTACTTAAGGAACTTAAAAACACTCATAATGCACGTTTCTCATAATGTCCTTTCGTTTCCCAAATACAGGGTTCTTTGCATGTATGTAACATGATCAAAAACACTCAAAATACATGTTTTTTGTAATGTTTTTCTGTTTCTCCATAAAGGGTGTTTTGCATGCGTTTTAGCGTTTCAATATGTAAGGAGCTGAAAAACACTTAAAGGCAAGTTCTTGGTAAAATTTGGTTTTATTTCCATGTAATGTGATTGCCTGCTTTATAGTGCTTTATTGCCTAACACGCTCAAAAACACTCAAAAGACACTCTTCTGGTAATGTCTTTTTTTTCACATAAAGCTAGTTTCGCATGCAATTTAGGGTTTTGGTAACTAAGGATGTGAAAAACACTCAAAATACACACATTTGGTAAGGTTGTTCTGTATCTCAATTAAGAGTGTTATTCATGAGTTTCAGCGTTTTGGTACCTAAGAATCTCAAAAACACTCATAATGCACGTTTCTCGTAATGTCGCTCTTTTTCTTCATATTGGGTGCATTGCATGCATTTTGGCATTTTTTTTCAAGTAATAGCTGAAAAACACTGAAAATACACGCTTTTGGTAATAAGAACATAAGAACATAAGAAATAAGTAAATCTGCAAGAAGAATCTGCTATTATTGACTCCATTATTTGACATTCAACAGATGTTAAGCTGACAGGTTAGACGTTAAAGTTTTATCTCCTTTCTTAAAGGTAGATACTATATTCGCCTGCCTCCGAATTACCGATACCTCACATGACTAAAGTGATTTCCTAAGGACAGAAACTAACAGATTACTTATAACCTTTTTCCTTTCCTTAAATACTGTGGAATATATTTCATCTGGTCCTGGTGACTTGAACTTTTCAACTTATCTATCTCTTGTTCCACTATCTCTTTTAGTTATGGTAATATCTGTCAGCTTCTCATCCTCTTCTACTCTAAATATCTTCTCACTATTCGGCAAATCCTGCATGTTTTCCTGGGAAAAGACAATTAAAAAATACTCGCTCACAATTTTACTAATCTCTAATTCATTATATTATGGCCTTAAAACCACTTCCCCTGTCTTTAATCTCATATATACTTCTCCTTCGCCCAATGTAGTGTTTTAACCTCAGTCATCCATTTAGGATCATTCTTCTGCGATCTTTTTCTTCTGTAAGGGATGTTCCCTAACTTTCCTGAATGTAATTTATCAACGAAATATTTATTTCGCTTCTCCAAAAAGGGTGTTTTGCATGGGTTTTAGCGTTTCTGTACATAAGAACCTATAAAACACGTTTTTAGTAATGTTGTTTTGTATTCCTTTATAGAGTGCTTTCCATGTTTTTTAGCGTTCTGGTGTCTAACACGTTGAAAAACACTCAAAAGGCACGTTGATGATAATGTCGTTTCGTTTCCCGATAAAGGGGGCTTCCAATGTATTTTGACTTTTGGTACTTAACAATATGAAAAAGAGTTTAAGTAAAAGTTTTCGGTAGAGTTGTTTTTCCATATAAAGTGTTAATCATGTGTTTTTGAGTCTTGGTACCTAAAAAGCTCAAAATCTCTCATAATACACTTTTCTCGTAATGTCCTTTGTTTTCTCCATGTGGGATGCTTTGTGTGTAATTTGGCATTTTTGTACTTAACAAGCACAAAAACAATCAAAATACAAGTTTTTGGTAATGTTATTCTGTTTCTCCATAAAGGTTGTTTTGCATGCGTTTCAGCGATTTCGCACGTAAGAAGGTCAAAAACACTCTAAAGATACTTTCTTGGTAATGTTATTTTATATTGCCAAATAGGGTGCTTTCAATGCTTTTTAGCATTTTGATTCCTAACACTCAAGTTTCCTGTAATATAGTTTTGCTTCTTCATATAGAGATCTGCATGCATTATGATGTTTTGCTACATAATATGAGAAAAGCTTGGTAAACCAAGCTGGTTTTTTTTATTGAAAATAGGGTGTTCTTCATGCATTTTAGCGTTTTGGTGCCTAAAACGCTCAAAAAAAAAAACTTAAAAGACACGCTTCTGGTAATTTCACATTGTTCTCCTATATAGGGTGATTCGCTTCCATTTTACCGTTTGGTACCTAACAATGTAAAAAAACACTCAAAATACAAGTTTTTGACAATGTTGTTCTGTTTGTCTATATAGAGTTTTATTCAAACGCGTTTTCGCGTTTTGTTTTTTCGATATCGAGTCCTTTCTATGATTTTTAGCGTTTTGTTGTCTAACACCCTTAAGATATGTTTCCTGTAATGTCGTTTTTATTTCACCATAGAGGGCGATTTACATGTATTTTGGCGTTTTGTTTTCTGTGAAAAACACTCAAAATACACAATTTTTGTAATGTTCTCTTTCTCCAAATAGAGAGCTATTTATGCGTTTAAGCGTTTTGTTCCCTAAGAAGCTCGAAAGAAAAAGAAAAAAATCAAAATACACGTCTCGCGTAATGTTTTTTTTCTTTTCCGATGTGGTGTACTTTATATTTTGGTGTTTTTTTTTTTTTTTTACGTAACAAGCTCATAAACACTAAAAATACACGTTTTTGGTAAAGTTATTTTGTTTTGTATTTTAAACAGTGTTTTGAATGCGTTTAAGCGTTTTGGTACGTAAGCAGCTAAAAAGGACAACGTGTCTAGGTAATATATATATATAGCTATAGAGTGTTTTTCATCCTTTTTGTGCTTTTGTGCCGAACCTGCTCCAAAAGACATTCAAAAGACATGTTTCTGAAAATGAAGTTTCAATTCATTTTTCGGTGATGTTATTCTTTTTCTCAATAAGAAAGTTTTGCATGCCTTTTAGCACTTTTTTGGACGTAAGAAGCTCCTAAACACTTCAAAGATATGTTTTTGGTAATGTAGCTTTTTTTTTTTTCTATGTAACAAACTCAAAAACTCTTAAAATACTCGGTTTTTGGTAAAGGTATACTGTTTCTCAGTACTTATTTTTATTCATTTATTTACTTTATTTATTTATTTATTTATTTATTTTTATTTTATTTTATTTTATTTTATTTTATTTTTTTGCATGGGTTTTAGCGTTTTATTACGTAAGTAAATCCAAAAAAAGACACGATTTTGGTAATATTGTTTCGTTTTCCTTTATAGGGTTTTTTTTCCATGTTTTTTTGTGCGAAAATAGATTCATGTGTTTTAGCGTTTTTGTACCTAAGAAACTCAAAAACATTCATAATGTGCGATTTTCTTAATCACTTTTTGTTTCGCCATATAGGGTAAATTATATGTATTTTCACGATATGGCATCTAAGAATGTGAAATACACTCAAATTACATGTTTTTTTTTCTCTCTTTTTCTTGATATAGAGTACTATTCATGCGTTTTAAGCGTTTTCATAATTAAGAAGTTCAAAAACATTCATAATAAACATTTCTCGTAGTGTCTTTTCGTATCCCTTATTAAGTAGTTTGCATCCATTTTGACGTTTTTGTACGTTTCTCTTCCTAAAACGATAATAAATACTCAAAACACACCTTTATGTAAATGTTATTTCTTTTTTACATATAGCGTGATCGGCATGCATTTTTGCGTTTTGTTATCTATAAATGTGAAATACACTAAAATACACATTTTTGGTAGTTTTCTGTTTTTTTTTTTTCCACATTGAGTGCTATTTATGTGTTCTCATGTGTTGGTACCGAGGAATCTCAAAAACACTCACAATACACGCTTCTTGGAAAGTAGGTGGTTTTGCAGGCACTTTAGGGTTTGGTACATAACAGTCCGAAAAAAATCTAGAATTAACTTTTTTGATAATGTTCTTTTTTCCACATAATTTCCCTGAATTTTGCCAGAATTTTGGCATCTTGACACCTATGAAGATGAATAACAAAAAAAAAAAATGCTATTTTTTTATTTATTTATTTTTTTCTCTATAAAGAGTGTTATTTGTGGGTTTTAGCTTTTTGGTACTTAAGGAACTTAAAAACACTCATAATGCACGTTTCTCATAATGTCCTTTCGTTTCCCAAATACAGGGTTCTTTGCATGTATGTAACATGATCAAAAACACTCAAAATACATGTTTTTTGTAATGTTTTTCTGTTTCTCCATAAAGGGTGTTTTGCATGCGTTTTAGCGTTTCA